>NC_092711.1:94326663-94626663 GCF_047496885.1 Scyliorhinus torazame
AGAACTAGGAGCAGGAGTAGGCCATCTGGCCCCCCTCGAGCCTGCTCCACATTCAATGAGATCATGGCTGATCTTTTGTGGACTCGGCTCCACTTTCCGGCCCGAACACCCTATCCCTTAATCCCTTTATTCTTCAAAAAACAATGTGGTGAAACTCCAATTTCTAGAGGATGAAAACATTTTCAGTTTCTGCATTTTTTTCCTGTTAAACTTTATCAAATAAACCCCTCCCCCCCAAAAAAAAAAACCAAAGAGCCAGCTGTTGCCAGCAAATTTGCACAATCAGAGACGCAGAAGATTGAAAAAAAAATTTGATGTATTCTAGAACGGAGGCAGAGAGCAGGTCTTGCCCCCGGAACATTGACATCACGGGCTTTGGACACGATTGCGAATCCTTCATTTTGTCAGCAGCAAACAAGGTAAGAGAAAATGGTGGGTCGTGAAGGTCGGCCGGCGTGGGTCGCGATGGTCGGCCGGGGTGGGTCACGAAGGCCGGCCAACGTGGGTCACGAAGGTCGGCCGGCGTGGGTCACGAAGATTGGCCGGTTGACAAAAATGGGTCCCCGGAAAAAAAGTTTGAAAAAGATTGCCTTAACCGGTTGACGCATTTATTTGACTGACTAAAAGCATAGCACTGCTGCTTCACAGCGTCTTACCGGCTTCGATCCCGGCCCTGGGTCACTGTCCGTGTGGAGTTTGCACATTCTCCCTGTGTCTGCATGGGTCTCAGCTCCACAACCCAAAGATGTGCAGAGTAGGTGGATTGGCCTCGCTAAATTGCACCTTAATTGCAAAAAAAATAAATAATTGGTTACTCTAAATCTATTTCAAAAAAGATTGTCTCTTTCCTAATGTTCACAATTAAAGGGGTGGGTTCCCCAGGAGATGGCTGACTTTTCAGGGCAATTAAATTAATAATGGACAGAGATATCGCGAGTGTTGTTGCATGGTCCAGATTAGATATATTATTTAGTTTGTAATAAAGTAAATATTATTATTTCTTGTCTTGTAATATAAGACTGTAGCTACGTTATAGATTTCCAGTCATCTCTTCCCTCAGAGGGTTGTTAGTCTTTGGATTTCTCTTCCACAGGGACCAGTTGTATCTGGGAGTCATTGAATATATTGAAGCACAAGTTTGACAGATATTTTATTAACAATGGAGATAAGGGTTATGGGGAACAGGCGAAAATAGAGTGAAAGCTGAGATGAGGAGGGATTTCTTCACTCGTGGATGTGGTGAAGCTTTGGAATTCTCTACCCCAGAGGAATGTGGAGCCTCAGTCACCAGGTATGTTCAAGACAAATATTAACAGGTTTCTAGATATTGAAGATATCGAGGGATATGGGGACCGTGTGGGGAAAATGGTGCTGAGGTAGATCGGCCAAGGATCTCATTGAATGGTTGAGCAGACTCAGTGGGCCGAATGGTCTACTCTTGCTCCTGTTATAATCTCTGTGTCTTGGACAGGAAGCAATGAGCTGATCTATCACTCAACATGAATCAGCACCTTCAGGAGAATTGGGAGGCTGAATATTAGACACAGCAGAGTGAGAATGGAGGGAGATTGTGTGGGATGGAGATTCATAGCTTTTCGAGAACAATAGAGTAAATAATGTCCATTGAAATAGAATTGTCCGATCTGAATTTCTATCCTGTACTAACTGATGACTTTTGTAAATTGTTTTTAAAGGATATTGGAAGAGAAGGAATTACAGACAGAAATCTCAAACATCACGTCTCGATGTGACAAACTCACTCGATTCCTTCTGATTTGAATATCATCGGGCTCTGGATGTCATCGGCAAGAAGGAGAAATGTTTGTCCGATCTGTCGGCTTCAAAAGATTTTAAACGTGCATGTGATTAGAAAAGCACCGAGACCCAAACAACACACACCCGAGTGAGAGTGTTCCAGTGAACTAACTGAGGAAACATCAGTGTGACTGGAAAAGCACCGAGACCCACACAAAACACACCCGAGTGAGAGATTTCCAGTGAAATTACTGAAAAGAGCATCAACTATTACACAGCCTGAAAAAACATCACACCATTCAGTGAGGAGAGACTGCACGTGTTCTGTGTATGGACAAGGCTTCCAGTGACTGTCCAATCTGGATAGACACGAGGAGACCCAAAACATGGAAAAACCGTGGAAATGTGGGGACTGTGGGAAGGGATACAGATCCCCATATGAGCTGAAGATTCATCAACGCAGTCACACTTGGGAGAGGCCATTAACCTGCCCTCAGTGTGGGAAAGGATTCATTGATTCATCTGCCCTGCAGAAACATCAGCGAATTCACACTGGGGAGAGGCCATTCCTCTGCTCTCAGTGTGGGAAGGGATTAATTTCTTCATCCGCCCTGCGGAAACACCAGCGAATTCACACTGGGGAGAAGCCATTCACCTGCTCTCCGTGTGGGAAGGGATTCCATGATTTATCCAACCTGCGGAAGCATCAGCGAGTTCACACTGGTGAGCGCCCTTTCACCTGCTCTCACTGGGCAGGGATTCACTCAGTCATCCAGTCTGCAGACACACCAGCGAGTTCACACAGGGGAGAAGCCATTCACCTGCTCTCAGTGTGGGCACAGATTCAGAGCTTCATCCGCTCTGCTGAAACATCAGCGAATTCACACTGGGGAGAGGCCATTCATCTGCTCTCAGTGCGGAAAGGGATTCATTGATTCACCCGCCTTGCAGAAACATCAGTGAATTCACACTGGGGAGAGGCCAGTCACCTGCTCTCAGTGTGGGAAGGGATTCATTGATTCATCCGTCCTGCGGAAACATCAGCGAGTTCACACTGGGGAGAAGCCATTCACCTCCTCTTAGTGTGGGAAGGGATTACAAAAAAGCATAGAAAATAGGAGCAGGAAGAGGCCATTTGCCCCTTCCCGCCTACTCTGCCATTCATTATGATCATGGCTTGTCATTCAACTCAATAGCTTAATCCCGCTCCCCCCTCCATATCCTTTGATCCCCTTCGCCCAAAGTGCTATATCTAACTGCTTCTTGAAAACATGCAATGTATTGGCCTCAACTATTTCCTGTGGTAACAAATTCCACTGACTCACCACTCTCTGGTTGAAGAAATCTCTGTCCTAAATGGTCTAGCCCGTATCCTCAGACTGCGACCTCTGGTTCTGTACACTCCCACCATTGAGAAAATCTTTCCTGCATCTACCCTGTCAAGTCCTGTTAGAATATTGTAGGTTTCTCTGAGATCCCCCATTCTTCTGAACTCCAGCGAATACATTCCTAACTGATTCAATCTCTCATACGTCAGTCCCACCATCCCAGGAATCAGTCTGGTAAACCTGCTCTGCACTCCCTCTAGAGCAAGAACATCCTTCCTCAGATAATGAGACCAAAACTTCACACAATATTCCTGGTACAGCCTTGCCAAGGCCATGTATAGAACAAAGAACAAGACAGCACAGGAACAGGTCCTTCGGCCCTCCAAGCCTGTACCAGTCACGTGTCCTATCTAGACCAACCGCCTGTCTCTTTCTATACCCTGTCTGTCCATGTGCCTATCCAGATAAGTCTTAAAGGTCGCTAACGTATCTGCCTCAACCACCTCACTTGGCAGAGCATTCCACTCCACCACCACCCACTGTGTAAAAAAACTTCCCCCGCACATCTCCACTGAACCTTTCCACCTTCACCTTGAACTTGTGCCCCCTTGTAATTTCATTTCTACCCTGGGAAAAAGCCTCCAACTGTTCACCCTATCTGTACCCCTTAATAATTTTATAAACTTCTATCAGGTCGTCCCTCAGCCTCCGTCTCTCTCGGGAGAACAATCCCGTTTATTCAATCTCTCCTCATAGCTAATACCCTCCATACCAGGCAACATCCTGGTAAACCTTTTCTGTACTCTCTCTCCAAAGCTTCCACGTCCTTCTGGTAGTGCAGTGACCAGAATTGGGACACAGTATTCCAAATGTGGCCCAACCAACATTCTATGTAATTGTAACATAATGTTTGAGCTTTTATACTCGCTACCCCGTCCTATGAAGGCAAGCATGCCATATGCTTTCTTCACCACCATTTCCACCTGTGCTGCCACTTTTAAGTATCTGTGGACCTGCACGCCCAGATCTCTCTGTGTCTCTATGCTCCTGATGGTCGGCATCTCCACATCATGAGTATTACATTTTCTCAGTTCTGTCTATTATGAATCTTTGTTGCACCTTATCCAGTGCCCCTATTTCCTTTTTCTAAATGGAGATCACCGATGTTGTCAGTGTTCCCAGTGTAGTCGCACCCTGGTTCTAAACAAGTTGAACATTTCCTCCGTGCTTTTCAATTCTATCCGTCTGGAATGGAACCCTAGATAGGGCCCCACACTTTAACATGTGAAGTTCTTAGAGAGGGTGCAGAGGACATTTACAATAATAATAATCTTTATTATTGTCACAAGTGGGCTTACATTAACACTGCAATTAAGTTACTGTGAAAATCCCCTAGTCGCCGCACTCCGGCGCCTGTTTGGTTACACCGAGGGAGAATTCAGAATCTGCAATTCACCTAACAAGCACAAGGGACTTGTGGTAGGAAACTAGAGCACCCGGAGGAAACCCACGCAGACACAGGGAAAAAGTGCAGTCTCCGCACAGACAGTGACCCAAACCAGGAATCGAATCTGCGGATCTGTGCTGTGAAGCAACAGTGCTAACCATTGTGCTAGAATGGCACCAGGGATAAGGGACTCCAGTCAGTTTGAGAGACTGGAGCAGTTTAACTTCTCTCCTGAGATCACAGCATCTGGAGCGTGGAGAATAGGGCCATTCAGCCCTTTGTGACCATGTCGGCTCTCTGTGGAACAAGCCAGTCTGTCCATTGCCCTGTTCTCGCCCCAAATTTGTGCAGGTTTATTTCTCTCAGTGCCTGTCCAATTTCCGATAGAAATTCTTCCATCGTCTCTGCCTCTCCTATCCTCAGGCAGTAGGTTTGAGGTTGTTACCGCTCGTTTTACATGGACATAAGGCTCCGAGAGCACAGAGGAGTCTATTTGGCCCATTTTCCCCATCCCAGCTCTTTGTAAAGCAAACCATTTAATCCCAGAGTTCAACTATTTTGTTTTATTTTTTGGAATATATCAAATGACAGTCTAAAGAGGCTCGACCACCATTTACAGACTGTATTCCAAATCACAACAACTCGCTGTGTTTTACAACAAATAATTGTGCTTATGGTGTGTCCGGAGATTTCACAGAGTATTCAAAATGAAGTCAACACCGTGGTTATTACACAAAATTAAGACTCAGTCTTCATCAATGATTCCGGTGACACCGAGTGTAATATATCTTAGTTTGCGGACAATTAGAATAAATGTACATTTCTATAAAACCTCTCAGTACCACTGGACCTCCTAAAGTGTTTTAAAGCCAATGGAGTACTTTTGAAACATATTCACTGTTGTAATGTAGGAAGCTGTAAGTACGCATGGGTAATCACATTTAGTTTTAAAATTGTCATTTTCATAGTGTATTCACAAGGTCAAGCAAGCCCTTTCATACCTCTAGCATGTGGCTTCCTGCAGCCATTTCACCTTCTGTACCTTTTCTATATTAACTATGTATTGATTTCATAGCAAAAAAACAATAATTATCTTCATAATTATTCAGTAGTGAACATTGATCATCATTCGTGAATTGGTGTATTAGGTAATTATATTGTAAAGACTAGATCTTTATTTTAAAAAGTAACATGATCAACCAAAATGTTTCCAGAAACTGCAGAGCTATCAGAATTTGTTTGAAAAACTAAATTACTCAATAATTTTGAGAAGTTACAAGATGTGGTGATAAGCCTGTATATAATATTACATGTACTCAACAGTGTGACCTCCCACCAGTAGATGGTGTCAGGCATTAGTCAGGTGACATCCAGCTACCAGCAGAAGGTTGTAAAGCGTGCAAGAAGCCAGTAGCACATAAGGGTAGTTCCAAGAGTGTCAAATCTAACTCTGTGATAACTTGGTCTGTATAGCATTCTGATCATTACCTTACCACGTGTCCATTAATAAATCATTGTTCTGGCTAAGTCACCAGCAATTCTGTAGAGTCATTGAAAGAATAGATCATAGAACACAACACTAAACATCATATTCTGCCAAGACTATGTGGGCTAGGCATTGGAGGAATGGTATTGTTACTGTGCGAGTAATCCAGAGACCCAAGTTAATGCTCTGGGGATCTGGGATCGAATCTGCCTGTGACACATGGTGAAATTGAATAACAGTATTGAATTAAAAGTCTGATGATAACATTCTTGATTGTTGTAAAAACACATCTGGTTCACTAATGTCCTTCATGAAATCTGCTCTCCTTATGTGGCCAGGCCTACACGTGACCCCAGATCCACAGCAATGTTGTGGTTGATTTGGAAGTGCCCCCTGAAATAACCTCATAAGACACACAGTTCAAGGGCAATTGGAATGAGCAGTAAATGCTGGCCCAGCCAGTGACGCCCACCTCCCATGAATGAATAATTTTTGAGAAGACTCATTGTTCAATCTGAAGACGAGTAAGAAACTGTCTCTTTGATTGGATTTGATTTATTGTCACGTGTACCGAGGTACAGTGAAAAGTATTGTTCTGTGTACAGTCCAGACAGATCGTTCCAGACATGAAAAAACAAAGTGCGGATCTTGGCAGTTTGCTCAGTTCACAAAAGAATTTAATGGCTTTGTATTTTAATCACCATCCAAAACATACCTAATGGTAACGTGTGCTCATATAGACAGACACAAACGATACTGGAACTGAATTCGAGGAAATAGCAGAGATTTAACTGAACCGCCTTTTTGAACAATTCGGCTTTAATGGTAGAGAAATAGGAAAAGCCACTCAGGGGGATGTGGAAATCCAGGCTCAGTGCGGATTTCCTGTCAGCCCTCCTTTCTTATACATGAACGGGATTTAGGCTGCAGAATGTTTCACACCAAAACACAGGGGGGTCAAATATAAGCAACACCTAATTCTCAATTCTCTTCCATTTAACTGTATTTGACTTTGTTTAAAAGCTGACTGTGGTCAAACTGAACAAAGATTGATGGGATTTCTGTTACCCAGTGAAACGCTTTCTTTTCTTGGTCAGTCATGTTTGCAATTCAATGGTGTATATTTCAGAGTTATTCAGAGTGAAGACTCGAGATCTATTCAATGCAAAATGAAATCATATATAACAAATAAATGTCCTGAGGTTCAACATTGAATAATGAAACAAATATTGAGTAAAATTGGTGGAAATTTTCTGCAGGAAGTTAAGAATGATGCATTAATGATTGAACAGAGAGCATTGTTCCATTAGATATTTACTGACCAAATGCTAAAGTTCAATATAAGTCCTATATCTTCTGGCCTTACAAGTTGAGACATCTGTTTTAAAGGAACAGCTGTCTTCATATAATAAGTGACCTGGCCTCCCAGCCGAACCATTGAAAGCTGCAGCAAGACTGTGCAGTTGAATGTTGCACACGGCCATTGGGTACTGTGCTGCCAGCTGTTTCTGTAGCGTAGAGGTTATCACATTCACCTAACGTGCGAAAGGTGCTCCGAAAGCCAGTGATTCTAAACAAACCTGTTGGACTTTAACCTGGCATTGTAAGACTTCTTACTGTGCCCACCCAAGTCCAACACCGGCATCTCCACATCATAAATTAGAAGCATTTAATGCTTCTGCCAATTTCGAATCAGACTCGATGGACCGAATGGCCTCTTTCTGCACTGTCTGTTTAGCACAGGGGTAAATCGCTGGCTTTGAAAGCAGACCAAGGCAGAGCAGGAGCACGGTTCAATTCCCGTACCAGCCTCCCCGAACAGGTGCTGGAATGTGGCGACTAGGGGCTTTTCACAGTAACTTCATTTGAAGCCTACTTGTGACAATAAGCGATTTTCATTTAATTTTCATGTTCTATATGTAGAAAAATTCAATGATGCAAAATCGTACTTTGAATGTGAGTCTTTACAAGTAATTAAGTCTTCACAGGTCAGTAGGGTGTGACTGGAGAGAGGGATAATCACAGGTTAAAGAGGACAGTTGGTAGGATTTTGCAAGCGCATGTAATGTGACATGAATCCTGGGTCCTGGTTGAGGCCGTACTCATGTCTGCGGAACCTGGCTAGCAGTTTCTGCTCGGCGATTCTGCGTTGTCGCGAGTCCTGAAGGCCTCCTTGGAGAACGCTTACCCGAAGAGCAGAGGGTCAATGCCCTTGACTGCTGAAGTGTTCCCCGACTGGAAAGCAACATTCCCGCCTGGCGATTATTGCGCAATGTCCGTTCGTCCGTTGTCACAGCGTTTGCAAGGCCTCGCCAATGTACCACGCCTCGGAACATCCTTTGCTGCAGCATATGAGGTAGATAACGTTGGCCGAGTCGCACAAGAATATCCCGCATACTTGGTTGGATGGTGTTCTCACGTGTAATAGTGGTACCCATGTTGATGATCTGGCACGTCTTGCAGACGTTGCCATGGCAGGGTTGTTTGGTATCATGGTCGCTGTTCTGAACGCTGGGTAGTTTGCTGCAATCAATGGTCTGTTTGAGGTTGGGCGGTTGTTTGAAGGAAAGTAGCGGGGATGGCCTTGGCAAGATGTTCGTCTTCATCGGTGACTTGTTGAAGGCTGCGAAGATGTTGTAGTTTCTCCGCTCCAGGGAATTCATCAGGCGAATGAGGCTCCGGGAGTTCTTCCACAGACACCAGGAGCATACAGCGAACCCAATGAGACAACCAATGAACTGGAACAGCAGACCGAGAGATCTGTGGGACTAGAAGATCCAGCCAGCAGGAAGGATTGGAAACCCCACCCATTGAAACAACTCTCAGACTCTCTTTAAAACTCATCTCTTACCCCCCTACTCTACTCCCTGTACACACACGACTGCATGGCAAAACTTGGTTCCAACTCCATCTACATGTTTGCTGACGATACGGCCATAGTGGGCCGGATCTCGAATAACGATGAGTCCGAATACAGGAGGGAGATAGAGAACCCTAGTGGAGTGGTGTTGCGACAACAATCTCTCCCTCAATGCCAGCAAAACTAAAGAGCTGGTAATTGACTTCAGGAAGCAATGTACTGTACACACCCCTGTCAGCATCAACGGGGCCGAGATGGAGATGATTAGCAGTTTCAAATTCCTAGGGGTGCACATCTCCAAAAATCTGTCCTGGTCCACCCACATCGACGCTACCACCAAGAAAGCACAACAGCGCCTATACTTCCTCAGGAAACTAAGGAAATTCGGCATGTCCACATTGACTCTTACCAACTATTACAGATGCACCATAGAAAGCATCCTATCTGGCTGCATCACAGCCTGGTATGACAACTGCTCGGCCCAGGACCGCAAGAAACTTCAGAGAGTCGTGAACACCGCCCAGTCCATCACACGAACCTGCCTCCCATCCATTGACTCCATCTACACCTCCCGCTGCCTGGGGAAAGCGGGCAGTATAATCAAAGATCCCTCCCACCCGGCTTACACACTCTTCCAACTTCTTCCATCGGGCAGGAGATACAGAAGTCTGAGAACACGCACGAACAGACTCAAAAACAGCTTCTTCCCCACTGTCACCAGACTCCTAAATGACCCTCTTATGGACTGACCTCATTAACACTACACCCTATATGCTTCATCAGATGCCAGTGCTTTTGTAGTTACATTGTATATGTTGTGTTACCCTATTGTGTATTTTCTTTTATTCCCTTTTCTTCCCATGTACTTAATGATCTGTTGAGCTGCTCGCAGAAAAATACTTTTCCCTGTACCTCGGTACACGTGACATAAACACATCTAATCCAATCCAAAAAAGTTTTTGGTCACCTGTCCTAACATCTCCTTTTGAGTCTGGGTGTCTCACTTTGTTTTATAATGTTCCTGTGAGGTTGACTGGGATGATTTATGATGTTAACGGTGTTATATAAATAGAAGTTGTTGTTGTTGATTGTAACCCTGACCTCCTGTTTTACAATATCCCATTGGTTTCACAACTAACTCGATCTCTGATGTTTTGCGGGTTTGCAGCCTCTATAAAGACGGCGGCCGTTAACTCAGGCCTGTCACCGGGAGCAGGCCGCAGCTGTCCCCCCGCTCGATGCAAACCCGGGCCCGAAAACTTCTTATTGGTGTTTGGAGCCTCCACCGGGTTTCAGTGAAACCTCCCGGCCGAGTCCAGCATCGACATTGCGCATGCTCCAGCTCACAATGCCCTGGGAGTGATTGACGGCAGATGTGGGCCAATAGGAAGAGAGGGGTAGGCCTGGAGGACCGAGTGGTTGCAGCGGGTCCTCCAATCAACCGGAGTGCATGAGGGGCGGGGCTGAACCCGGTCGCCCACGTGAGCAGGAGCATGCGCAGTGCTGATCACAGCTCAGGTTTCAGGCGGAATTCCTCAACCGGTCAAATCCCGGGCGGTGAGTCCTGAGGGAGGGATGGAGCCGGCGGGTGGGTCGGGAGACCTCATAAACACTCCGTGTAGGCCCCACACTCCAAACATGAAGGTCGGATCCGGCAGTTCAACCGGCGAAAGCTGCTCGGGCTTTTCCCTGAGACAGGCCCGGATGGGCGAAGAGAGCCTCGGCTTTGCTCCGCCTCCCATTCACTCTGATTGGCTGGAGGACCAGAAGCTCCTGATCGGTCACCCAGACCCGCCTCCTCTCCCTATTGGTCCGAACCCGCTGTCAATCAGTCCCCGGGCATTGTGAGCTGGAGCAAACCCTTCACCATCATTGTCAGCTCCCTGGTTTGCAGCTGCGGGGCTTCTCCCTCCCTCCCGGGAACAGGCCCAGGTTAACGGGCACCATCCTGCTTCAGACACTGGAGGATGGTTCACATCAGAGCATGGGGGAGATAATAAATAAGAGCTTACATTTTGCACTCAAATCAATGAGGACCCTGATCTGTGACAAGAAAGGAAACCCTGGCAGGTGGGCGGGGAGGATTCACAAACACCCGCTGGAGGCCCCAAATCCTCAATAAGACCCATTGGTTTTATTGTCAGTCTGCAGACAGGAGCTGGAGAACCCAGGCAGAGGAGAGGGAGGGAGAAAACTGGGAGTGGAGGAAAGAAATGGTGCAGATGGTGAGATGGGTTTGCATTTCAGCCCAGGGAGGAGGGAGGAGGGAGAGTGTGTGGGACGGGGATTTACAGCTTTGGGGGAACAAGAGAGGAAAAAATGTTCCAGAGAAACTAGAAAGGGCAGCACGGTAGCATTGTGGATAGCACAATTGCTTCACAGCTCCAGGGTCCCAGGTTCGATTCCGGTTTGGGTCACTGTCTGTGCGCAGTCTGCACATTCCCCCCGTGTGTGCGTGGGTTTCCTCCTGGTGCTCCGGTTTCCTCCCACAGTCCAAAGATGTGCAGGTTAGGTGGATTGGCCATGATAAATTGCCCTTAGTGTCCAAAATTGCCCTTAGTGTTGGGTGGGGTTACTGCGTTATGGGGATAGGGTGGACGTGTTGACCTTGGGAAGGGTGCTCTTTCCAAGAGCCGGTACAGACTCGATGGGCCGAATGGCCTCCTTCTGCACTGTAAATTCTATGATAATCTATGAATTGCCTGTTCAGAATTTCTATCCTGGACTGACCGTGATGGCTTTTGTAAACTCCTTTTACAGGGGGTTAGAATTGGAGAATTTGCACATCCTGCATTGACAGTGATGACTTTTGTAACATGAGAGATTACAGCTCTCAGGAAAGATTAAATGGAGAGGGGTGATGTGAGAGAGTGACCATCAATAAACAACAAGTCATGAATACAAGATAGTTACGAATAAAGCCAAGGGGACAATACAGCCAAAATTATTTATTACAGGTTCAGAATGTGCAACTCATTACCTTGGAAAGGAGTTGAGGAAAGTGCTGAGATGTTTTCAAAAGGAAACGTGACAAACACATGAGAGAAAATGGAATCGAAAATCAACTGAAAGGCTGAGATTTGATAGGTGGGACAGACGGGGATGTGTGCCGAGTATTGACAGCAGCAGAATCTGAGAGAATGGCCTGTTTGTATCTTATATATTCACAGTATTTCAATATAATCTTTTACAGAATATTTGCAGATGCAAACATCATGTCGAGATCTGACAGAGTCACTTGATTCATCAGGACCGGCCTTTCAACGTGGAAGGAGAAATGTTTGTCTGTTTTGTCTTTTGGAAACAAAATTCAAAAATCACTGTGATTGGGAAAGCAGCGAGACACAGACATCTAACTAATTGTCCACAGTTAGCTGTAACTGAGCTGTAACCAATCACACAGCATGAAATTAAATTGCAGCATTTACATCAGGGAGACACCGTACTCCGGCTTCAACTGATGATCCAAGTTGGAGAGACATAAGGACATTTGCACCAAAGGAATCAAGAAGCAGCAATAGGACATTCAGCCCCGTGAGCCTGTTCCACCATTTAATAACATCACGGCTGATCTGATAGTGAAGTCAAATCTTCATCCCACCTACACCTGATAACCTGTCAATGACCATGGAGAAAGCGTGGAAATGTGGGGACTGTGGGATGGGATTCAATTACCCATCTGAATTGGAAACTCATCGACGTATTCACACTGGGGAAAGGCCGTTCACCTGCTCGGTGTGTGGGAAGGGATTCACTCGGTCATCAAACCTCCTGACACACCAACTTGTTCATACTGATAGGAGACCTTTTAAATGTGCTGACTGTGAGAAGAGCTTTAAAAGCAGAAATGATTTACTGATACATCAACGCACTCACACTGGGGAGAGGCCATTCACCTGCTCGGTGTGTGGGAAGGGATTCACTCGGTCATCCCACCTCTTGACACACCAACTTGTTCATACTGATGAGAGACCTTTTAAATGTGCTGACTGTGGAAAGAGCTTTAAAAGCAGAAAGGATTTACTGTTACATCAACGCACTCACACTGGGGAGAGGCCGTTCACCTGTTTGGAATGTGGGAAGGGATTTAATGATTTGTCAAACCTCCGGATTCACCATCAGATTCACTCTGACCAGAGACCGTTTAAATGTGCTGACTGTGAAAAGAGCTTTAAACACAGAAAGGATTTACTGACACATCAACGCACTCACACTGGAGAGAAGCCATTCACCTGCTCCGTGTGTGGAAAGGGATTCACTCGATCATCACTCCTCCTGAGCCACCAACTTGTTCATACTGATCAGAGACGTTTTAAATGTGCTGACTGTGAGAAGAGGTTTAAAAGGAAAAGCAATTTACTGAAACACCAATGCACTCACACTGGGGAGAGGTCATTCACCTGCTCCGTGTGTGGGAAGGGAGTCACCTGTTCATACCAGCTTCTGCAACACCAGCGAGTTCACACTGGACAGAGACCGTACACTTGACCCGTGTGTGACAAGAAATTCACTCAGTCATCCCACCTGACTTCAAACCAACTTTTTCACACTGATCAGAGACCTTTTAAATGTTCCGAGCAGCCCGGTTCAATTCCCGTACCAGCCTCCCCGAACAGGTGCCGGAATATGGCGACTAGGGGCTTTTCACAGTAACTTCATTTGAAGCCTACTTGTGACAATAAACGATTTTCATTTCATTTCATTTCATTTAAAAGTAAACTGAATCTGCTGAAACACCAGCGAGTTCACACTGAAACCGAATCATAGAAATTACAGTGCAGAAGGAGGGCATTTGGCCCATCGAGTGCACTGGCCCTTGCAAAGAGCACCTTACTTAAGCCCACACCACCAACCTAACCCATAACCCCACCTCACCTTTTTGGACACTAAGGGCAATTTAGCATGGCCAATCCATCTAACCTGCACACCTTTGGACTGTGGGGGGAAACCGGAGCACCCGGAGGAAACCCACGCAGACACTGGGGGCAACGTGCAGACTCCGCACAGCCAGTGACCCAAGCCGGGAATCAAACCTGGGAACATGGAACTGTGAAGCAACAGTGCTAACCACTGTGCTACCGTGTCGCCCACATGTGGGAGCGGTACTGGGGAGAGGCTGTTTAACTGCTCCGTGTGTGGGAGGAGATTCACTCAGTCAAACAACCTGCACAGACATCAGCAAGCTCACAGGCAACAGCAGGGTTTGGAATCAGCTGTTGTTGCTGCTGTTAGTCACATCTAGGACTGAATGATGCCAGGACGTCTATTTCCAGTGGGGCTCCACAGTTTTCTGGTATATATCAATGATTTAGACTTAAATGTATGCACCAGGATTACGCAAAAGTTGCTCATATGTTTTAGACGATGAGGGAGAAAGCCATGGACTGGGTCAGGTGGACAGAAAAGTAGTAAATGGAACTTTGGGGGCTGTTTAGCACAGGGCTAAATCGCTGGCTTTGAAAGCAGACCAAGGCAGGCCAGCAGCACGGTTAATTCCCGTACCAGCCTCCCCGAACAGACGCTGGAATGTGGCGACTCGGGGCTTTTCACAGTAACATCATTTGAAGCCTACTTGTGACAATAAGCGATTTTCATTTCATTTTCATTTAGATAATGAGAGGTTAGGAACACACTTCAGTTAACTCCCGATAAAAATAAGGTCATTTCAGGAGAATGGAAAAAACTGATTGGTGGGGAAGCTACAAATAATCCTTTAAAAAAAAAATTCAGAGTACCCAATTATTATTAATTTTTTTTCCAATTAAGGGGCAATTTAGCGTGGCCAATCCACCTAACCTGCACATCTTTGGGTTGGGGGGGGTGAAGCCCATGCAGACATGGGGAGAATGTGCAAACTCCACACGGACAGTGACCCAGTGCCAGGATTCAAACCTGGGTTCTCAGTGCTGTAGTCCCAGTGCTAACCACTGCTCCATGTGCTGCCCTAGCTACAAATAGTTCTAATAAATTTATTGAACAGTTCTCAAATGGAAAGACACTTGACCACATTAAAACTAAGGATTTGCAATAGACGTTTGATCCAGCAAGTCACATTTAGGGCAAGATTAGAAACAGGGCATTCATTTAAAGTGATTAGAAAAAGAAGCAATGCTGAGCAAGGCTAGGAGAGTGGGCAAAGAAGTGGCAGATGGAATACAATGTGGAAAAGTGTGAGGTTATGCACTTTGGAAGGAGAAATGGAGGCATAGACTATTTTCTAAATGGGAAAATGCTGAGGAAATCACAAGCACAAAGGAACTTGGGAGTCCTTGTTCAAGATTCTCTTCAGGTTAACATGCAGATGCACTGCAGCCTCACGGCGCCGAGGTCCCAGGTTCAATCCTGGCTCTGAGTCACTGCCCGGGTGGAGTTTGCACATTCTGCCCGTGTTTGCGTGGGTTTCGCCCCACATCCCAAAGATGTGCAGGGTGGGTGGATTGGCCACGCTAATCATCCCCTTAATTGGAAAAAATGAATTGGATACTCCAATTTTTTTTTAAAGGTTAACGTGCAGGTTCAGTCAGCAGTTAGGAAGGCAAATGCAATGTATTCAGGTCGAGTGGGCTAGAATACAAGACCAGGGATGTAATTCTGAGGCTGCAGCAGGCTCTGATCAGACCCCATTTGGAGTATTATGAGCAGTTTTGGGCCCCGTATCTAAGAAGGATGTGTTGGCCTTGGAAAGGTCCAGAGGAGGTTTACAAGAATGATCCCTGGAATGAAGAGCTTGTCGTATGAGGAACGGTTGAGGACTTGTAGGAAATTATTCCTTAAAGCTCTCCAAAAAATGCTTTTGGCAGCAAAATCGGCAGGCATTGGAAAATAAACAGAAATCGCAGCATCGTGTTCATTTTAACCGACCCTCCAGTGACCCCCACCCCCCTCCAATCCCGAGCAACCGGCACACCCAGATATCTAAAGTGAACCACTGCCCAACGGAATGGCAGCCCCCCCCCCCCCCCCCACCCCTGCCCACACCCCCGGCCGAAACACCACAAAATACTCACTCTTGTCTCAATTTAATTTGTACCCCGAGAAAGACGCAAACACCCGCAGCAGCTCCAATAATCCCCCTCTTGACATACTCGGTTCCGACACATATAATAACAAGTTGTCGGCATACAAGGGCGTCCTGTGCTCTATCCACCCCCCCCGCACTATTCCTTTCCATACCCCCAAACCTCTTGGCCAATGGCGATTTTGCGATGGTCAACGGCTCAATCGCGAGTGCAAACCCAAGGAAAACCCAAAAGCTTTCTATAGGTATGTCAGGAATAAAAGAATGACTAGGGTAAGAGTAGGGCCAGTCAAGGACAGGGATGGGAAGTTGTGTGTGGAGTCTGAAGAGATAGGCGAGTTAATAAATGAATATTTTTCGTCAGTATTCACTCAGAAAAAAGATAATGTTGTGGAGGAGAATGCTGAGACCCAGGCTATTAGAATAGATGGCAATGAGGTACGTAGGGAAGAGGTGTTGGCAATTCTGGACAGGCTGAAAATAGATGAGTCCCTGGGGCCTGATGGGATTTATCCTAGGATTCTCTGGGAAGCCGGGGAAGAGATTGCTGGGCCTTTGGCTTTGATTTTTATGTCATCATTGGCTACAGGAATAATGCCAGAGGACTGGAGGATAGCAAATGTGGTCCCTTTGTTCAAGAAGGGGGGTAGAGACAACCCTGGCAACTATAGACTGGTGAGCCTCACGTCTGTTGTGGGTAAAGTCTTGGAGGGGATTATAAGAGACAAGATTTATAATCATCTAGATAGGAATAATATGATTAGGGATAGTCAGCATGGCTTTGTGAAGGGTAGGTCATGCCTCACAAACCTTATCGAGTTCTTTGAGAAGGTGACTGAACAGGTAGACGAGGGTAGAGCAGTTGATGTGGTGTATATGGATTTCAGTAAAGCGTTTGATAAGGTTCCCCACGGTAGGCTATTGCAGAAAATACGGATGCTGGGGATTGAGGGTGATTTAGAGATGTGGATCAGAAATTGGCTAGCTGAAAGAAGACAGAGGGTGGTGGTTGATGGGAAATGTACAGAATGGAGTTCAGTTACAAGTGGCGTACCACAAGGATCTGTTCTGGGGCCGTTGCTGTTTGTCATTTTTATCAATGACCTAGAGAAGGGTGGGTGAGTAAATTTGCAGACGACACTAAAGTCGGTGGTGTTGTCGACAGTGCGGAAGGATGTAGCAGGTTACAGAGGGACATAGATAAGCTGCAGAGCTGGGCTGAGAGGTGGCAAATGGAGTTTAATGTAGAGAAGTGTGAGGTGATTCACTTTGGAAGGAATAACAGGAATGCAGAATATTTGGCTAATGGTAAAGTTCTTGGAAGTGTGGATGAGCAGAGGGATCTAGGTGTCCATGTACATAGATCCCTGAATGTTGCCACCCAGGTTGATAGGGTTGTGAAGAAGGCCTATGGAGTGTTGGCCTTTATTGGTAGAGGGATTGAGTTCCGGAGTCATGAGGTCATGTTACAGCTGTACAAGACTCTGGTACGACCGCATTTGGAGTATTGCGTACAGTTCTGGTCACCGCATTATAGGAAGGACGTGGAAGCTTTGGAGCGGGTGCAGAGGAGATTTGCCACGATGTTGCCTGGTATGGAGGGAAAATCTTATGAGGAAAGGCTGATGGACTTGAGGTTGTTTTCGTTAGAGAGAAGAAGGTTAAGAGGAGACAATAGAGGCATACAAAATGATCAGGGGGTTAGATAGGGTGGACAGTGAGAGCCTTCTCCCGCGGATGGAAATGGCTAGCACGAGGGGACATAGCTTTAAACTGAGGGGTAATAGATATAGGACAGAGGTCAGAGGTAGGTTCTTTACGCAAGAGTGGTGAGGCCGTGGAATGCCCTACCTGCAACAGTAGTGAACTCGCCAACATTGAGGGCATTTAAAAGTTTATTGGATAAGCATATGGATGAGAATGGCATAGTGTAGGTTAGATGGCTTTTGTTTCAGTGCAACATCGTGGGCCGAAGGGCCTGTACTGCGCTGTATCGTTCTATGTTCTATGTTCAAACAGCAGGGGGGGGGACATAGGACATCCCTGCCTAGTCCCACAGTGGAGACAAAAGTCTCTCGAGCTGATGTTTTTTGTGCGGACACTGGCCCCGGCTCCTTATACAGTAGCTTTACCCAGTCCACAAATCGTGGACCAATCCCAAACCGCTCCAGAACTGCTATCAAGTGTCCCCATTCTACTTGGTCAAATGCTTTCTCGGCGTCCAGTGCCACATCTAGCTCTGTTTCCTTCCCCTCCGCCGGTGCCATAACCACGTTCAGTATCCTCCTAATGTTCGAAAAGAGCTGCCTCCCTCACACAAACCCCGTCTGATCGTCACCTACCACCTTCAGGAGGCACTCTTCCTGCCTACCTGCCAGTACCTTCGCTAATACCTTTGCGTTCACGTTTAAAAGTGATATGGGCTGAAACAACCCACACTCCATCGGATCCTTATCGTTTTTAAGCAACAGGGAAGCCGATGCCTGCCCCAAAGTTTGTGGTAACACCCCCTTCCCTATCGCCTCCTCAAATATCTCCATCATCAGGGGTGCCAGCTTATCCTGCAGACACACCAGGGAGTTCACACTGAGGAGAAGCCATTCACCTGCTCTCAGTGTGGGAAGGGATTACATAGAAACACAGAAAATAGGAGCAGGATGAGACCATTTGGCCCTTTGCGTCTGCTCTGCCATTCATTATGATCATGGCTTATCATCCAACTCAATAGCTTAATCCCGATTTCCCCTTCATATCCTTTTATTGCCTTCGCTCCAAGTGCTATATGTAACTGTTTCCTGAAAACATACAATGTATTGGCCTCAACTATTTCCCGTGGTAACAAATTCCACAGGCTCACCACTCTCTGATGAAGAAATTACTCATCTCTGTCTAAATGGTCTACCCCGTATCCTCAGACTGTGACCTCTGGTTCTGTAAACTCACACCATCGGGAAAATCTTTCCTGCATCTCCCCTGTCAAGCCCTGTTAGAATATTACAGGTTTCTATGAGATCCCTCCCCCCAATTCTTCTGAACTCCAGCGAATACAATCCTAACTGATTCAATCTCTCATACGTCAGTCCCACCATCCCAGGAATCAGTCTGATAAACCTGCTCTGCACTCCCTCGAGAGCAAGAACATCCTTCCTCAGATAAGGAGAGCAAAACTGCACACAATATTCCAGGTATGGCCAAACCCCTGTATATGACAGCAAGATATCCCTGCTCCTGTACTCGAATCCGCTCGCAATGAAGGCTAGCACACCATTTGCCTTCTTTACCGCCTGCTGTCGCTGCATGCTTACCTTCAGTGACATGTACGAGGATATCCAGGTCTCGTTGCACATTTCCCTCCTAATTTATGACAATTCAGATAATAGCCTGCCTTCTCGTTTTGCTACCAAACTGGATAACCTCGCATTTCTCCAAATTATACTGTATCTGTCATTCATTTGCCCACTCACTCAACTTGACCAAATCACACTGAAGGATCTCTGCAACCTCCTCACAGCTCACCCTCCCACACAACTTGTGTCATCTGCAAATTTGGAGATATTGCATTTTGTTCCCTCATCTAAATCGTTAGGTGACACAGTGGTTAGCACTGCGGTCTCACAGAGCTGAGGACCAGTGTTCAATCCAACAAATAATTGTGCATATGGTATGTCTGGAATTTCAGAGTATTGAAAATGGTGTCATTGACGTGGTTATTACACAAAATTAAGACTCGACCTTTATCAATAAATTGGTGAGGACACCAAGTGTAATATATCTTAGTTTGAAGACAATTAGAACAAATGTACATTTCTATCAAACCTCTCACTACCACTGGACCTTCTAAAGTGTTTTAAAGCCGATGGAGTACTTTTGAAAAATATTCACTGTTGTAATGTAGGACGCTGTAAATACACATGTGTAATCACATTTAGTTTTCAAATTGGTATTTTCATTATTAAAAATAAATTTAGAGTACCCAATTCAGTTTTTCCAATTAAGGAACAATTTAGCATGGTCAATCCACCTACCCTGCACATCATTGTGTTGTGGGGGTGAAACCAACAAAACCACAGGACGAATGCAAACTTCACATGGCAGTGACCCAGGGTCGGGATCGAACCTGGGACCACGGCGCCATGAGGTAGCAGTGCTAACCATTGCGCAACCTTGCTGCCCGTATATTGTTATTTTCATAGTGTACTCACTGGCCTTAGTAATAAGGTCAAGAAGCCCTTTTATACCTCTAACATGTGCCTTTCTGCAGCCATTTCACCTTCTGTACCTTTTCTATATTAACTATGTATTGATTTCATCGCAAAAAACAATAATTACATTAATGATTATTCAGTAGTGAACATTGATTATCATTAATGAATTGGTGTATTCGGTAATTATATTGTAAAGACGAGATCTTTATTTTCAAAAATAACATGATCAACCTGTAGCGCACAATGACTTACGAGAGACGAATAGAGATGAAGTCGATGAGGCTTTATTAAGCGTGACTTGTTCCCCGCAGTTCAGCAACAGACTGGAGCTGCGGGGAGAACTCCTGGTTCTTATACTCCGCCTTCAGGGCGGAGCTAGAGATCAACAGCCAACCAGGACCGGGGATCTGTCAGCCAATAGCATCACGGCTTCACAGTCCCACATGACCCCTAATGCATACTACCACATTCACCCCTTGTTAAAAATGAACCCGGCGGGGTGGTGGTTCGCATGGTGGTAGGGGTTTACAAGGCTGGTCCTGGGAGGAGAAAATTTTTGCCATGTCTTTTCAATGCTCTACGCTTTGCTCGACATTGGGCTATGTACAGGGTTTGTGAACTATTTCCTAAATTCGTAAGAGGAAAAAAAGAACATTCTCGTTAAAGTCCACAACATTCTTGTGTTACACCGATGCCACGAGTCGAGCGGGCGGTCTGGTCTTCCTTGTTGATCGCCTCAGCCCCGGTGGTGGTGCAGGTGCTTGTTCCCGCATTGTCGTCTCCGGGAGCTTTTCGGTGTCTGCTTCATTTTCACTCCTGGTCGGACATGGGAGGAGGAGCGATCCTCCCGAGAAGGGGGCGGTCGCGGGGTGCGCCGGTGGCAGGGAGGGGGTGATCGGTGTCGGGGGGGTGTGCGTGTTGCCGGCGGGCGCCAGGTCTCGCAGGGAGACCGTGTCCTGTCGGCCGTCGGGGTACGCCATGTAGGCGTACTGCGGGTTCGCGTGGAGGAGATGAACCCTCTCGACCAACGGGTCCGACTTGTGCGCCCGCACGTGTTTCCGGAGCAAGATGGGTCCTGGGGCCGCCAGCCAGGTCGGCAGCGACGTTCCGGAGGAAGATTTCCTGGGGAAGACAAGGAGGCGCTCATGAGGTGTTTGGTTAGTGGTGGTACACAGCAGCGACCGGATGGAGTGGAGAGCGTCCGGGAGGACCTCCTGCCACCGTGAAACTGGGAGATCTCTGGACCGTAGGGCCAGTAGGACGGTCTTCCAGACCGTGCCATTCTCCCTCTCTACTTGCCCGTTGCCCCGGGGGTTGTAGCTGGTCGTCCTGCTCGAGGCTATGCCCTTGCTGAGCAGGATCTGGCGCAGCTCGTCACTCATGAAGGAGGACCCCCTGTCGCTATGGATGTATGCGGGGCAACCGAACAGTGTGAATATAGTGCTCAGGGCTTTAATAACTGTGGCCGCTGTCATGTCGGGGCAGGGGATGGCGAAAGGGAAGCGGGAGTACTCGTCCACCACGTTCAGGAAGTATGTGTTTCAGTCGGTGGAGGGGAGGGGCCCTTTGAAATCCAGACTGAGGCGTTCAAAGGGGCGGGAAGCCTTGATCAGGTATGCTCTATCTGGCCTGAAAAAATGCGGTTTGCACTCAGCGCAGATGTGGCAGTTCCTGGTGACAGTACGGACCTCCTCCACGGAGTAGGGGAGGTTGCGGGACTTTATAAAATGGTAGAACCGAGTGACCCACGGGTGGCAGAGGTCCTCGTGGAGGGTTTGGAGATGGTCTATTTGTGCGTTGGCACATGTGCCGCGGGACAGGGCATCGGACGGCTCGTTCAGCTTTCCGGGACGGTACAAGATCTCGTAGTTGAAGGTGGAGAGCTCGATCCTCCACCTTAAGATCTTGTCATTTTTAATTTTGCCCCGCTGTGCATTATCGAACATGAAAGCTACCGACCGTTGGTCAGTGAGGAGAGTGAATCTCCTGCTGGCCAGGTAATGCCTCCAATGTCGCACAGCTTCCACTATGGCTTGGGCTTCCTTTTCCACTGAGGAGTGGCGGATTTCTGAGGCGTGGAGGGTTCGGGAGAAAAAGGCCACGGGTCTGCCTGCTTGGTTAAGGGTGGCCGCCAGAGCTACGTCGGAGGCGTCACTCTCGACTTGGAAGGGGAGGGACTCGTCGATGGCGCGCATCGTGGCCTTTGCGATATCCGCTTTGATGCGGCTGAAGCCCTGTCGACAGGGGGAAGGTAGTGGTCTGTATTAGGGGGCGGGCCTTGTCTGAGTACTGGGGGACCCACTGGGCGTAATATGAAAAGAACCCCAAGCAGTGTTTCAGGGCTTTGGAGCAGTGGGGGAGGGGAAATTCCATAAGGGGGCGCATGCGTTCGGGGTCGGGGCCTATTATCCCATTGCGCACTACATATCCCAAGATGGCTAGCCGGTTTGTGCTAAACACGCACTTGTCCTCGTTGTATGTGAGGTTCAAGGCTTTAGCGGTCTGGAGGAATTTTTGGAGGTTGGCGTCGTGGTCCTGCTGATCGTGGCCGCAGATGGTTACGTTGTCGAGATACGGGAACGTGGCCTGCAACCCGTGTTGATCAACCATTCGGTCCATCTCCCGTTGGAAGACCGAGACCCCGTTTGTGACGCCAAATGGGACCCTTAGGAAGTGGTATAATCGCCCGTCTGCCTCGAAGGCTGTGTACTTGCGGTCACTTGGGCGGATGGGGAGCTGGTGGTAGGCGGACTTGAGGTCCACGGTGGACCTTATATTGGGCAATCCGATTGACCATGTCGGATATGCGGGGGAGAGGGTACGCATCTAGCTGTGTGTACCTGTTGATGGACTGGCTATAGTCTATGACCATCCTTTGCTTCTCCCCTGTCTTTACTACTACCACCTGTGCTCTCCAGGGACAAATGCTGGACTGGATTATGCCTTCCTTCAGCAACCGCTGGACTTCGGACCGAATAAATGTCCGGTCCTGGGCGCTGTACCGTCTGCTCCTAGTGGCGACGGGTTTGCAATCCAGGGTGAGGTTTGCAAACAAGGATGGGGGTTCAACCTTGAGGGTTGCGAGGCCGCAGATAGTGAGTGGGGGTATTGGGCCGCCGAATTGGAATGTTAGGCTCTGCAGGTTGCACTGGAAGACTAATCCCAGTAATGTGGGCGCGCAGAGTTGGGGAAGGACGTAGAGCCTGTAGTTTTTAAACTCCCTCCCTTGCACGGTTAGGGTCACTATGCAGAACCCTTTGATCTGTACAGAGTGGGATCCTGCAGCTAGGGAAATCTTTTGCATACTTGGGCGGATGGTCAAGAAGCAGCGTCTTACCGTGTCGGGGTGGATGAAACTTTCTGTGCTCCCGGAGTCGATTAGGCATGGTGTCTCGTGTCCGTTGATCAGCACCGTTGTTGTCGTCGTCTGGAGCGTCCGGGGCCGTGCTTGGTCCAGCGTCACCGAGGCCAGATGTGGTCGCAGTGTCTCAGCGTCTTCTTCGAACCCCGTGGCGCCGTCGATGCTGGGGTCCATCCAAGATGGCGGCGGGGGTGGACAAAATGGCCGCCCCCATGCATCGCACATGGCTGGGGGGGTCCCAAGATGGCGACGAGGGTGGACAAAGTGGCCACCCCCATGCATCGCAAAAGGCTGGGGGGTCACAAGATGGCGGCGCCCATCCTCCCCTCGTGGTGGCCGGGACCCAAAATGGCGGCGCCTGCGGGTCGCACATGGGGCGCAGGGGGGGGGGGTGGTTGGGGAGCGTTTGGGATACGCTGGACTCTTTCTTCTCCGGGGACAGCGGCGACCCCCCGGGACCGGCACACAGCCGCGAAATGGCCCTTTTTGCCGCAGCTCTTGCAAATCGCTGCGCGGGCTGGGCAGCGCTGCCGGGGGTGTTTCGCCTGCCCGCAGAAATAGCAGCGGGCCCCCCCGGGATGACCTGGCGTCTGAACCGCGCAAGCCTGTGAGGGGAGGGGGTTTGTCGCGACGGGGGTCCACGGAGCCCAAGGGGCTGCCGCGCGGTCGGGGCCGTCCGCGCGGGCGTTTTGCGCGGCCATATCTAGGGAAGCTGCAAGGGCCCGTGCCTCTGAGAGTCCTAGCGACTCTTTTTCTCACAGTCTTTGGCGGATTTGGGGAGAGTTCATACTTGCCACAAACGCATCGCGAATTAACATGTCCGTGTGTTCAGCCGTGTTTACCGGCAGGCCGTGGCGGAATGGTATTGTTACTGGGCTAGTAATCCAGAGACTCCGGTTAATGCTCTCGGGATCTGGGATCGAATTTGCCTATGACAGATATTGAAATTGAAATTCAATAAAAGCCTTGAATTAAAAGTCTAGTGTTGGCACTGTCAATAGGGGGGCCACAGTAGCACAGTGGTTAGCACAGTTACTTCACAGCTCCAGGGTCCCAGGTTCGATTCCCGGCTTGGCTCACTGCCTGTGCGGAGTCTGCACGTTCTCCCCGTTTCTGCATGGGTTTCCTCCGGATGCTCCGGATTCCTCCCACAGTCCAAACATGCAGGTTAGGTGGATTGGCCAAGCTAAAGTTCCCTTTGTGTCCAAAAAGGTTGGGTGGGGTTACAGGGATTAGGGTGGGAGTGTGGGTTTAGGTAGGGTGCTATTTCCAAGGGCCGGCGCAGACTCGATGGGCTGAATGGGCTCCTTCTGCACTGTAAATTCTATGATTCTATAATTTTTGTAAAAACCCATCTGGTTAACTAATGTCCCTTAGGAAATCTGCACTCCTTCTGTGGCCTGGCCTACACGTGACTCCAGATCCACAGCAATGTTGTGGTTGATTTGTAAGTGCCCTCTGAAATAGACTCACAAGACACGCAGTTCAAGGGCAATTGGAATGAGCAGTAAATGCTGGCCCAGCCAGTGACGCCCACCTCTCATGAATGAATAATTTTTAAGAACGCTCATTGTAAGAAACTGTCTCTTTGATTAGATTTGATTTATTGTCACGTGTACCGAGCACAGTGAAAAGTATTGTTCTGCGTACAGTCCAGACAGATCGTTCCATACATGAAAAAACAAAGTGCGGATCTTGGCAGTTTGCTCAGTTCACAAAAGAATTTAACGGCTTTGTAGACGCAGATTAACATTTTAATCACTGTACAAAACATATCTACTTGTAATGGGTGCTCATATAGACAGACACAAACGATACTGTCACTGAATTAGAGGATATGGCAGAGATTTAACTGAACCACCTTTTTAAAAAATTTGGCCTTCATGATAGAGAAACAGGAAAAGCCACTCAGGGAGATGAGGAAATCCAGGCTCAGTGCGGATTTGCTGTCACCCCTCCTTTCTTATACATGAACGGTATTTAGGCAGCAGAATGTTTCACACCAAAACACAGAGGGGTCAAATATAAGCAACACATAATTCTCAATTCTCTTCCATTTAACAATATTTGACTTTATTCAAAAGCTGTCTGCGGTCAATCTCAACAAAGTAAAAATCTTATAACACCAGGTTAAAGTCAAACAGGTTTGTTAAGAATCACTAGCTTTCGGAGCACAGCTCCTTCCTCAGAGGAAGAGGAAGGAGCGACGCTCTGAAAACTAGTGATTCAAAACAAACCTGTTGAACTTTAACCTGGTGTTGTAAGACTTCTTACTAAGCCCACCTCAGTCCAATGCCGGCACCTCCACATCATAGCTGCAATCTCAACAAAGATTCATGGGATTTGTATTACCCAGTGACCCACGCTTTCTTGGTCACTCATGTTTGCATTCAATGGTGCATATTTCAGAGATATTCAGAGTGAAGTCTCGAGAACTATTCGATTCAAAATGAAGTCATATATAACATAAATATTCTGATGTTCAACATTGAATAATGAAACAAATATTGAGTAAAATTGGTGGAAATCTTCTGTAGGAAGATAAGAATGATGCGATAATGATTGAACAGAGAGCATTGTTCCCATTAGATATTTGCTGAACAAATGCTAAAGTTCAATATAAGTTCCATTTGTTATGGTTTTACAAGTTGAGACAGGGTTTAAAGAAACAGTTGTCTTCTTGTAATTAGTGACCTGGCTTCTCAGCCAAACCATTGAAATCTGCAGCAAGACTGTGCAGTTAAACGTTGCACAGGGCCACTGGGTACTGTGCTGCCAGCTGTTTCTGTAGCATAGAGGTTATCAAAGTCAGCTAACGTGTGAAAGGTGTCTGGTTCGAAACTTGCTAGAAGCATTAAATGCTTCTCATTTAATCTGAGGAAAACTTTGCACAACATACGTTTGTCCCTGAATATTACCTGAATCTTGTATGTTGGAGGAATAGGAGATTTAGTCTCACATCAGCCACAAAAATTGATTCAGTAAAGTCTGAAGTACTGAATTTTCAAGAAGCAATGAGCTGATAAAGATTTCCCTGCTTTAAGACAGTTTGGATATTCGCAGTTTGTTCATCCACAACAGTATATAACGGATTGACAGATGCAGATGAACATAATAACTGTGTCAATCATGTCTAATTGTAAGATAAAAGCAACTTACTGCGGATGCTTCAATCAGAAACAAAAACTGGAAATACTGGACAATCTCAGCAGGTCTGACAGCCTCTGTGGAGCGAGATGGCAGCTGTCGTTCCGGGTCTGGGTGACGCTTTGTCAAAGCTGGAGAACTGGAAATGGGGTCAGATTCAGACTATTGTGGATGGGCGGGGGTGGTGGATGGGGTGGCGGGCAGAAGTCTCGGGGAGAATTGGGACTGGATAGAGGGCCAGCAATAGGTGGAGAATGACTAAAATGTCTTGGACAGAAAGAAAAAGGGAATATAAATGGGGGTGATCAAGGCTAAGGAACTCACCTGATGAAGGAGCTGCGCTTCAAAAGCTAGTGACTCCAAACAAACCTGTTGGACTTTAACCTGGTGTTGTAAAACTTCTTACAAGGCTAAGAAAGGTGCTGATAGTGGCACGTTAAGAGATTAGACTGTGTTAATGGCAGAACTAAAGTAAGCAGTGTGTCAGAGGAAGACTAGGAACAGGGAGCAAATTGCCCAAGTGGTGTGAATGTGTGCTTGGGGGGAGCAATTGTGAGGGAAGAGAGGTCAATGGAAGTAATGAAAATGTTGCTGGAAATAAACATGTGAGGAAGGTGGAGGAGAGTAATACGTGACATGGCCTCTCAGCCTAACCATCAGAAGCTGCAGCAAGACACTGCAGTTGAACATAGCACAGGTCCATTGGCTGCTTCGCTGCTGCCTGTTTCTGTAGTCATGATGTGGAGATGCCGGCGTTGGACTGGGGTGAGCACAGTAAGAAGTCTTACAACACCAGGTTAAAGTCCAACAGGTTTGTTCCAAACCCTAGCTTTCAGAGCACTGCTCACCTGAGGAAAGAGCTAGTGTTTGAAACAAACATGTTGAACTTTAACCTGGTGTTGTAAGACTTCTTACTGTTTCTGTAGTGTAGTGGTTCTCATGTTCATCTAACGCCGCAAAATGTCCTCCGTTCAAACCTGGGCAGGAACATTGAATACTTCTCGCTTAGTTTGAGGGAAGTTTGGATAACATGCGTTTGTTTCTGCATGTCACCTGAATCCCATATATTAGATATATATTTGGTCTCATCTCGACCTCAAACATCATTCGGAGAAGTCGGAGGTAGTGAATATTGAAGAAGCAAAGATCAGAATAAGATGATCCAATTTAACAGAATTTAATAGATTTATGGATGTAGATGAACATTTTAAATCACCATCTGAAACATATTTAATGGTAATGTGTGCTCATACAAACAGAGACAAATGATACTCCAACTGAAGTAGAGGAAATAGCAGAGATTTAACTAAAACACCTTTTTGAAAATCGGGCTTTGTGGGAGAGAAATAGGAAAAGCCACTCAGGGAGATGAGGAAATCCAGGCTCAGTGCGGATTTGCTGTCGCCCCTCCTTTCTTATACATGAACGGGATTTAGGCTGCAGAATGTTTCATACCCAGAACAAAGAAGGTATACTATAATGAACAATATAATGAACATATCATTCTTACATCTCTGACCTGTGAAGATATTTGATTGTGTTTAAAAACTGACTGGGGCCAATCTCAAATGAACACAAGGGAACTTGTATTACCCAGTGACTCGATTTACTTTCTTTGTCAGTCGTGTTTGCAATTCAATGTTGTATATTTCAGAGAGTCTCAATTTCAGATGTGGACATAAATATCAAATAAGATCAAGTTTTGAGTAATGCTGAGTAAAATTGTTTGATGATTTTCGAAGGGAGATAAGAATGATGTTATTACTGAATGAGAGGAAACCATTTCACCCGGAGATATTTGCTGAGCGGACATTTCTACATTTAAAAATTAATTTGAAATCAAATAAAGTAAACTACTTCAGCAAAGTGATCTCTAGAGGGCTTTGTTAAGCTTCACAAATCCTTTCCCTCGCTAATAGACAGACTCTGTAAACAGGATGGAGAGCAAATTAATTAGATTCTGTTATCAACTCAGAAATAATGACGATGCTTCAGCAGAAAAGACACTTTTGTAAATTCAAAATGAAACCAATTGCATGATTACATAATGTTTATATCGTAAACGACACCATCTTCGTGTCCAAATCTTCTGGTCATTAGACCAGGGGAACGTTCTCGTTTAAATCAAACTGCGCATGGATTCTGCAGAAACACCTTTTTCAAAAGCAAATTGGAAGAATAATTGGTATAGAGAAACTTCAAGATCACAGAAAGAGAGAAGGACATTGAGACTAATCGGTTTGCTCTTTTCAATGTCTATATTTTTGTTGGAGTATTATCACGTTTCCAGACAAGACAACACATTTTCAAAACACCAGTCTCATTGGCAGTCAGCTGTTTTTCAGTGTACAGGTTAACACATTCCCCTCACACACCAAATGTCCCTTATTCGAAACTTTATTGACGTTACTCGTCTAAATTTGCAGATGAGTTGTATCCTTGCTATTTGTTGTTCAATAGTTAAGCGAATACATTATCTTACACCCGCAAAGTTCCGATTGATATCCTGCAAAATACTGTGATGGAGACCGGCAGGAATCGCAGTCAGAGAGTTCACACGTGTTAACTCTGAATGGTTTTCTAATGTCGTTGCTGATTATAGCATTTTATGATTCTTTTTTTTTTTTTTTTTTTTTTATAAATGTTTTATTGAAATTTTTTTCCCAAACAACAATTTTTCCCCTCTTACAAAGCAAACGCAACAATAACAATACAGAAATTTTAAACAATACACAAGTAACAAAACCCCTTTATCTTTGACCTAAACTAAACCCCCCCTCCCCCCCCCCCCCCCCCCCCTCCCCCTGGGTTGCTGCTGCTGGTCATCTGTCTTCCCTCTAACGTTCCCCTAGGTAGTCGAGAAATGGCTGCCACCGTCTGGTGAACCCTTGAGCCGATCCTCTCAGGGCAAACTTTATCTGCTCCAGTTTAATGAACCCCGCCATATCATTTACCCAGGCCTCCAGTCCGGGGGGTTTCGCCTCCTTCCACATGAGTAGGATCCTGCGCCGGGCTACTAGGGACGCAAAGGCCACAACGTCGGCCTCTTTCGCCTCCTGCACTCCCGGCTCTTCCGCAACTCCAAATAGAGCTAACCCCCAGCCTGGTTTGACCCGGGCCTTCACCACCCGCGAAATCACTCCCGTCACTCCCTTCCAATACCCTTCCAGTGCCGGGCATGCCCAAAACATATGTGCGTGGTTTGCCGGGCTCCCGCCACACCTCCCACATTTGTCCTCCACTCCAAAGAACCTGCTCAATCTTGCTCCCGTTATGTGTGCTCTATGTAGCACCTTAAATTGAATCAGGCTAAGCCTGGCGCATGAGGAAGAGGAATTTACCCTGCTTAGGGCATCAGCCCACATACCCTCCTCTATCTCCTCCCCTAGTTCTTCTTCCCACTTTCCTTTTAGTTCGCCCACCGACTCCTCCCCCTCTTCCCTCATCTCTCGGTAAATCTCTGACACCTTGCCCTCTCCGACCCACACCCCTGAAAGCACCCTGTCCTGTATCCCCTGTGTTGGGAGCAATGGAAATTCCCTCACCTGTTGTCTAGTAAATGCCCTCACCTGCATATATCTCAAGAAATTTCCCCGGGGCAACTTATACTTTTCCTCCAATGCTCCCAAGCTCGCAAAAGTCCCATCTATAAATAAATCTCCCACCCTCCTAATTCCCAACTGGAACCAGCTCTGAAATCCTCCATCCATTCTTCCTGGGGCGAACCTATGGTTGTTCCTGATTGGGGACCCCACCAGGGCTCCCCGCACCCCTCTCTGTCGCCTCCACTGTCCCCAGATATTTAATGTTGCCGCCACCACCGGGTTCGTGGTAAACTTTTTAGGTGAGATCGGTAGCGGCGCCGTCACCAGCGCCTCTAAACTCGTCCCTTTACAGGACTTTCTCTCCAGTCTTTCCCACGCCGCTCCCTCACCCTCCATCATCCATTTACGTATCATTGCCACATTGGCGGCCCAATAGTAATCGCCCAAGTTCGGTAGTGCCAATCCTCCTCTGTCCCTACTACGCTGAAGGAACCCCCTCCTTACTCTCGGAACTTTCCCTGCCCACACGAAGCTCGTGATGCTCCTGTCTATTTTATTAAAAAAGGTCTTAGTGATTAGGATAGGGAGACATTGAAATACAAATAAGAACCTCGGGAGGACCATCATCTTAATTGCTTGCACCCTGCCCGCCAGCGATAGAGGCTGCATGTCCCACCTCTTGAAGTCCTCCTCCATTTGTTCTACCAACCGTGTCAGATTAAGTCTGTGCAAGGTTCCCCAGCTCCTAGCGATCTGAATCCCCAGGTATCGGAAGTTTCTTTCCACTTTCCTTAGAGGCAAGCCTTCTATCTCTCTACTCTGGTCCCCTGGATGTATCACAAATAATTCACTCTTCCCCATGTTTAGCCTATACCCCGAGAAATCCCCGAACCCCCTCAAAATTCGCATAACCTCTATCATTCCCCCCGCTGGGTCCGACACGTATAACAATAGGTCATCCGCATATAACGAGACTCGGTGTTCTTCTCCCCCTCTAATCACCCCTCTCCATTTCCTGGAGTCTCTCAACGCCATGGCCAGAGGTTCAATTGCCAACGCGAACAACAATGGAGACAGCGGGCATCCCTGTCTTGTTCCCCTATATAGTCGGAAATACTCCGATCTATGTCGACCTGTAACTACGCTTGCCGTTGGAGCCCCATAAAGAAGTCTAACCCAGCTAATAAACCCGTTCCCAAACCCAAACCTCCTTAACACTTCCCATAAATACTCCCACTCCACCCTATCAAATGCCTTCTCTGCGTCCATTGCCGCCACTATCTCTGCCTCCCCCTCCACTGGGGGCATCATTATCACCCCTAATAGTCGTCGCACGTTAACATTCAGTTGTCTCCCTTTTACGAACCCTGTCTGGTCTTCGTGCACCACCCCCGGGACACAGTCCTCTATCCTCGATGCCAGTACCTTTGCCAACAATTTGGCGTCCACGTTCAACAATGAAATGGGTCTATAGGACCCGCACTGCAACGGATCTTTATCCCTCTTCAAAATTAACGATATCGTCGCCTCCGACATCGTCGGGGGTAGAGTCCCCCCTTTCCTGGCCTCATTGAACGTCCTCACCATCAACGGGGCCAACAAGTCCACATATTTTCTGTAATACTCCACCGGGAACCCGTCTGGTCCTGGGGCCTTCCCTGTTTGCATGCTTCCCAGTCCCTTAATAACCTCGTCCACCCCAATCGGTGCCCCCAGGCCTACCACCCCCCGCTCCTCTACTTTCGGGAACCTCAATTGGTCCAGGAACTGCCGCATCCCCTCCTCTCCCTCTGGGGGTTGAGACCTATACAGTTCCTCATAGAAGGTCTTGAACACCTCATTTATCTTTCCTGCCCTTCGCACCGTGTCTCCCCTTTCGTCTCTAATTCCTCCTATTTCCCTCGCTGCTGCCCTCTTTCGCAATTGATGAGCCAACAGGCGACTCGCCTTTTCCCCATATTCATACCTCCTCCCCTGTGCCTTCCTCCACAGTACCTCCGCCTTTCTGGTGGTCAGAAGGTCAAATTCCGTCTGGAGTCGTCTCCTCTCCCTGTACAATTCCTCCTCCGGGGTCTCTGCAAATTCCCTATCCACCCTTAAAATCTCCCCCAGTAATCTTTCCCTTTCCTTGGCCTCTGTTTTCCTTTTGTGGGCCCCAATGGAGATCAGCTCTCCTCTGACCACCGCTTTTAGTGCTTCCCATACCACTCCCACCGGGACCTCGCCGTCGTCATTGACCTCCAGGTATCTCTCAATACACCCCCGCACTCTTGCACACACTCCCTCATCCGCCATCAGTCCCACATCTAATCGCCAGAGTGTTCTCTGCTCCCTTTCCTCTCCTAATTCCAGGTCCACCCAATGTGGGGCATGATCCGAAACCGCTATGGCTGAGTACTCAGCTTCTTCCACCCTAGAGATCAACGACCTTCCCAAAACAAAAAAATCTATCCGGGAGTACACTTTATGGACATGGGAGAAGAAGGAATACTCCCTAGCCCTAGGTCTAAGAAATCGCCATGGATCCACTCCCCCCATTTGGTCCATAAACCCCTTAAGTACCTTGGCCGCTGCCGGCCTTCTTCCGGTCCTTGAGCTGGATCTATCTAGCCCCGGGTCCAGCACCGTATTAAAGTCCCCTCCTAAAATCAAGTTTCCTACCTCCAGGTCCGGTATACACCCCAGCATCCGTCTCATAAATCCCGCATCGTCCCAGTTTGGGGCATACACGTTAACCAACACGACCTCCATTCCCTCCAGCCTGCCACTCACCATTACATATCTACCTCCGCTATCTGCTACGATGTTCTTTGCTTCAAATGCGACCTGTTTCCCCACCAAAATGGCCACCCCTCTATTCTTTGCGTCCAGTCCTGAGTGGAACACCTGTCCCACCCATCCTTTCCTTAGCCTAACTTGGTCCGCCACCTTTAGGTGCGTCTCTTGGAGCATAACCACGTCTGCCCTTAGTCCTTTCAAATGCGCGAGCACTCGGGCCCTTTTTATCGGTCCGTTCAGGCCTCTCACGTTCCACGTGATCAGCCTCACTAGGGGGCTACCTGCCCCCCTCCCGTGTCGACTAGCCATTACCTTCTCTAGGCCAGTCCCATATCCCGCCTCCGCGCTCCCGCTCGCTCCCCCAGCGTCGCACACCATCCCCGCCCACCCACTCTTTAGCCATTTCCTTTTGGATTTCCGCAGCAGCAACCCAGTTGTCCCCCCCCCCCCTTCTCCCTCCCTCCTCCCCTCCCCGCTAGATCTCTTTCTAGCTTGATTGCTCCCCCCATATTACTTCCGTAAGTCAGCTAACTTCAACTGACCCCGGCTACTCCTGCTCACTCCTCGACCCCCCCCATGTGGGGAACTCCCATCCGCCTTGCGCCTGTCTTCCCGCCTTATTCTTTCTGGTGCGGGAACATCCCTTTACCTGACCCGCCTCTTATGGCGCAGCTCCCTTTCCCCTCCCCCTCCCCTTCCCCATTCTCCAACTATGTCCCGTCTTTCCCCCCTCACCGGCGCCCACATTTCCCCAATGTCTCCCCCCTTCCCTGTTTACTTCTCAATTAACTTCCACCGTAACATTAACAATAACATTTCCTGCAGCATCAGTCCCTCAGTTCCGATCCAATTTCTCTTCTTTGATGAAGGTCCATGCTTCCTCCGCCGTCTCGAAATAATGGTGTCTCTCCTGATACGTGACCCATAGTCTTGCCGGCTGCAGCATCCCGAACTTCACCTTCCTTTTATGCAACACCTCTTTGGCTCGGTTGAAGCTCGCCCTCCTTCTCGCCACCTCCGCACTCCAATCCTGGTATACCCGTACCACTGCATTCTCCCATCTGCTACTCCGCACCTTTTTAGCCCATCTCAGGACCTCTTCTCTATCTTTAAGGAGGTGAAATCGCACGATTATCGCCCTGGGTGGTTCTCCCGCTTTTGGTCTTCTCGCCGGAATCCGATTTGCCCACTCCACCTCCAAGGGGCCCGTAGGGGCCTCAGCACCCATCAGTGAGCTCAGCATCGTACTTGCGTACGCTCCACAGTCCACTCCTTCCACACCCTCAGGGAGACCCAGTATCCGAAGGTTCTTCCTTCGCGCTCCATTTTCTAGGGCTTCGATCCTTTCAGTACACTTTTTATGAAGTGCCTCGTGCGTCTGTGTCTTAACCGCCAGGCCCAGGATCTCGTCCTCAATATCTGTCACCTTCTGCTCCACCACACGGAGCTCTGTCTCCTGGGTCTTTAATGTCTCCTTGAGCCCCTCAATTGCCTGTAGCAACGGGGTCAGCACCTCCCTCTTCAGCAGCTCCACGCACCGTCTCACAATTTCATGCTCAGGCCCCCATGTCGCCTGCGCTTTCTCCGCCGCCATCTTGTACTTCTCTCTTTCTGACCCTTTGGTCGACGATTCCTCGCGCTGCAGCCGCCGCCGCCGGTTTTTTCCTCCTTCGTTTGGGGGGGACTCCCTTCTCACACGCCCCACACCGGGTTGCGTCGTCGAAAAATTCCCCGTTGGGGCTCTTAAAAGAGCCCGAAGGTCCGTCGGAGCTGGAGCCGCCGAAGCGTGCGGCTAGCTAGGCATCACCGCAACCGGAAGTCCCTTCAGTGGCCTTGATGAGGTCTTTTCACAGTTGTTCCCTCTGCTGCTAGAATTCACCTTTGATACAGGCCCTCAGGTCAGCTTGCAGCTTTAAGCTTGCCCTTCCCCCGCCTGCATGCTGGAAGAGGCCCTGTTTATCCTGTAGTTGCAGCCAAATCTTTCACTGTTTCTGCGTGTGTCTGGCAACCAAGAGACATACCCTTCCTGGGGGACACTGTCGGGGGAATATTGCCGCCTTCTTCCCACACCGGGAAATGTCAAACAAATGCCGTGGGGGCCCTGTAAAAGAGCCCAAAAGTCCGTTCCAAGCAGGAGCTGCCGAATGTGCGACCTAGCTCTGCATAGCCGCACCCGGAAGTCCGCATTTTATGATTCTAATGTCGGATCGATTTCTCCGCCACTTGCCTAAGTTTTCAGTCGAATAGTACTCTGACAATAAAAGGTTCTTCAGTGCAATAAGGACGCACAGTTTACTATTCCCGGTCAGTGCACGAAGCGCTGTTCCCTGTTTCTGTAGTGTAGTGATGATCATGTTTGCTTAAAGGCCCTCGGTTTAAACCCGCACAGAAACATTGTCAAAACCCATTGGTTTCCGTGTGTGGAAATGTTACATGATTGACATTTCCTTTATCCATTTACACTCATCCCGAATTGCCCTTGAATTGAGTCGCTGCGTTAATCTGCCGCGTGGAACCCCGGTCCCCAGAGTTCCAGCCTGGTTCTTTGCTTTACTGGTCCAGAGACAATTACACTATTCAACCACCAGCCAGTTCCCCAGTGAATCCAATATTACCTGAATATAATAACTTTCAAGCACGTGTCATTTGCTCTGACATGTACCTCAAAATGCATTCAGGGTCAGCTGAAAATTGCCGGCACACTGAGCAGGGACACAGATGCTCCTATTTTGACTCGGCACAAATATTAACAGTTCGTTCAATGGCGACAAATGCAGGTCAGCGGCTGGGAATCCTGCAGCGAGTAACTCACCTCCTAACTCCACAAAACCTGTCCACCATCTACAAGGCACAAGTCAGGAGTGTGATGGGATACTCTCCACTTGCCTGGATGGGTGCAGGAACTCACTAAAGACATCTTAGACAGCACCTTCCAAACCCAAGACCCCGAGACCCTGAAAGTTCCTTTCCAGGCCACTCCCCATCCTGACTTGGAACTGTCTCGGCTGTTCCTTCACTGTCATTGGGACATAATCCTGGAACTCCCTCCCTAAAAGCACTGTAGGTGTACCTACACCAATGGACTGCAGCGGTTCAAGAAGCAGCTCACCACCACCTTCTCAATAGCGAATAGTTGTGGGCAGTAAATGCTGGAGCGGCCAGCGAGGTTCACATCCCCGAATGGATAAAATGAAACAGACAGAGAGCTGCCTGAATCCACCATCATGGAGTCACCTGGATTAGTGAATGGAGATAAGGGAATGTCCACTCACATAGTCAAGCTTTTCGAAAATGTCTCGGTTTTCTTGGGAACGTATTGGTTCCCTGCAGCGTGAGCTCAGCTTCTCAAAGGAAACCCAATGTGAATGAATCCCGCCGTCTGCACCGCAAAGAAATGAAGAAAACATGTTGGTTGACCAACAGAAAATAACATCAAAGGGCTCGTCCGGGATTTGAACCCGGGATCTCTCACATTTTCCTCCAGCCTAAACCCCGAAGCGAGAATCTTACCTCTAGACCAACGAGCCAGTAAGAAAGCGATCATTGAACCAAAAGATACGTTCATTGCCATCCACAGCCAATCAGATATCTGCGGAAATGCTGGGAAATTTCAGGAAGTCAGGCAGCATTTGTGGTCGGGGAAACAAAATTCATCTTTCACCTCCGTGACCTTCCACTAAAACCGGGACAGGTTAGAAATGTAGAAAATTAGAAGCAAGTGAAATCCCGGAGGGAGCAAACAGAACAACAGGAAAGGGCTCTGATAGGGGGAAAGTCAGGAGAGATTAAATGAGAAAAGGCCTAGGGTTCCCTCGCCACAGAGTGAGGTTAGCATCGAATCAGAGAATGATTACACCACAGAATGAGGCCATTCGGGCTGCCGTGTCTGTGCCAGCTCTCTGTCAGAACAATGGAAGAAACAAAGAAACAAAAGATGTGTCTGGAGGAGCTGTCAATGGCAGATTGATCAACAACTGTCGCCCGGACACAAAGAACAAGTGGAAACAAGATTCAAACCCAAATCTGCGATGTAAGGGCACACAGAATGGGGGCAGCATTTACAGTGTTGCACACACTCTGAGTGTGAAAGCTGTATTGAGCCCAGTGGAAAAATGCGCGGCTGTTCCTCGAGTGTTTGTTGAGCTTCTTTCGAACTCTGCACATGTGCTGTATCATTCTAGAAAACAGAATATTCAGTATCACAGAAGAGTATCACAATAGCAGAACAGGCTGAAGGGACGAATGGCCGACTTCTGCTTCTATCTTATCCGTTAGTATGTGCTCCCGTGTGTGCATCATTCTATAAAACAGACCATTTACTATCAGAGAATCAAATTTCGTATCTTTGCATGATGGGAATGTGCAATTCGAAACACAAACAGGTCAGCCACCTTGTTGAATAGTAAGAAGTCTTACAACACCAGGTTAAATTCCAACAGGTTTGTTTTGAATCACTAGCTTTCGGAGCACTGCTGCTTCCTCATGTGAATGAAGAGGTGGGTTCCATAACCACATATAACCACCTGAGGAAGGAGCAGCGCTCCGAATGCTAGTGACATCGAAACAAACCTGTTGGACTTTAACCTGGTGTTGTAAGACTTCTTACTGTGCCCACCCCAGTCCAACGCCGGCATCTCCACATCTTATTGAATGGCTTAGCAGCCTGAAGGGGCCGAATCGCCAACTGCTGCTTCTATTTCATCTGTTCGTATGTTTGAAAACAGAGAGGAACCATTGACTGAGTCAGAACCTTAAGGTGAATATTATGGTGGGTACTTGATAAGGAGGAAACATGTGACCATGTCGCCCTCTGGTGGACATCATCACAACTTTACACCGTTCGGACATTTGATGGACACAGAAAATGAGAGTATCAGTTCCAGGGGAATAAATGCAGCGGGGGAAACATACACAGAAGCTGCAGTTTGTCCACAAACATCGCCGGCACCGACACCAGTTGAACCGACAGGAAATAAAAGTTAGTTTAATCGCTGTGGTTTGTGGTTCATTGTGTAGCTCAGAGCGGGAAATACCTGCAGACAGAAAGGAGATGGGAATTTCCAAACTTAAATTAATTCACTTACTGTTTTATGTCCTGGTAAGTGTTATCCAAGCCTGGCCATTCACCAACCGCATTTCCTCACCAACAGACGCTGGACACGATCCCAGAAATTCCAGTTCATTCTTTCTGTTTTTCGGGAATGACCTCCCACACTGGGAACAGCATTGGTGTATTTTACACTGCCGCCAAATTCAACCCTGAGTCTGATCCAATCCGCCGGGGCGACCCTGAGAGAATTTCCCCGAGAGTTGTAAAACACTTTGGGATAAACAGTCTGTGTAACCTGTTGGACGAGATGTAAGGACGTGCTTACCTTGTGAACCAGTGGCGCAATGGATAACGCGCCAAACTCCCCATCGGGACATTCCAAGTTCGACTCCTGGTTGGCTCGTGGTAAACGTTTAGACATCAGTTTCAGTCCATGAACAAATGCATTTTCAATAACTTTAACCCAATTCAGTTGATCGTTTAGATTTACTTTTGGTAGTCTTTTTGACAAATCCCAGTGTATTCTAAAGGGACAGAAACTGACACAAATCAGATGCCAGAAATGTTGGGGATGCAGGGCTTTGTGAGAGGGAGGAACTGAAGGAGAATCATTGAATCCCTGCAGTGCAGGAGGACACCATTCGGCCCTTCGAGTCTCCACCGACACTTGGAAAGAGCACCCTAACTAGGCCCACCCCCCGTAACCCAGCCATTTCGCATGGCCAATCCACCGAGCCAGCTTTGCCGTTTGAGCCATTTAATTCCTGACTTGTGACTGTTGATGGTGAAGAGGCTGGGAGGGGATGGCGGGGGGGGGGGGGGGTGAATTACTCTCCGCAGGATTCCCAGCCGGTCTTTTAGTGTTAATCAATTTAATAGAATAACAGCGAGATTCCCAGCCTCTGACCTGCATTTGTCGCCATTGAAGGAACTGTTAATATTTGTGCCAAGTCAAAACAGGAGCATCTCTGTTCCTGCTCAGTGTGCCGGCAATTTTCAGCACTTCTGCTTCTCCTGAATACCTTTCCGGCATAGATGAGAGCAAATGACATTTGCTTTGTAAGATATTATATTCAGGTAATAATCGATAGCGGATTCACTGGGGGAGTGGTTGGTGTTGAGTTGTGTTATTGCGGATTCACTGGGGGAGTGGTTGGTGTTGAGCTGTGTTATTGCGGATTCACTGGGGGAGTGGTTGGTGTTGAGTTGTGTTATTGCGGATTCACTGGGGGAGTGGTTGGTGTTGAGTTGTGTTATTGCGGATTCACTGGGGGAGTGGTTGGTGTTGAGTTGTGTTATTGTCACTAAACTGGCAATGCAGAGAATCAGGCTGAAGCTCTGGGGACCGGGGTTCCACGCGGCAGATTTACTCAGTTCAAGGGTTATTCGGGATGAGTAACAATGAAAATGTCAATTATGCAACTTTTCCTACACACTTAAACGAATGGGCCTCGACAATGTTTTTACGCGGTTTCCAATCCAGGATTTTTTGAGTGTAAAGTAAACAAGACAATCACCACACCACAGAAACAGGCACCGAGTTTGACCCTCTGACCGAGAACAGGAAACCTGCATTCTTGTTGCACTGAAGAACCTTCTTTTGAGGGAGTCCAATTCGGCTGTAAACTTAGACAAGCGGCAGAGAAATTGATTTAAGATTATTAATAGAATCAGAAAATGTCGCAGCACATTAGAAAACCATTCACACTTAACACGCGTGAACTCTCTGACCAATTCCTCCCAGTCCCCATAATGGTGGATTTTGCAGGATATCATTTGAAACGGGTGTAATGTAACGGATTCACTTAATGAGTAAACAGAAAACAGCAAGAATACAACTCATCGCCAAATGAGGAACGTCCATAATGTTTCTGCCCGGTTTCGAACCAGAGACCTTTCGCGTGTGAGGCGAACGTGATAACCACTACACTACAGAAACAGCTGGCTGATATACGCTCCAATGGGCCTGTGTAGAAAGTTGCCACTGTTCTGTCACTCAGTTACACTTTGGAGCCTTTGTTTTTTAGAATTCGGCTGTTCTCATTAGGAATGCTGCAGAGAGACTAATAAATCAACGTAACCATAAAATAACAAAACGAAATAAGTGGCACCTCGATCACCTCGACCAGCTTTTCAAAAGAACAATCTTTTGATTAGTCTCAATGTTTTTCAACGGCCTTGAGTTTTCTCCATTACAGCTGATCGTCCAATTCGCTTTTGAAAAAGGAATTTCTGTCGAATCCATGCCCAGTTTGACTTAATGATCAAGTTTCACTGGACCAGACGATGTGGACACGGAAATTATGCAGTTTACGATATAAACAACATGTAATCATGCAATTGATTTCATACCAAATTTATGAAGGTGTTTTTTCCTGATCAAGCATCTCTTCATTATTTCTGAGTTGATATACAGAATTTAATTTTATTTGATCTACAGCCTGTTCACACAGTCTGTCTATTAGAGAGGGAAATGATTTTTAGAACTTCACAAAGCCCTGTTGAGACACTTTGCTTAAGTAGTCCACTTTATTTGGTTTCAAATGAATTTTCAAATGGAGAAGCGTTCTCAGGGTGGAGTGATTTCTGCTCATTCAGTAATAACATCATTCTCATGTTGCTTCCAGAAATGTCAATCAATTTACTCAGCATCTGTTCCGTTACTCAAAACTTAATCTTATCTGACATTTATGTTCTCATTTGAAAGTGAGACTCTGAAATATACAACATTGATTTGCAAACATGACTGACAAAGAAAATAGTTCGAGTCACTGGGTAATACAAACCCCATTGTGCTCATGTGAAATTGAGCACAGTCAGCATTGCAATGAAATGGGAGAGTTTTACAGGTAGAGATTTGAGAATGATATTTTCATTATATTTGATTCCTTTTTGTTCTGTGTGTGAAACGTTCTGACGCCTTCATCCCGTTCGTGTTGAAGAAAGAGGGACGTCACGGGATCTGTACCGAGCCTCGTTTTTCTCATCTCCCCGAGTGGGTTTTCCTATTTCGCTATCATGAAGACAGATTTTTAAAAATTTGATTCTATTAAAATCTCTGCCATTTACTCCAATTCAGTCACAGAATCGCTTGTGTCTGTCTTTATGTGCATGTTTCAGACGGTGATTAAACCTGCATCTGTCAACCTATTAAATTCTGTTGTGGACTGAATGAACGGCTAATATGTGGAATTTGTCAAAATGCAAAGTTTTATTGGAGCAATTCTATAGTGATAGGTTATACCCATCATGATAGATTGAGCAGGCTAGGGACGTTTCCATTGGAAAAGTGAATGATTGAGGAATATAAACATATAGAAGTGTTTTACAGGGTAGACAATTGGAAGATGCTGTCACTTGTATAAGGATGAAAATAAATATAACTTAGTAATACATCTAATGAGCAATTCTCTTTAACTAGACATTAAAATAGAAAATACTGGAAATACCCAGCATATCTGGCAACATCTGGGGATTGAGAAACAGTTGACCTTTCAGATCTGTGCTGATGCAGTGTAGTTCTGATGAAAGATCTTGGACATGAAATGTAAACCATGTCTCCCTCTCCACAGACACTACCAGATCTGCTGAGTATTTCGATTCTGGCTTGGGTCACTGTCTGTGCAGAGTCTGCACATTCTCCCCGTGTCTGCGTGGGTGTCCTCCGAGTGCTCCGGTTTCCTCCCACAAGTCCCGAAAGATGTGCTTGTTAGGTGTATCCAAACAGGCACCGTAGTGTGGCGACTAGGGGATTTTCACATTAACTTCATTGCAGTGTTAATGTAAGCCTACTTGTGACACTAATAAAGATTATTATTAGATTATTATTTTTGTTGTTAATTCAGATTTCCATCATCTGTAGTTTTTTTGCTTTTCTTTAACTGAACAGTGCTAAGAATGTGGAACTCATTAGCAGAAGGTTTTAAAATCACTGACTGAGCTTCAATCTCAGGTGTAAAATCCCACCACAAAATTCCTTGGATTTGGATTTGTTTATTGTCACGTGTACTGAGGTACAGTGAAAAGTATTTTTCTAAGAGCAGCTCAAACAGATCATTTAGTACATTAAAGAAAATAAAATAAAAAGAAAATACATGAAAGGGCAACCACAAGGTCCACAATGTAAATACATAGACACCGGCATCGGGTGAAGCATACAGGAGTAAAGGTTAGTGATAATGTTCGTGTTCAATTAGTTTTAAAATATTAGTATGATTATAAAGTTGTAAAAAGATCTGTTTGGCAGAGCTCACAGAGAGTCGCCACGCTCCGGCGCCATCTTGGGTCCAAAATGAATGTGCCTTCAGGCGAATGTGGAAATGAATTCACTCGGTCATCATATTTGCTGACATAACAGCTCAGTCACACTGGAGGAAGAATCATAGAACCTACAGTGCAGCAGGAGGCCATTCGAGTCTGCACCAGCCCTTGGAAAGAGCACCCCAGTTAATCCCACGCTTTCACCCTATCCCGGTGACCCACCTAATCTTTTGTACAGCAATTTATCACAGCCAATCCACCTAACCTCTACATCTTTGGACTGTGGGAGGAAACCGGAGCACCCAAAGGAAACCCACACAGACACAGGGAGAAACTGCAATCTTCCCACAGTTATCCGAGGCCGGAATTGAACCCGGGTTTCTGGCGCTGTGAAGCAGCAGTGCTAGCCACTATGCCACCATGCCGCAACTCGCCAACATTGAGGGCATTTAAAAGTTTATTGGATAAGCATATGTATGATAATGGCATAGTGTAGGTTAGATGGCTTTTGTTTCGGTGCAACATCGTGGGCCGAAGGCCCTGTACTGCGCTGTATAGTTCTATGTACTTCACATGCACTTTGGTTGCTGTACCAATTAATTTAATCATATGGCATCTTGACATATGGCCCCAATCGAAATCGGACCACAAAGCCACAATTTCAATTGAGCAATATTATGTCTTCATGGTTGGATATATACCCGGCATCCTCCACGTGAACGACTGTGTCCGATTCAGCCCACAGGAGCTTCTTGCGCAGGCGCACCACCAAGCTGTAAGTGGAGAATGCGCAGCGCGGTCTCTGAATAGAGCATGCGCAGTGCGGTCTCTGACTGGGGCATGCGCAGTGTGGTACGTGTCTGGACTTGGGCGGTGAGGGGACCAATGATCGGGTGAACTGAGTCACGGGGCCGCGAGGTGTGGGGGAAGAGACAGCGGAGTGCCTGGGAGGGGGGGCCTCATAAACACCGTAAACACAGCATGAATGCCTCAAAGCCCGAATAAGAAGCTCCTGATCCTGTGTTTGCAAAGGACGTTGTTGGGCTGCTCTGCATCACAGACCCAGAATAACGGCAGCCATATTGCAGCAGGGCGCATGCGCAGTGCTCCCTGGCCTGTCAGCAGGAGGAGAGAATGTTGTGGCTGACAGTGATGTATTCTGGAAACTCCTTTTACGGGGTTAGAAGGGGAGGATTTACACACAGCAAACTCAAACCAAGACAATTTTTATGTCTCCTCAATTTATATCTCACACTAGCAGTTGAAGGTCTTTGTAATTTTCTTTTTCAGGAAGTTCGAAGTGGAGGACTGATTGATGGGAAATTTAAACCAAGCATCACATTGTGATCTGACAGAGTCAGCGATACATCCGAATCTGAATATCAGCAGCATCTGGGTGTGCAAGGTAAAATGTTTGTCTGTTCTGTCTGTGCGAGAAGATTCCAGGTCTCAGTGTGACTGGAAAAGCCCCAAGATTCACATACCCTGGTTCGACCACACCTTGAAAGCTCAGCTCCGGGCAACAAACCTTAGGAGAATAGAATGGCCTCAGAGGGAGTGTAGAGCACAGATTTCCCTGAGTGATCATAAGATCATCAAATCCCTCCAGTTCAGAGGGGGGGCCATCCAGCCCATTAAGTCTACACCAACCCTTCAAATGAGCACTCTACCCATTTATGCTTCCTCCATCCACCCCACCTTATACCCATAACCTAGAACTTAACCTGCACATCCTTGGACATTAAGGAGCAATTTAGCATAGCCAATCCACTAACCTGCACATCTTTGGACGGTGGGAGGAAACCGGAGCATCCGGAGGAAACCCACGCAGACACGGGAGAATGTACAAACCCCACACAGAGACCGGAATTGAACCCGGGTCCCTGACGCTGTGAGGCAGCAGTGCTAACCACTGTGCCACTGCTGAATCCCAAAGTTAAATTATACGGTGTGATTATAAAAAAATAGTCAGAGAGTCATTGTGGCACAGCGGAGGCTATTCGGCCCAGTGAGTCTATGCTAGCTCGAGAGCAATCCAGTCAGTCCAATTCCCCTGTTCCATCCCTCTATCCTTGCAGGTTTCCATTTAATATTTATCCAATTTCCTTTTGAAAATATTCATCGTGTCCATTTCTGCCCTCCCCTCAGCCGTAACTTTAGGGACATTACCACTGACTGTAAAATCGGTCCCCTTCACATCTCCCATATCTTTTACCCCAAACCTGTATGTGTCCCCGAGTCCTCGTACGATCAGTGAATGGGAACAGATTTTCTTTGTATATTTTACCTAAACCCATCAGAATTTTCTACACCTGAATTAAATCTCCTCAATCCCCTCTGCCGGAACCATTCTGCAAAATCTCTTCTGCACCTTCTCAAGGACCTTCGCATTCTTCCTGAAGAGTGGTGACCAGAAATAGACAATTCTCGAATTGTGGCCTAATCAGAGCTTTATAAAGCAGTAAAACTTCTATTTTGTGCTCATTAACACCATTTATCAGCTCAAGAGGCAATTTAATAAAAGCAAAATACTGCGGGTTCTTGAAATCTGAGGTAAAAACAGAAAATTCTGGATAAACTCAGCAGATCTGGCAGCATCTGTGAAGAGAGAATTAGAGTTAATTTTCGAATCTAAATGATCTTTCTACAGAACTGCTTTGCTAACTACTCGCTGAATATATCATGTCACTTCAGAGAGAAAAGCACTTAGAAACCCCAGTCCCCTGTGTCCCTGCACAATCTTTAGCACTATTCCATTAATTATATCTTTCCCCTCCCTAACCCCTTTGCCACCTGATTATGAGGGTTGTAATCTTTGGAATTTAGAAGATTAAAAGGGAATTGATCAAAGTTTTCAGGATGTTAATTGGAACTGACGAGGTAGATAGAAAGGAACTAATTCCACTGGTTGGGGAATCTCGGACGAGCAGACACATTCTAAACATAGAATCCGGTTCTGGCACCTTTTCAGGGACAGAGTTCCAGATCCTGAAACCTCTGTTGCTGCAGAAACTGCTGAACTCACTGCTGAGTTCTGAAGGTTGTAAAGTGTTGAATGGAAAGATGAGCTGCTGTTCCCCGAGCTCCCTTTGAGCTTCATTGGAACAGTTCAGGAGGCCAAGGGCAGGGAGGTCAGAGTGGGAGTGGGACAGATAATTAAAATATGAAGCAATCGTCCAGCGTGCAGCCAAATCCTTGATAAAAGTCGCACAGTATATCATCCTTCTTCTTGTGAAGTGATGAATCATTTCCACTTCCACCACCCTCCAGGGCTGTGAGATCCAGGTTATCACTCTGTGTAAAAAAAGGTCTTCATATTCCCCGCTGCATCTCAGGTTCTCTCATGTGAACAGCTTTTCTTTATCGACCTGATCTATGTCTGTATTAATTTTGTACACCTCCATCAATCTCCCCTCAATCTCATTTGCTCTGTGTAGAACAAGCCCAGTTTCTCCAACCTAAATTTGCCGCTAACTTCCCTCCTGGAACCATCCTGAATCTCCTCAGCACTTTGTAAGGATCCTCATATCCTTCATAAGGACTGGTGACCAGAGCTGGATATAATGTTGTGATCTAACCAGGACTTTATAATTTCTTGTTTTAGTGCTCAACACCTCTATTTATGCAGCTCAGACCCCTGATTTATTAACTAACTCCTGTTATAAGAAATAGATCCCACGAATGCTTTGGTCATGACCCGTACTCATAAAGCATCAATGATGACACAAGTTTTAAAATAGTTCCTGTAATATTTGTCCTGAATACCAGACACCTTCCCCCAAGTTCTGGAAAGGGAGGGTTAATAAAGCCAGGTACTCACAGTCTGCACAAACTTCGAATGTGACTCCAGACCCATTTGTAAAACTGAACAAATAAATCGCTGAATTTATTCCGACTCTTTTCTGTATCCCAGCTCCAGTAATCACTGATTGGGAAGGGACCAGAATCTCAGGAGGCTTCACACTGCTGTCTTCTCGTGTGGAAGTGATCTCCTATCAGATTAATGTGCTCATGCTGGAAGTATTTAATACAATGTCTGAACCTCTGATTCTGCTTCCTGTCCACTATCCCCCCTCATCCATGGATCTTCCGTTTTACCAACTGGGGAAAAGGTTTGCCTGATTGATCTCGATGGTGGTGAGATTACCCAGAATGCCCAATCGGTCAGAAAGTCCCGTATCGGTGACTAAAGGAACCCAGGGTGAGGACGCAGGGCTGTGCTGTGTTCTGAGCATGCTCAGTGTGGCTGGTGGAGACAGACTGAAGGGGATCAGGCAGTTCAGGGAGGAGATTGTGAGCACAGGGGAGGAACTGGAGCCGGGGGAGGACCACAATTAGATGAGCCCAGACGATTATCGGACTGGCGATTACCACGATGTAGGTGAGGGAGCACAGAGGTGATGGTGAACAAGACCTGGTGTGAGTGAGGACAGGAGCAGATGAGCTTTGGATGACCTCCAGTTCCTGTGAAGTTGAATCTGGGAGATCGACAAGACCCACATTAGAATAGTCCAGTTTAGAGGGAACAAAGGAATGGATGAGTTTCAGCAGCACATGAACTTAGACAGGGACATAACTGGACAATGTTACTGAGTGGAAATAGGCGGTGACAGTGATATGTGGACAGAAACACAGCTTGGGGTGAAATATTCCCGTACCAGCCTCCCCGAACAGGCGCCGGAGTGTGGCGACTAGGGGCTTTTCACAGGAACTTCATTGAAGCCTACTCGTGACAATAAGCGATTTTCATTTCATTTCATTTTTCATATGCCAGAGATTGTGAAGAGTGTGATTCAGTCTCAGACAGTTCCCAGGGAGAGAAATGGAGTCGGCGGTGAGGGAGTGGAGTTTGTAATGGGGAATGAAGACAATGGCTTTGTCCATCCAGTAGTGTATGTCAGATAAGTCAGGATGGTGTGCGAGTTGGAGGGGAACTTGGAAATGATGTTCACATATTCCTGCTACCCTGCTCCTTCGAGGTGGTAGAGGTCGATGGTTTGGGAGATTCTGTCAATGTTCTGCTTGTTCTGAAGATATTTAAATACTTCTTTCAATTATTCAGCCTTTACTACTCCCTTTCTCTCTCCTTCTCGCAGTGTGTCAGAGTCTCGTGTAGTCTGGTTGCCACACTACCAGAAGGATGTGGAGGCTTCATAGAGGGTGCAGAAGAGACTTACCAGAATGTTGCCTGGTATGGAGGGCATTAGCTATGAGGAGCGGTTGAATAAACTCGGTTTGTTCTCACTGGAACGACGGAGGTTGATAGAGGTCTACAAAATTATGAGAGGCATACACAGAGTGGATAGTCAGAGGCTTTTCCCCAGGGGAGAGGGGTCAATTACTAGGGGGCATAGGTTTAAGGTGCGAGGGGCAAGGTTTAGAGGAGATGTACGAGGCAAGTTTTTTACACAGCGGGTAGTGGGTGCCTGGAACTCGCTACCTGAGGAGGTGGTGGAAGCAAGGACCATAGTAACATTTAAGGGGCATCTTGACAAATACATGAATAGGATGGGAATAGAGGGATACGGACCCAGGAAGTGTAGAAGATTGTAGTTTAGTCGGGCAGCATGGTCGGCACGGGCTTGGAGGGCCAAAGGGCCTGTTCCTGTGCTGTACTTTTCTTTGTTCTTTGTTCTAGATCCAGACCAGTTGGCAGGTTCCCTTCCCTGAAGGACATTAGGGCAGCACGGTAGCATTGTGGATAGCACAATTGCTTCACAGCTCCAGGGTCCCAGGTTCGATTCCGGCTTGGGTCACTGTCTGTGCGGAGTCTGCACATCCTCCCAGTGTGTGCGTGGGTTACCTCCGGGTGCTCCGGTTTCCTCCCACAGTCCAACGATGTGCAGGTGAAGTGGATTGGCCATGATAAATTGCCCTTAGTGTCCAAAATTGCCCTTAGTGTAGGGTGGGGTTACTGGGTTATGGGGATAGGGTGGAGGTGTTGACCTTGGGTAGGGTGCTCTTTCCAAGAGCCGGTGCAGACTCGATGGGCCAAATGGCCTCCTTCTGTACTGTAAATTCTATGATAAAATTCTATGAACCTGTTGTGTATTTACAACAATCCAGCAGGTTTCATGGTCACTTTTTCCCAGTGCCGGCCCCACAAATGACCAGATTCATTCAGCTCAATTTCACAACCTGCCTTTGTGTTTTTGTGGGTTCTCTCGCACTCCCTATTTTCTGTTTTAAATCAGTTTCACAGGGCGTTCGAAGGAGAGGATTTGCAGTCGGGAAACTTCATCAGATCAGGATCAGCTCCATTGCTCATTTACCGTAACCTGAATATCAGCGGATTTTGAACATGGAAGGAAACAGCACCATTCACAGTGGGGAGAAACCGTACACGTGTTGTGTGTGTGGACGAGGCTTCCGTCGATCATCAGGCCTGTCGAGATACAAGCAAAGTCACTCTGGGGAGAAGCCGCGGAAATGTGGGGACTGTGGGAGGGGTTTCATTTCCCCATCAGAGCTGGAAACACATCGACGCAGTCACACTGGAGAGAAACCGTTCTCCTGCTCCAAGTGTGGGAAGAGTTTTACTATTTCGGCCAACCTGCTGAGACACCAGCGAGTTCACACTGTGGAGAGACCATTTCAATGCTCAGACTGTGGGAAATGTTATAAAAGTTTCCAGGAACTGATGCTGCATCAACGTGTTCACACTGACGAGAGACCGTTCAGGTGCTCTCACTGCGGGACTGGGTTCAGGCGATCGTCCCAACTCACTGTACACCAGAGGATTCACACCGCGGAGAGGCCGCTTATCTGCTCCAAGTGTGGAAGGAGATTCACTCAGTCATCTGACCTGCTGACGCACAAGAGAATTCACACCGGGGAGAAGCCCTTCACCTGCTCCGTGTGTGGGAAGGGATTCACTACCTCATCCACCCTGCTGAGACACCACCGAGTTCACACAGACAAGAGACCTTTTAAATGTTCAGACTGTGGAAAGGGCTTTAAAAGTTCCTGGGAACTGATGTACCATCAACGTGTTCACACTGACGAGAAGCCATTCAGATGCTCTCGCTGCGGGACTGGGTTCAGACGATCATCACAACTCACGACCACCACCGAATTCACACTGGCACAAGGCCTTTCACCTGCTCCCAGTGTGGAACGCTTTCACAACCTCATCCAGCCTGCTGAGACATCAGCGAGTTCATAAATAACTACAGTGATTGGAATTTTCCGTTAATCACAACCAGGACTGACCCAGGTTCATTGGGGTCTGGTTCTGCTGATGTTAATAAACCCCAGCCCACTTACAGGGACTCATATTCTGGCTAAAAGCCAAATAAATCAGCTTTGTGTTAAATACAGTGTGTTGAATCTTTTAAATATCTCTGATGCAAATTGGTTCCTTTTTGATGAGCTCTCCCTCTCCTGTCTCCTCCATCCTCACCTCCAACAAGCGAGGAGCTGATGGAGCTTCTTTGTCACTGAGATTGAGACAATCTGATCAGCTGCCTCTGCTGCTTCTCTCCCTCCCACTAGCCCACCGGCCAAACTGTCCCTAAAGCTTCCTACTGCCCAAGCCCTGAATTCACATCTTTCTCCAGTCATTCTGAAAGATCTTGTCAAGATTGTGACGTTGAATTTTCTGTCTTCAAATCCCCTCTCTCTAACTCCCAGAAAGAGGAGTTTAGAGGTTTTCAGTGGAAATGCAGGATAGAAATTCAGAACAGACCATTCCAGTTTCTCTGGTACATTCCCCCAAATCTATGAATCTCGGTCCCACACACTCCCATCCCTCTCTGCTCATTGTTCCAGATTCAGTCTCCAGTTTCCTCCTGATTCTTTTCTCCTCTCCAGATTCTCTCTCCTCCTGTCCTTAAACTGGTGACTCAGACTGTGGCTCAATCCCACTCCTTCACTCTCATTCTAAGAAATATCCCAGCTCACAATTAATCATCTTTAACAACTTTATATCAATAATAATAATTGCTTATTGTCACAAGTAGGCTTTAATGAAGTTACTGTGAAAAGCCCCTAGTTATTACTGGTAATTTTCATGTTTGGGAAGAATCACCTTTTCCCAATTGTGGAGAACAGAAATCCAGCGGGCAGCTCAGAAATTCCTCCTCCCAGGACTGTTTTAACAAGCTGCGTGTATCTGAGTTACATTTATACAGACTCACTCACTCAGTGATCAGATCGCACTGAACTATGACACAAGCTGTGTGTATCTGAGTTACATTTATACAGACTCACTCACTCAGTAAGTGATCAGATCTCAATGAGCTACAACAACGGCTCTATTTATAATGAGTTTTAAACATGATAAAATGTGCCAAGCAGTTTCACTGGAATATGAGGACACATTGGGTCAGATGACCAAAGAGTTGGTCAAAGAATTTGGTTATAAGGAGAGTTTTAAAGATGGAAAATGAAGTGGAGGAGTTTACGGACAAAATTCCAGAGATTGGGGTCCAGGCAGTTGACTGCACGGCCCCCAATTGGGATGTGATTAAAATCAGGGATGAAGGACATCCAGGAATGGTGCTCCATGTCATAGATTATCATAGAATTTACAGTGCAGAAGGAGGCCATTCGGCCCATCGAGTCTGCACCGGCTCTTGGAAAGAGCACCCTACCCAAGCCCACACCTCCACCCTATCCCCATAACCCAGTAACCCAACTCAACCAACACAAAGGGCAATTTTGGACACTTAACGGCAATTTAGCACGGCCAATCCACCTAACCTGCATATCTTTGGACTGTGGGAGGAAACCGGAGCACCCGGAGGAAACCCACACACACGGGAAGAACGTGCAGACTCCGCACAGACAGTGACCCAGCCGGGAATCGAACCTGGGACCCTGGAGCTGTGAAGCAATTGTGCTAACCACTGTGCTACCATGCTGCCCCAAATATATGTGGGCCTCAAAGCCCAGACCTTTGGACAGTTTGACCATCCCTGGTCTCAGATAAAAATAATTCCCTGATAAACATCTTGTAAGATCTTGGTTTATTTATAACATAAAAAGTTCGGACCAGTTGAGTCCTCCTGTGCACTCGATGGGGATTGGCTTTAACAGATTTAAAATCCTCTGGATCTCAGGGTCACATCAAGAATATGTTTCAGTCGAGATTTAAATATATAAATATTGAAAAACTGAACAAAAATGGGGAAAGACAGCAACTCAATCATTTCAAAGTGAGAAATGAATGGTCTCTGTTTCAGGTGGGACTCCTTCAGAATGAACACTTCCCACCAGCAGCACCAACCCCCCTCCCCCTCCCTGTTCACTGAACATTCCTTCACCCACTCATCCTCCCATTGCACATCCACCAATGGCTCCCAGCCTGGATTCACATTCAGCATGAACTCAGTGAAAGGCTGAGCTGGCCCCGGGATGTAAGAACGGACAAGAGCTGGAAATGGTTCCAGTCAATACAGTTTGTGCATCATTATTAAATAAAGAAACTTCATATCTTGTCAGACCCCCATTTCAGACACTTGGTGAATTACAATTTGGAGCCCAGACCCTTCCTGTTGCTTTGACTTGGTGCATCCTGTGTGGTTTCAGCAGAGGTAGAGACAGGCTGCTCACATCCCTGCTCTCACTGCCCAGAGGCTTGTGGTCTCCACCCTCTGGGTTTCAGAGCCCCTGAGGGTCCTGGGACAGACTGACCCATCTGTACCTGTGCGGGGCAGATTCAGCTGGAGACGGGGCGGCATGTTGGATACTGCCTGTGGGTTTGGGGGGAACGGGTCTAAGGTGGGAGCCATTCGAGTGGAGTTCCCAGATCCATGTCTCCTTCCTCCACCATCCCTCGCCTGGACCAGCGTCACATCATTCCTCCCACTCTGCTGCTGACCAGCTTGGGGGAGATCAGTGACGTGTTGACAGTATCTGTCATCCTGTCCAAGGCAGCAGACATCTCCTGCATGGCCGAGGTCATGACCTACACCGACCCATTTCAGAGCCGTGCTTGAAGCTCCATGGAGGCAGCCACTCTCTCCATGACAGACAGTCTCTGGAACCTCCTACAACCCTCCAAGCTCCCTCACTCCTCTAATTAGGGGAGAAGGTGGCATCGTGGTAATGTCACTGGATTAGTGATCCAGAGGCCCAGGCTAATGCTCTGGAGACACGGATTCAAATCCCAAATCCAATTAATAAACCTGGAATTCTAAAGTTAGTCTCAGCGGCCGTGACAATTATCATCGATTGTTGGGAAAACCCATCTGGTTCACTCATGGCCTTTAGGGAGGGAAATCTGCCGCCTTACCTGGTCTGGCCTACATGTGACTCCAGACCCACAGCAATGTGGTTGACTCTAGTGCCGAGCTGGCCACTCAATTGAAGGGCAATTAGGGATGGGTAACAAATCCCGGCCTTTGCAGTGGTGTCCACATCCCATAAAACAATCAAAAAAAAGACTCTCACCCCCTTCAGCTCCCCCAACTTGCTTCACTCCACCATTGGCAGAGGCACCTTCACCTACCGAGGTCCGAAGGGCTGGAAACCCCTCACGAAACCTGTCTCCTTACCTTTTCCACCCAGCTTCTGTCCCTCTGTGAAGGGTCTCTGACATTTTAACCTGTTGATGGGTAAATGCCAGTTGTTGTTGTCGCTGCCTCACATTGGAAAACTCAGGAATGTCACAAAAACACTCGGAAACTTCAGACCGAAGATTCTCAGCTGGAAACTTCACCTTCAGTCAGGAACAGATCACAGCTTTGCATCATCTCTGATTGGACAGCACATTTTGTAAAAAAAATCACCATCTAATATCACCATCTAATAATGTTCTTCAATGTCAGAAATTCATTGCATGTGAATAGAATGAGCTCTCTCTGGCTCTCAGTAACAAAGCTTCCACAGCAGCTTGCTGGGTGACACACACAGCACAGGCCTGTTCTCTCTGTCACAAACCCTGAAACCAGATTTCTAAACTGCAGAAGGTTGGATCTGACGACCCAAATATAAACCAACTGTCTGAGTAAAGGTTAAAACGGTTCGACAGGAAAATCACTTTGGACAGGAAAGATTTTCAAAGTGATCGGTGCTGGATTCAGACTAACACCAAACACACTGACTGGATCCAGAGGAAGGAGAACACAAGAGACTCCAGCCCCAGAGATCAGCTTCATCTGTCCGAGTGTCTGATCCGGGATCAGTAAAGCATTCCGAGGAGACTGTCACCTCCAGCCCCGGAGATCAGCTTCATCTGTCCGAGTGTCTGATCCGGGATCAGTAAACTATTCCGAGGAGACTGTCACCTCCAGCCCCGGAGATCAGCTCCATCTGTCCCAGTGTCTGATCTGGGATCAGTAAACCATTCCGAGGAGACGGTCACCTCCAGACCCGGAGATCAGCTCCATCTGTCCGAGTGTCTGATCCGGGATCAGTAAACCATTCCGAGGAGACTGTCACCTCCAGCCCCGGAGATCAGCTCCACCTGTCCGAGTGTCTGATCCGGGATCAGTAAACTATTCCGAGGAGACTGTCACCTCCAGCCTCGGAGATCAGCTCCATCTGTCCGAGTGTCTGATCCGGGATCAGTAAACCATTCCGAGGAGACTGTCACCTCCGCCCCGGAGATCAGCTCCATCTGTCCGAGTGTCTGATCCGGGATCAGTAAACCATTCCGAAGAAGACTGTCACCTCCAGACCCGGAGATCAGCTTCATCTGTCCGAGTGTCTGATCCGGGATCAGTAAACCATTCCGAGGAGACTGTCACCTCCAGCCCCGGAGATCAGCTCCATCTGTCCGAGTGTCTGATCCGGGATCAGTAAACCATTCCGAGGAGACTGTCACCTCCAGCCCCGGAGATAGGCTCCCTCTGTCCGAGTGTCTGATCCGGGATCAGTAAACCATTCCGAGGAGACCGACACCTCCAGCCCCGGAGATCGGCTCCCTCTGTCCGAGTGTCTGATCCGGGATCAGTAAACCATTCTGAGGAGACTGTCACCTCCAGACCCGGAGATCAGCTCCATCTGTCCGAGTGTCTGATCCGGGATCAGTAAACCATTCCGAGGAGACTGTCACCTCCAGACCCGGAGATCAGCTCCATCTGTCCGAGTGTCTGATCCGGGATCAGTAAACTATTCCGAGGAGACTGTCACCTCCGCCTGGAGATCAGCTCCATCTGTCCGAGTGTCTGATCCGGGACCAGTAAACCATTCCGAGGAGACCGTCACCTCCAGCCTCGGAGATCAGCATCTCCCTGATCCAGGACCAGTGATCCATTCTCACATGTTATTGGTCGCATGTATTTTCTGCCGATTTAGCTGGTGTACCAAATCTAAACTGTTGCTTTTTCATAAACTGGTTTAAAATCACCAATGACTTGGATCCCCTTTTTGGGTAAACTGTCTCCTGGACTAAAATCTTCCAGTTTCCAGCATTCATCATTAATCTTGTTGCCTCTAAACACAGTTGTAAAGGAGCCTTGTCTGTATCTCGGATCTCTGAACCATGGAAGGGAGCGACTGAGGCACATTTCTTACACACCTCAGGGTTAACCCACACATTCAGTTCTGGATCTGATTGACAGCAGCGAAAACAGCTGAATCCAATCCCTGGAGACACTCATGAGGTCGCTGGTGTTTCAGCATAAGTTGTAAGTCAGTGAATCCATTCCCACACTCGGGGCAGGTGAACGGTCTCTCCCCAGTGTGAATTCGCTGATGCATCACTAGGCCATTGCTGCTTCGAAAGCTCTGCTCACAGGCAAAACATTTAAAAGGTTTTATATCAGAGTGAATTTGTTGGTGTTTCAGTAGGTGATAAGACTGAATGAATCCCTTCCCACACACAGAGCAGGTGAACGGTCTCTCCCCAGTGTGAATTCGCTGATGTACAGTAAGTTCAGATGATCGCCTGAAGCCAGTCCCGCAGTGAGAGCAACTGAATGGTCTCTCGTCAGTGTGAACACGTTGATGACAGGTCACTTCCCCGGAAGTTTTAAAGCACTTCCCACAGTCTGGACATTTAAAAGGTCTTTTATCAGTGTGAACTCGCTGGTGTTTCTGCAGGTTAGATGTAGCAGTGAATCCCTTTCTACACAAGGAGGTGAATAGCTTCTCCTCACTGTGAATGTGTTGGTGTCTCAACAGATACTTTTTGCTTTTAAATTTCTTCTCACAGTCAGAACATTTGAAAGGTGTCTGATCAGTGTGAACATACTGGTATGTCAGCAGGCTGGATGACTGAGTGAATCCCTTCCCACAGGTGGAGCAGGTGAATGGCCTCTCCCCAGTGTGACTGCGTCGATGCATTTCCAGTTCAGAAGGGTAACTGAATCCCTTCCAACAGTGCCCACATTTCCACGGTTTCTCCATGGGGCCGGTGTCCTTGTGTCTCTCCGGGATGAATGGCAAGTTGAACTCTCGTCCACACACATGACATGTACGGTTTCGCCCCACTGTGAATGGTGTGATGGTTTTTCTGTCTGTGCAACTGGTTAAATCTCTTTCCACAGTCAATTCACTGGAACACTCACTGTCTGTGTGGGTCTCTGTGCTTTTCCAGTCACACTGATGTTTAAAATCTTTTCCCACAAACTGAACAGACAAACATTACTTCTTCCACATTCAAAGATATTCAGGTTCTAAAGAATTGAGTGACTCTTTCAGATCTTGATGTTTGGTTGGAGTTTTCTGTCGGCCAATCCTTTGCTTCCAATATCCTGTAAAAGACGTTAATAAAAGTCATCACTGTCAGTCCAGGATAGAAATTCTGAACAGACAATTCTAGTTTCTCTGGGACATTTTTTCCTCTCTTGTTCCCCCAAAGCTGTAAATCCCCGTCCCACACACACACTCCCTCCTCCCTGGGCTGAAATCCAAACCCATCTCACTGTCTGCACCATTTATTTCCTCCACTCCCAGTTTTCTCCCTCCCTCTCCTCTGCCTGGGTTCAGTTCTCCAGCTCCTGTCTGCAGACTGACAATAAAACCAATGGGTCTTATTGGGGGGTTTAGGGCCTCCACTCACCCGCCTGAATCCAGCTTCATACCTGCACTGCGCATGCTCCAGCTCACAATCGCTGGGGAGTTATTGACGGTGGCTGCTGACCAATAAGAGGAGAGCGATCCGGGTCTGGATTTTCCATGGATTTAACGGCCGCCATCTTGAGAAAGGAAGTCGGGTCTTTTGCTCTTGGAGCAGAGCGCTGGGACGGCCATCTTAGTATGGGAAGAGGGAGTGGGCGGGGCTTCCTCCCCGGTGACAGGCCCCGGGTCACCCGGCGGCCGCCGCCATCTTGTGGCGGGATTTTCTACCCGGGTCTTGAGTGAAGGACAATGAGCTGGAGCTGAGGTTGAAAAGTGTTCAGAGGAAGGTCTGAAATCAGATTTACAGCCAGATATCAGTAAGAACCACAAAGTTCACATTCAGTATGTTTGCCAAATGAAATCACAATGCTGCAAACACTCAGTTGTGAAGAAGAATCAGATTGCATTGGAAATGTTAACTCTCTCTCAGAAGCTGCCAAACCTGCTGAGGATTTCCACAACTTTCTGTTTTCACTTCACATTTCCAGCTTCTGCAGTGTTTTACTCAAATTATTATGTTTTTGAAATACTGTTACATAACCAGTTAAGGGTAAAGCAATTGTCACCATTTAAATGTCCAAATCAGTGATATTTATTTGTTTAACTGAGACTGGGCTGTTCAGGAGCCATGTCAGAAATCACTTCACAGAAAATATAGTGAAATCTGGAATTCTGTTCAGATTCTGTCAATAGAAACTATAAAAACTGATAGATTGAAGTTTGTGAGACAAGAGTATTAATGGTTATAGAATCAAGGGAGTTGGATGGATTGAAAAACAGATCAGGCATCTGCAAACTGGAGCTTCATGTCTGAGGTTGAACTGATTCTGGTTTTGTTTTGAAGGTGGTGTTAGTTTCCTGTCCTGTCGATTATCTCCACACCCGTGGGTAATTTGCTGGAGGTGAGATAATCTTTATTTGTGTCACAAGTAGGCTTACATTAACACTGCAGTGATTAACTATGATTAACACAAACTGATTTGACTTGATTTTTATTCCGAATTTAATTTCTTATAACAGGCTTGGAGTTTATGCATCATAATAATAACGGTCTTTATTATTGTCACAAGTAGGCTTATATTAACACTGCAATGAAGTTACTGTGAAAATCAACTAGTTGCCACACTCCAGCGCCTGTTCGGGTAAATTGAGGGAAAATTCAGAATGTCCAGTTCAACTTACAATTCACCTCACGTCTTTCAGGACTTGTGGGAGACCCATGCAGACACGGGGAGAATGTGCAGACGCCGCACAGTGACCCAAGTGGGAATCAAACCCAGGTCCCTGGTGCTGTGAAGCAACAGTGCTAACCTCTGTACTACCGTGATGGGGAAAAGGGTTCATGCAGTGACACAGCCCTGTCTGATCCCAGTCTTCGCTGAGATAGTGTCTGGGGTGTGTCCATTGATGAGGATCATGGCTTGTGTGTCATCATTGTGCAGGCGGAGGATGGTGGCCAATTTCTGAGGACAGCCAAATTTGAAGAACATACTGAATAAAACATCACTTTGACGGTGTGAAGTGCTTTTGTGAGGTTAGAAAAGACCAAGAACTGTGATTGATGCTGTTCCTTGTATTTACCTTGGGTTTGTCAAGTAGTGTAGATCATGTCTTTGGTGCCTCCATGAAGGGAGAAATCCTACCTGTGACTTGGGAAGGAGCTCTTTGGCCACGAAGAGGAGATCATTGAGGAAGATCCTGGCAATGATCTCTGTGGCAGACAGCAGTGAGTTGCCTGTGCAGTTACCACAATCAGACTTGTCTCTCTTGAATATAGTCACAGTGTCTCTGAGATCCCCCGGCATGCATCCATCTTCCCAGGTGAGGAATATGAGATTGTGTAGCTATGCCAGGAGTGTAACCCCGCCATGCTTCAGAATTTCAGCAGCGATTCATTCTGCTCCAGAGGCCGTGTTGTTTTTCAGGTGTTGAATGGCTTTTTCACTCTGCTCCCGATTGGGGTCCAACGTGGACTGAGCTGGACGCGATACTGGGGAATGGACTTGAGGACGTTAAAGCCAAAGACAGAGTCTCGGTCGAAGGGTTCTTCAGAATGTTCCCTCCAGTGAGCACTGACTGACTCTCTGTCCTTGATGAGTTCCCCTCCACACTTTGCTCTCAGCCATTGCCTGCTTAGGTCATCAATTGTATTGGCAGCGCTGGTGAAACCGTGCATGCCATTGCTTTCCATGAGCTGTTGGCTATCCCTCACTCTTTCTACCCTCTAAAGGCTTCAGAAACTTGGAAACTTGGAGCAGGCACCTCAAAGGCACTGGAGCAGTACTTCCAGCAGTGCCTTCAGAAGATGCTCCAAATCCAGGGGCAAGGAGGGCGATCCAACAGAGGGGAGGGAAAGAGAAAACTGGGAGTGGGGGAAAGAAAGTTGGGGGCAGATGTTAGTGTAGTGGCCATCACTAAGGAGAAGGTGCTGGGGAAGCTGAAAGGTCTGAAGGTGAATAAATCACCCAGACCGGATGGACTACACCCCAGGGTACCGAAGGACATAACTGCGGAGTTTGTAGAGCCATTGGTGGTGATCTTTCAGGATTCACTGGAGTCAAGGGGCTCCCAGGGGACAGGGAAGTGACGAATGTAACACCCCAGTTTCAGAAAGAAAAGAGATAGAAGATGGGAAATTATAGGCCGGTTAGTCTGGATGGGATTACGGAGTTCTTGGAAGTGCATCGTGAAATAGGACTGTCAGCACGGTTTCATCAAGGGGAGGTCATGCCTGATGAATCTGTGAGAATTCTTTGAGTAGGTAAAAACAAAGGAGAGCCAGTGGATGTGATCCATTTGGGTTTCCAGAAGGCCTTTGACAAGGTGCCATACAACAGGCTACTAAATAAAGATAATAGCCCATGGAATTAGGGGCAAGGTACTGGAAAGGTTAGAGAATTAGTTGACAGGCGGCGAGTGGGGATAAAGGGGTCTATTTCAGGATGGCAGCCGGGGACTATTGGGGAACCACAGGGGTCAGTGTACATTAACGATCTGGAAGAAGGTATAGAGGGCACTGTTGCTAAGCTTTCAGATGATAGAAAGATGTGTAGAGGAACAGGTAGTGTTGAGGAAGTGGAGAGGCTGCAGAAGGACTTGGACAGGTTAGGAGAGCGAGCAAAGAAGTGACAGATGTTATAGAATATGGAAAAGTGTGAGGTTATGCACTTTGGAAGGAATAATCGGGGCAAACTATTTTCCAAATGGGGAACGACTTCTTGTTAGGTGAATTGGACATTCTGAATTCTCCCTCTGTGTACCCGAACAGGGGCCAGACTGTGGCAACGAGGAGATTTTCACAGTTGCAGGGTTAATGTAAGCCGACTTGTGACACTAATAAAGATCATCATTATTATTATTACCTGGAGTTCTGTGTACAGTTCTGGTCGCCACATTATAGGTAGGATGTGATTGCACTGGAGGGGGTGAAGAGGCGATTCACCAGGATGTTGCCTGGGATGGAAGGTTTCAGTTCCGAAGCGAGGTTGGATAGGCGTGGGTTGTTTTCGCTGGAGCAGAGAAGACTGAGAGCCGACCTGATCGAGGTGCACAAAATTGTGAGGAGTATGGTCAGGGTGGATAGGGAGCCACTGTTCCCCTCAGTTGAAGGGTCAGTCACAAGGGGACACAAGTTCATGGTGAGGGGCAAGATGTTAAGCAGGGGGGTTGAGGAAAAACCTTTTCACCCAAAGGGTGGTGACGGTCTGGAACGCACTGCCTGGGAGGGTGGTAGAGGCGGGTTGCCTCACATCCTTTAAAAAGTACCTGGATGAAGACTGGCATGTCAGAACATTCTAGGCTATGGATCAACTGCTGGCAAATGGGGTTAGGTCGGTAGGTCAGGTGTTTTTCGTGTGTCGGTGCAGACTTGATGGGCGATAGGCCTCTTCACTGCTGCTGTTGATACAATGTTAGGTGGCATTGTCGGCAGCCCAGACGATGGCATAAAATTGCAAGGAGATATTGACAGACCAGGTGAATGGGCAAATTTGTGGCAGATGGAATTCAGTGTAATCAAGTGTGAGGTTATCCGTTTTGAACCAAAAAAAGAATAAAACCGAGGACTTTCTAAATGGAAAGAGGTTAAGTACAGTGGATGTCGAAGGTGCACAGATCCTTAAAATGCCACGAACAAGTGCAGAAATCATCAAAAAGGAATGCCAGCATTTATATCTAGAGGATTGAAGTATAAAGTCACAGAGGTTATGCTGCAGCTATACAAAACCCTGGTAAGACGCCACTTGGAGAACTGTGAGCCATTCTGGGCACCACACCTTCGGGACGATATTGTGGCCTTGGAGGGAGTGCAATATAGATTTACTAAAACGATACGCCACGATACCTGGACTACGGGGGTTAGGTTACGAGATAGATTATTGATTGATTGGTTTTATTTATTGTCACGTGTGCCGAGGTACAGTGAAAAGTATCGTTCTGCGGACAGTCCATAAAGATCGTTCCATACATGAAATAAACCCATAGGACCTACATAAATACAGAGGCAAGGGGTGAGCATACACAGTGCATTCCTACTCAGTAGAGAAGATGTGTGAAGAGATCAGTTCAGTCCATAAGAGGATCATTCAGGAGTCTGGTAACAACGGGGAAGAAACTGTTGTTGAACCTGTTAGTGCGTGTTCTCAGACTTTTCTCTGATGGGAGAAGTTGGAAGAGAGAATAACCCGGATGGGAGGGGTCTTTGATTATGCTGCCCACTTTCCCAAGGCAGAGGGAGGTGTAGACAGAGTCAGTGGATGGGAGGCAGGTTCGTGTGATGGTCTGGGCTGTGTTCGCGATTCTCTGTAGGTTCGTATGATCTTGGACCAAGCAGTTGCCATACCAGGCTGTGATGCAGCCAGATGGGATCCTTTCTATGGTGCATCTGTAAAAGTTGGTAAGAGTTAATGTGGGCATGCTGAATTTCCTTAATTTCCTGAGAAAGTATAGACACTGTTGTGCTTTCTTGGTCGTAGAGTCGGCGTGGGTGGTCCAGGACAGATTGTTGGTGATGTGCACACCTAGGAATTTGAAGCTGTCAACCATCTCCACGTCGAACCATTGATGCAGACAGGGGTGTATACGATGCTTCGCTGAAGTCAATGACCAGCTCTTTAGTTTTGCTGACATTTAGGGAGAGATTGTTGTTGTTACGCCACTCCACTTGATTCTCTATGTCCCTCCTGTAGGTATTGAAGATGTTGAGGGATATGATGGATAGTGTGTGAAAACGGTGCTGAGGTAGATCAGCCAATGATCCCATTGAATGGTTCAGCAGGCTCGATGGGCCGAATGGCCGACTGCAGCTCATATTTGTTGTGGTCTCCTGGACAGGAAGCTGTGAGCTTGGATTTGTCAATCAGCCTGAATCAGCACCTTCAGGAGAATAGGGAGGGTGAATATTAGATACAGCAGAGTGAGAATAGAGGGAGAGTGTGTGGAATGGAGATTTTCAGCTTTCAGGGAATAAGAGAGGAAAAAATGTGACATAGAAACTAGAATTGTCTGTTCTGAGTTTCTATCCTGTACTGACAGTGATGAGTTTTGTAAATTGTTTTTACAGGATATTAGATGAGGAATTACAGACAGAAATCTAAAACATCAAGTCTCGATCTCACAGTCACTCCCTTCCTTGGAACCTCACTATCTCCCGCCTTTGAATCGAGAAGGAGAAATGTTTTCCCGAACTGTCAGCTAAAGATTTCAAACATCAGCGTGACAGGAAAAGCACCGAGACCCACACAACACACACCCGGGTGAGAGTGTTCCAGTGAACTGACCGTGGAAACATCAGTGTGACTGGAAAAGCACCGAGACCCACACAACACACACCCGAGTGAGAGTGTTCCAGTGAACTGACCGTGGAAACATCAGTGTGACTGGAAAAGCACCGAGACCCACACAACACACACCCGAGTGAGAGTGTTCCAGTGAACTGACCGTGGAAACATCAGTGTGACTGGAAAAGGACCGAGACCCACACAACACACACCCGAGTGAGAGTGTTCCAGTGAACTGACCGTGGAAACATCAGTGTGACTGGAAAAGGACCGAGACCCACACAATACATACCCGAGTGAGAGTGTTCCAGTGAACTGACCGTGGAAACATCAGTGTGACTGGAAAAGGACCGAGACCCACACAACACACACCCGGGTGAGAGTGTTCCAGTGAACTGACTGTGGAAACATCAGTGTGACTGGAAAAGGACCGAGACCCACACAACACACACCCGGGTGAGAGTGTTCCAGTGAACTGACTGTGGAAACATCAGTTTGATTGGAAAAGCACCAAGACCCACACAACACACACCCGGGTGAGAGAGTTCATAGAATCTCAGAATTTACAGTGCAGAAGGAGGCCGTTTGGCCCATCGAGTCTGCACCGGCCCTTCAAAAGATCAGCCTGCCTAAGCCCACACTTTCACCCTATCACAGTAACCCAATAACTCCACCCAACCTTTTCCGACACTAAGGGCAATTTATCAAGGCCAATCCACCTAACCTGCACGACTTTGGACTGTCGGAGGAAACCAGAGCACCCGGAGGAAACCCACTCAGTCACGGGGGGAACGTGCAGACTCCAAACAGAGAGTTCCAGTGAACTTACTGTGGAAAGAGCTTTAACCAGTTACACAGCCTGAATAAACATAACATTCACAGTGAGGAGAGACCATACCCGTGTTGTGTCTGTGGAAGAGGCTTCAATAGATCATCCAACCTGGAGAGACACGAGGAGACCCATAACATGGAGAAACCGTGGAAATGTGGGGACTGTGGAAAGGGATTCCGAGCCCCATCTGAGCTGGAGACCCATCGACGCAGTCACACTGGGGAGAGGCCATTCACCTGCTCTATGTGTGGGAAAGGATTCACTCAGTCCTCCAGCCGGCAGAGACACCAGCAAATTCACACTGGGGAGAGGCCATTCACCTGCTCTCAGTGTGGGAACGGATTCACTCTGTTATCCAGCCTGCGGACTCACCAGCGAGTTCACACTGGGGAGAAGCCATTCACCTGCTCAAAGTGTGGGAAAGGATTTACTGAGATATCCACCCTGCGGACCCACCAGCGAGTTCACAATGGGGAGAGACCATTCACCTGCTCTCAGTGTGGAAAGGGATTCATTACTTCATCCACCCTGCGGAAACATCAGCGAGTTCACACTGGGGAGAAGCCATTCACCTGCCCTCAATGTGGGAAAGGGTTCCGTTTATCATGCACTCTGCGGATCCATCAGCGAGTTCACACTGGGGAGAGGCCATTCACCTGCTCTCAGTGTGGGAAGGGATTCATTACTTCATCCACCCTGCGTATCCATCAGCGAGTTCACACTGGGGAGAGGCCACTCACCTGCTCTCAGTGTGGGAAGGGATTCAGTGATTCATGCACCCTGCGGAGACATCAGCAAGTTCACACTGGGGAGAGGCCGTTCACCTGCTCTCAGTGTGGGAAGGGATTCTCTCGGTTATCCACCCTGCGGAGACACCAGCGAGTTCACACTGGGGAAAGGCCGTCCAACTCTCAATGTGAGACGGGATTGCATGCTTGATCGGACCTGCTGTGACACCAACAGTTTCACAATCGATTCCAGAGGTTGGATTCTGCTGTTATTGTTTCTGCTCTACACCCAGGACTGCATTTTGTTCATTCTGACAGGTGGTCAGTTGGGATGGTCGGAGGGTTTCTTTCTGCTGGACTGGCCGGTCTCACCACTTTGCCTCCAGTGGGCTGATGCTCTTTGAGCCTTGTTGCTAATTCCTGGCTTCAAATTGCACAAGGATCGCAGAATGAAAGCGTGTTTGGAAGTTGAAAATATTTATTTTCCATTTCTGTTTCAAACCCCTCAAAGCGGGCCACGTTGGCATGGAGATGGACCCTGGTGGTTACATTTATTTGTGCGTTACAGAAGAAAACTATCAGGATGTCAGGATTAGGGTAGCACAAGTGATTAGCACTGTGGCTTCACAGCGCCAGGGTCCCAGGTTCGATTCCCTGCTGGGTCACTGTCGTGTGGAATCTGCACGTTCTCCCCGTGTCTGCGTGGGTTTCCTCCGGGTGCTCTGGTTTCCTCCCACAATCCAAAGACGTGCAGGTTAGGTGGATTGGCCATGATAGATTGCCCTTAGTGACCAAAAAGGTTAGGAGGGGTTATTGGGTTACGGGGATAGGGTGGAAATGAGGGACTAAGTGGGTTGGTGCAGACTCGATGGGTTGAATGGCCTCCTTCTGCTCTGTTATGTTCTATGTTCAAGATGAGGGTCAGTTTGTCTGAGGTGGACTGGGAAACTGATTGGTGCAGAGAATACCTAATATTTAAGGAATTATGAATTCCCGTGGCGGCTGTGAGGGAGTAAGTCGCACATTTGGTGGCTCCCGCTGTGGCTGGACATTTGGACCTTTCCCCCTGACTTTTTTTCGGTTTTACACGCTAAACTCTAAGGTGGAGGCAATTGGGCACTGTTTCCACATATTGGTGTGTGGAAAAAAGAGCCAGACGTGCACAAAAGGCAGAAACAAGAAGACAAGCAAGGGCTGGGTTGAAGCTGCAGCAGAAGACAACATGGCTGATGACTGGATCCCTGGTGTGACGGCCCAGCCATCAACGGAGCAGTTGATGCAGGTCATCCAGGATGGCTTTGCAAGGCAAACACAGGACTGGCTACATCCGATAAAAGAGTCGATTGATCGGCTGGAACACAGATTGGACGCCCAGGATCGGGCGATCCAGAAGCTGGAGAAAGTGCTAGCGATCAGGAGGAGCACCAAACGGTGGTGGAGCTGGAGGTGGGGATGCTGAAGGATCAGCAGAAAAGGCTTCTGGAGAAGGTAGAGGACCTGGAGAATAAGTTCCGCCGGCAGAACTTAAAAATCGTTGGACTCGCGGAGGGGACTGAGGGAGCTGATGCTGGCACATACGTCGCGGGTATGTCTCAGAAGCTTTTGGGAGATGGGGCATTTCCCCGACCTGTGGAGGTGGACAAGGCATACAGAGCGCTGGCAAGGAAGCCGCAGCGGGGGACCCTCCGAGGGCGATGGTAGTTAGGTTCTACAGGTTCCTTGACAAGGAATGTATTCTTCAGTGGGCCAAGTGTACGCGGAGCTGTAAGTGGGACAATGGTATCCTGTGCGTTTACCAGGACCTGAGCGTGGAGGTGGCCAGGAAGAGGGCCAGCTTCAACCAAATCAAGGCAATCTTTTTTAAGAAGCAGGTGAAGTTTGGGTTGTTGTATCCGGCTCGTCTCTGGGTCACATATGGGGACCAGCACCATTATTTCGAGTCGCCCGAGGACGCGATGGACTTTGTGAAAAGAAAAGGGCTGATGGCGAACTCAGAACTTTTTGAACTACGATGTAACTTTTTGATGCCTGTTTGTCTTTTTTCTCTTCTGTATTTGAGTTCTGTTTAAGAAGGGGGAAGTAAAAGTTATTTGTTTCTTTGTTCTGGTGGGGGTGGGTGGCAGTGCCTTTTACTTTGAATTGCACTACTGTGGGATTTTCTTTTAACTGGGTGATTGTTTGGGGACGGCTAGATGAGAGAAGTTGTTTGGATGAGGGGAGGGAGGGAACAATAGATGGGAGACTATCTGGCGCCAGAGGCGAGGGCCACCAAGCTCGCTGGGTGAGCTAGCTCACGGAAGCAAAGTGGGGGGGTGGTATATGGTTAGTTTATGGCATGGGTTAGGTTACAGAGTGTTGTTGCTGGGAGAGGGGAAGGGGGGTAGTTGTTCTGCTGACGAGGGAGGGACTTGGGTTGAGGGACAGAGTGGAGGTCGGGGCTGCCGGGGGGTGGGCTGGAGGAGGCGCGGCGCCAGACACAAAGACTGGAGGGGTCGCGATTTTGATTAACAAGCGGGTGCTATTTGAGGTGGGCAGCATAGTTTTGGATGGGGAGGTCATTATTTTATGGTTAGTGGTAAGCTGGAAGAGATGAAGGTAGTTTTGGTTAACGTGTATGGGGCAAATTGGGATGACGTGGAATTTATAAAGAGGAGTTGGGGAAGATACCTGACCTGGACTCGCACAAGTTGGTCATGGGAGGGGACTTTAATACAGTTATCGATCCCGGTCTGGATCGGTCGTTTTCAAAAACGGGTAGGGTGCCATCAACGGCAAAGGAACTGAAAGGGTTCATGGAGCAGATGGGGGGGGGTGGGGTTGGGGGGGGGGGGGGGGGGTTGCGGGGGGCGGTGGATCCATGGAGATTTAGGCAGCTGACGGTGAAGGAGTTCTCTTTCTACTCCCACGTACATAAGGTTTATCCCCGGATCGATTTCTTCATCTTGAGCAGGGCTTTATTGGCGGGGGTGGTGGATGCGGGGTATTCGGCGACTACTGTCTCTGATCATGCTCCACATTGGGTTGAACTGTAGGTTAGTGAAGAAGGTTATCAGCGCCCGCAATGGAGGTTAGATGTAGGGCTGTTGGCGGATGAAGCGGTGAGCGAAAGGCTGAGGAAATGCATGCAAAATTACCTGCAGGTAAATGACATGGGGGACGTCTCAGCAGCGGTGGCCTGGGAGGCGCTGAAGGCAGTGGTGAGAGGGGAGCTGATTTTGATCCGGGCCTACAGGGATAGGACAGATAGGGCAGAGACGGACCGACTGGTAAAGGAGATTTTGCAGATAGATAGGAGGTACGCGGAGACCCCGGGGGCAGAGCTTTTAAGGGAACGGCGGAGGCTGCAGGCTGAGCTTGGCGTGCTGACCACAGGGAAGGCAGTGGAGCAGCTTAGAAAGGCAAGGGCAGCGATCTACGAACACTGGGAGAAAGCCAGCAGAATGCTTGCACAGCAACTCAGAAAGAGGGAGGCAGCTAGGGAAATAGGGAAAGTAATTGATGGGGAGGGGAACTTGGTGGGAGATTCGGCAGGGGTGAACAAGGCATTCAGGACTTCTATAGTAGGCTGTACAGGTCGGAGCCCCCCACGGGGCCGGAGAAGATGAAACGTTTCTTGGAGGGGCTGACTTTCCCAAACGTGGGTAGGGAGCTGGTAAAAGGGCTAGGGGCCCTGATCAGGGTGGAAAAGATATTGGAGGGCTTGAAGGCCATGCAGTCGGGTAAAGCAGGGCCAGACGGGTACCCAGCGGCATTCTATAAAAAGTTCTCCGGGATATTGGGGCTGGTCAAGGTTTTCAATGAGGCAAGGGACAGAGGGGTTCTGCCCCCGACGATGTCACAGGCCACAATTTTGTTGATTCTGAAACGGGACAAGAACCCGGAGTTATGTGGGTCTTACAGGCCGATATCCCTGCTGAATGTGGATGCCAAACTGCTGGACAAAATTTTGTCCTCCAGGATTGAGGATTGTGTGCCGGACGTTATCATGGAGGACCAGACGGGGTTTGTTAAGGGCAGGCAGTTGGTGGCCAATGTAAGAAGGCCCCCGGAAAGTAGGGAGGTGGAGGTAGCAGTTGCGATGGATGCGGAAAAAGCTTTTGACCGGGTTGAGTGGGATTATTTATGGGAGGTACTGGGACGATTCGGATTTGGGAGGGGCTTTATCGACTGGGTCAGGCTGCTGTATCAGGCTCCTGTGGCAAGTATACGGATGAACGGGACAACTTCTGACTATAGATTGCACCAGGGGACGAGACAGGGATGCCTCCTCTCCCCACTGTTGTTCACATTAGCTATAGAGCCACTGGCAATTGCTCTGAGAGCTTCAAGTAGTTGGAAGGGGCTGGTCCGGTGTGGGGGGTGGAACACAAGAGTCTCGCATTATGCCGACGACCTGCTCCTATACGTTTCGGATCCAATAGAGGGGATGGACGAAATCATGGGAATATAAGGGGAATGTGGCCAGTTCTCGGGGTACAAACTAAATATGGGGACAAGCGAGATGTTCGTAATTCAGGCGAGGGATCAGGGGAGGCGACTGGGTGAGCTGCCGTTTAGGTAGGGGACAGTTTTAGATATCTAGGTATACAAGTGTCGTAGGACTGGGGCCGGTTGCCTACATTGAACTTGTCCCGTTTAGTAGAGCAAATGCGGGACGACTTTCGGAGATAGGATGCACTCCCGTTGTCGCTAGCTGGGAGAGTGCAGACGGTGAAAATGACGGTCCTCCCGAGATTTCTGTTTGTATGTCTCCCCATCTTCATTCCGCAGTCCTTTTTTAAGCGGGTCAACAAAATTATCATGGGCTTTGTGTGGGCGGTGGAGGTAGTAGTTGCGATGGATGCGGAAAAGGCTTTTGACCGCGAGTGAGGAAGGCGATGCCCGAGCGGAGTCGGGGAGAGGGGGAGCTGGCGCTGTCGAATTTTAGTAACTATTACTGGGCGGCTAACATAGCCATGATTAGGAAGTGGGTGGTGGGGGCGGTGTCAGCCTGGGAGCAGATGGAGGCGGCTTCGTGTAAAAGCACCAGTCTGGGGGCGTTGGTAACGGTGCCTCTGCCGTTCCCGCCAGCGCGGTACTCCACCAGCCCCGTAGTGGAGGCTGCCCTGAGAGTTTGGGGACAATGGAGGAGGTATGTGGGAGCATCGGTCTGGTCCCCAATTTATGATAATCATCGGTTTGACCTGGCGAGCATGGATGGGGGGGTTCCGAATATGGTGGAGGGCGGGGATTGAGAGGATGGGGGATTTGTTCATAGAAGGGAGCTTTCCGAGCATGAGGTCTCTGGAGGAGAAATTTAGGTTGGTGAGGGGGAACAATTTCAGATATCTACAGGTGCGGGACTTTCTGCACAGACAGATACCATCCTTCCCACTCCTGCCACTAAGGGGGATCCAGGTCAGGGTAGTTTCCAGAGGATGGGTGGGGGAGGGGAGCGTCTCTGACATCTACAAAGTACTCATGGAGGCAAAGGAGACGCAGACAGAGGAGCTGAAGCGTAAGTGGGAGGAGGAGTTTGGAGGTAAGATGGAGGATGGCTTATGGGCGGACGCATTGAGTAGAGTCAACGCGACCGCAGCATGCGCCAAGCTTAGCCTGATCCAATTCAAGGTGGTCCACCGGGCCCACATGACAGTGGCCCGGATGAGCAGATTCTTTGGGGTAGAGGACAGGTGCGCAAAATGTGCGGGAGGACCAGCGAACCATGTTCCCATGTTGTGGGCGAGTCCAAAACTTAGGGGATACTGGCAGGGGTTTGCTGACGTCATGTCCAAGGTATTAAAAACAAGGGTGGCGCCGAGTCCAGATGTGGCGATTTTTGCCGTGTCGGAGGACCCGGGAGTCCAGGAGAAAGAGACGGACGTTCTAGCCTTTGCTTCCCTGGTAGCCCGGAGATGAATACTGCTAGCTTGGAGGGACTCAAAGCCCCTGAAGTCGGAGACCTGGCTATCGTACATGGTGAGCTTTCTCTGCCTGGAGAAAATTAAGTTGGCCCTGAGAGGGTCACTCTTGGGGTTCGCCCGGAGGTGGCAACCATTCATTGACTTCTTCGCGGAAAATTAATCGTCAGCAGAAGTGTGGGGGGGGGGGGGGGGTCAATTAGGCAGGTCCTGGGGTGATGGGAGTTGTATTGTTCCATGTAAATTGTTTATATTGTTGTTTACAATGCCAAAAAATACCTCAATAAAATTGCTTATTAAAAAAAAATATTGAAGGAATTATTACATATTTATCAGGGGGTCGGTTTGCTCAGTTGGCAGGATGACTGGTTTGTGATGCAGAGCAAGGCCTACAGTGAGGATTCAACTCCCGTACAGGCTGAGTTTATTCATGAAGGCCCCGCCTTCTCAATCAAGCCCCTCGCCTGAGGTGTGCTGACCCTCGGGTTAAATCACCACCAGTCAGCTCTCTCTCTGTCAAAGGGAGAGCTGCCTATGGTCCTCTGGGATTTTTGGACTTTTATTTCACATATGTACAACAAATATAGATTCCTTTAAGGAACAAAAATCATTCCAACAGGAAAAAAAATGTAACCGCGGCGAACAAGAAAAGTTAAAGATCCCATCAGATCAATGGAAGAGGCTCACAACCTGGTCAAAATAGTAGTAAACCTGAGGATTGGGAATTTCCGTGAGAATTCAGCAAAGGAGAACCAAGAAACAGATAAAGCAAAATATAATATGAGAGCAAACTGGGGAGAAACATAAAAAACGACTGGAAAAGCTTCCATAGGAATGTAAAAAGGAAAAGATTGTCAAAGACAAATGTGTCCATTTCAGGCAGAGACAGGACAGTTCATAATAGGGAATGAGGAAATGGCAGAGAAACGAAACAATGTGTGTCCGTCTTCACAGAGGAAGATGCAAAAATTTCCCCAAAACACTAGAGACCCAAGGGCCTCGTGAACACAAGGGTCTGGAAGAGATAAGAATTAGTGAAAAAGTAGTACTGGAGAAATTAATGGGGTTGGGAGTGAATAAATCCCCAAATGCTGATGATCTACATCCCAGTGTTGCAATGAGGTGGCTGTAGAGATCGCTATTCCTCATTCTAAATTCTCCTGGCTCTATCTGAATGGACAAACCTTTGTCTGAGCCAAACGTTTCCTTTTTACGTACCTACAGAAGCTTTTAGTCCATTTGTATGTATTTTGCTGGTTCACATTCATATTCTATTCTCCCTCGCTTTCTCAGTATCTTGGTCCTTTGCTGTATTATAAAATCCTCCCAATCCTCAGGTTTATTATTATTTCTGATAACTTTATCAGCCTTTTCTTTCAATCTTATCCAATATTTCACTTCCTCTGGTAGTCACGGTTCTCTGGCCTTTTGGGGTTCTTGTGCCTTGAAGGAATGTAAACTGTGTAATAATGATTGAAAGTCTATCCATTGCCTGTGGACTGTCACACCTTTTAATGTATTTACCCCAATCCACCTCAGCTAATTTGTCCCTTCTACCTTCATAATTTCCTTCAAACTTAATACTCTGGCTTCAGATTGGAATACCTCATATTCAATATTCTGGTCACTCATCCCTAAAGGTTATTTTTCAGCGTGATTATCAATTAGCCCTTTATCATTGCATAATATTAAATCTACAAAAGCCTGTTCTCAAGTTGGTTCCTCAACTTACTGCTGTAGATAACTGTCCCTAACACACACACCGGAAACTTGTCCTCCACAGCATCAGTGCTCATTAGGTTTACCCAGTCTATATGCAGATTTAATGTTGCCCATTAATGTTTTACCCATTCTGCATGCTTCTCTAATCTGATTAATACCATGTCCCACACAACCCCTGCTGTTTGGTGGCCTACAACAGCTCTTACCAATGTTTCCTGCCCCATGCTGTTTCTTGGCTCCACCCAAACATATTCCACATTTTGTATTCCTGATCTGAGATCCACCCTTACTAATGTTCTGATGCCGTCCCTTATTATCCGAGCAACACCACCTCCTTTTCCTTTTTTCCTGCATCATCAACAAACTCAGTGACCATACCTTTGGTCCTGTCATCAAAGTCATTGATATGAATTGTGAAACGTTGATGTTCCAGCACTGATCCCTGTGACACACCGCTCATTACATCTTGCCAACCAGAAAATGGCCTATTTGTGCCTACACTCGGTTTTCTGGCAGCTCGCTAATCTTTCCCTGTGAAAGACAGTTCTGGGATTAAAGACTGCCAGACGGCGAAAAGAACGGAAGTAAATCCTCGGGAATGAATCATCACTTTGGACTGATTCTGAGACAATTAAGTTTCGACTTCCAGGGCAGACTAACTAATCGTGGAGTGCGACTTTAGATTGTGTAACTTTGGTACGGTAGCACAGTGGCTAGCCCTGTTGCTTCACAGCGCCAGGGTCCCAGGTTCGATTCCCACTTGGGTCACTGCCGTGCAGAGTCTGCACGTTCTCCTCGTGTCTGAGTGGGTTTCCGCCAGGTGCTCCAGTTTCCTCCCACAAGTCCTGAAAGATAATAATCTTTATTATCACGAGGTGGCTTATATTAACACTGCAATGAAGATACTGTGAAAAGCCTGTAGTCACCACACTCTGTTGACTGTTAGGGTACACAGATGGAGAATTCAGAATGTCCAATTCACCTAACAGCACGTTTTTGGGGGCTTGTGGGAGGAAACCAGAGCACGCGGGAGAACCCCACGCAGACACAGAGAGAACGCGCAGACTCCACACAGTGACCCAAGCCGGGAATCAAAACTGTGACAATGGAGCAGTGAAGCAACAGTGCTGACCACTGTGCTACTGTGTTGCCCACAATGTGCTTGTTAGGTGAATTGGACATCCTGAATTCTCCCTCAGTGTACCCGAACAGGCGCCTGAGTGTGGCGACTAGGGGATTTTCACAGTAACTTCATTGCAGTGTTAATGTCAGCCTACTTGTGACAATTATAAAGATTATCATTAATATTATAAACGGGCTAAGTTAAAGTAGCTTCTAGTTTATTTGTTGCATTAAAAGTCATAAAACGTGAAGTCCGTTGTGTGATTCTTTAATTTGTTGACTAAGAATTCAATTTCTTTTTCTTGCTGACCTGCATGGAGGTTCCAATCCACAAATGTTGACTTCCCATTTGAGTCTCGGGCACCTTTCTGTCTGTATCGCTCGTGTCAATGACAGCCAGGTGATGGAGCTGAGGGCTGAATTTAGCGGAGCATAAAGGGGCCTATCCACTAATACACAGGAAGGCACTGGAGGCCTGACTGGGAAACGGATCTCGTACTAATCGGGGGGGGGGGGGAGGGGGGGGGGGTGACTGGGTCTGATCGTAATGCGACCCCCAGGGTTCAGTGCCCCTGTGTCCAAAGCACGGAGTCGTAGGAATGGAGTACAGAGGAGCTGAAGGAAAACCATTTGGGACCAGAACATTGTGAACATCCTGTTACTCTGGTTGTCTTTAATCCTCAAGTAATTTTCTGTTAGTTTTTTTTAACCATGTTCTGTTTCGTCAATTAACTTTTAACCAGAAAATATTTGAATTTGTTGGACTTTTCCTGATTAAATATGTTCACTTTTGGGAGAGTGGGTGAGAGGGGTTGACAGGCTCTTTAACAGAAAGTGAGTCCCTCTAAGGTAATTGGTAAAGGAGCCAGAGGGGTTGAGGAGATTTGATTTTTCTTTTGACACAGTGTTTGAAAATGGGGTTCAGGGAGTCAATTGTGACTGACTAATTTATCAAGGTTCTCTGAGGAAGTAACAAGGGATGTCAATAAAGGGGAACCTGTAGATGTGCTTTATCTGGATTTCCAGAAGGTATTTCCCATTGTGCCCCATCAAAGGTTATTACACAAAATAAGAGCTCATGGTGTGGGGTCAACACATCAGCATAGATAGAGGATTGGTTAGCGAACAGGAAGCAGCCAGTAGGTATAAATGGGTCATTTCTGGGTGGGTAAGATGTGACAAGTGGAATGTCACCAGGACCAGTGCTGGGCTCTCAACCATTTACAATCTGTATGAATGTGTTGGATGATGAGATTGAACGTATGACTCAAATGCAGGCAGGGAAGTAATTTGTGAAGTGGATTTAAGGAGTCTGCAAAGGACTACAAATAGAGAACGTACAAACTGCACAGAGTCACCCAAGGCCGGAATCGAACCCGGGTCCCTGGCACTGTGAGGCAGCAGTGCTAACCACGGACTGTCCCTTTACGGTCGCTGGGCCAAACTCCTGGAATTCCCTCACAAACAGCACAGTGGGTATACCAACACCACACGGACAGCAGCAGTTCAAGAAGGCAGCTCAAGGACAATTAGGGATGGGCAATAAATGTTGGCCTCGCCACATCCCATGAAAGAATAAATAATAAATTCCTACCATGGCGATTAAACTATGTTCCTGTCATGGGACGGTTCTTGGGCACCGAGTGGGCAGGGCTTCAATCTCCCTCATGGGCTCCCTCCCCAATGACCGCGCACACGCACTACAGCTTATCGCCCCTCAGCAAAATGGCGGCCGTTAACCTGGGCCTTTCGTCGGAGAACTGCCACTGCAGCCCGTTGTTTGCGAGCGTGGATCGGTAGCTTTGAATTCTTGTTTCTGGGCCTACGCCGGGTATTTATGAAGCCTCTCAAACCACCCGCCAATATTATTGCTTCCAGCTCACCTGCAGTTTCTAATTCTAAACTGCTCAGAATTCTGCACGGTGGTGCAGTGGTTAGCACTGCTGTCTCACAGCAACGAGGTCCCATGTTCGATCCTGGCTCTGGGTCACTGTCCGTGTGGACTTTGCACATTCTCCCCGTGTTTGCGAGGGTCTCACCCCTACAACCCAGAAATGTACAGTAGGTGGATTGGCCACGCTAAATTCCCCTTAATTGGACAAAATTAATTGGGTACTCTAAATTTATTTTTAAAATGATAATTTCATCCCAACATCGCTCCAATATTGGCACTGCACATGCTCCAGATCACAATGCCCAGCGACTGATTGACGGCACCTCCGGACCAATGGGAATAGGGGGCAGGGCTTGAGGACCGACCAGAAGCAGCTGCTCCTCCGACCAATCAGTGAATGTGGGGGCGGCGCTGGGCCTGGATCTTCCTCATTGGCTGGAACTCTGCATCATTTTGAAAGCTGATTTCATAGAATTTACAATGCAGAAAGAGGCCATTCGGCCCATCTGCACCGACCCTTGGAAAGAGCACCCCAGGCCATCCCACACCTCCACCCTATCCCCGCAACCTCATTTAACCTTTTTGAACAGTCAGGGCAATTTAGTATGGCCAATCTACCTAACCTGCACATCTTTGGATTGTGGGGGGAAACCGGAGCACCCGGAGGAAACCCACGCAGACATGGGGAGAATGTGCAGACTCCGCACAGACAGTGACCCAAGCCGGGAATCGAACCTGGGACCCTGGAGCTGTGCTAACCACTGTGCTACCGTGCTGTCTCAAACTCCAGGAGAAAACTGGACCTTTCTGTTTGTGGCTGTAAACAGATGAAACCCTGTATGTGTGGAGCAAACATTTCAACTTTTGTTACTGAAATGTGGCAACAAGATGGAACAATCCACAAACAATTCAGGGGCTGATTTAAAGGAATAACTAGGCCGTACTTGCATTACTGTCTGTGCGGAATCTGCACATTCTACCAGTGTCTGCGTGGATTTCCTCCGGGTGCTCCGGTTTCCTCCCACAATCCAAAGATGTGCAGGTTAGGTTGATTGGCCATGATAAATTCCCTTAGTGTCCAAAACAAAAAGGCTGGGTAGGGTTACGGGATAGGGTGGAGATGTGTGCTTAGGTAGGGTGCTCTTTCTAAGGGCAGTGCTGACTCGATGGGTCGAATGGCCACCTTCTGCACTGTAAATTCTATGGAGGGAATGTCACCATGGGAACAAAAAGTCCCTGGTTTCAGTTGGTGATTGGGGAGAAGGGTTAGGACAGGTGAGGGAGAAGGTTAATACTGTCATCATTCAGAACAACACAGACTATAAAGGAACAACTGAGGAACTTCTCTGTCCAATTTAATATTCACATAATATATTCAGAGACAGAATGACAGGAACTTGCAATCAGTTTGCAGATAACTCCGATATTTTCCATTCTTAAATATTTTGTCTTGAAAGATACCAAATGGGATTAAGCCAAATCTTTAAAAGGCAAATTCTTTGGTTCAAATCGCCACTGTGCTGTCAGTGGAAAGGGTTAACTTCTCTGCTCTCAAGGGTGTTGGAACAAACGTGCTCAAATGTGCACAACTGTGTTGACTTTACGTAACACCATTTTAAACTTTGTTTTCTCAATTCTTTTGGCAACTTTTTCTGCTTTGCCCAAATGTGTTTTCTCCTCTTTCTTCAGGCACTTTTCCAAATGACTCAAATAAAACTAAAGAAAAATAAAAGTAAAACGATCAGCTTTCACAGGTAACCAAAGCTTCAACCTTCTTAGACCAAAAAGACTTAAAGAGGTGGAGCTTCCAAAAGATTGTGAAACCCAATGCACAACGATAAGGCTGAAGTTTAACTTAAGAGAATCCAACTTTTCTCTGCCTTTTACAATTGTACAAATAAATTGCAATTCATACTTAAAGATTTACTTTCACTCAGTAATTATGATAAGAAGTCTTACAACATCAGGTTAAAGTCCAACAGGTTTGTTTCAAACACTAGCTTTCGGAGCGCAGCTCCTTCCTCAGGAAGAAGGAAGGGGCAGTGCTCCGAAAACTAGTGTTTGAAACAAACCTGTTGGACTTTAACCTGGTGTTGTCAGACTTCTTACTGAGCTCACCCCAGTCCAACGCCGGCATCTCCACATCACAGTAATTATGATGTGGAGATGCCGGCGTTGGACAGGGGTGAGCACAGTACGAAGTCTTACAAACCTGAGGAAGGAGCAGCGCTCCGAAAGCTAGTGACATCGAAACAAACCTGTTGGACTTTAACCTGGTGTTGTAAGACTTCTTACAGTAATTATGATGTTACTTTTCTCAGCACAGACTCCTTAGATAAAATCTCAATTGTTCACTTCTCTTGTAGCTGGTGTGTGGAGAAGATCATGTTCACTATAGACATGTCAGCACAGAAACCGCACTGTGCTTCTGGACACACTCAGTCTGCAAGTAGATGAATCTTGTAAACTTGACCCTCATGAAGGTCTTCCCAGTGATGCTAAGGAGTGAGACATCCCTGTAGTTGTTGCAATCTCCTCTGTCACTGCTGTTTTTATAGGTTATGATGATTTTAGCATCATACACATGGAATTGTTCCGACTTCCCAACAGAGGAGGTCATGAAGGTGTGACAGTTGATGGAATTTTGTGTTTGAGGAGTTCAGCTGGAATTCCATCCTTGCCGGGCACCTTTCTGCTTGCTCAGCAATCAATGGCCTTTTCCAGCTCAACCATGACAGGAAGCTGCAGGAGAGTCAGACAGCGACTGGGAGATGTCCGTCTGACGGAGCACAGCTGTCAGTCATGTTCAACCCAGCGGGACATCTGTTTACATCTGTCAGGATGTCACTCTCTGAGATTTCAGGGAACAACTTTGGTGATGGTCAGACCCAGAGCCCTCTTCTTCCCAGCACACACAGATTTCTGTTACCTTTTTAATATAAATTTAGAGTAACCACTTATTTTTTTCCAATTAAAGGGGCAATTTAGCATGGCCAATCCACCTAACCAGCACATCTTTGGGTTGTGGGTGTGAGACCCATGCAGACATGGAGAATGTGTAAACTCCACGCAGACAGTGACCTGGGGCCGGGATCGAACCCGGGTCCTCAGCGCCATAGGCGGCATTGCTAACCACTGAGCCACTGTGCAGCCCGAGATGTCCATTATCACAGGCCGTTTGGAGTTATTGACGTTGGCTGATCCAGTGTTTATTTGCACAATCTCTCCATGTTTTACACAACTGTCTTGACTACTTTCAAGTGATGCCTTGTTCTCGGTGTTGGGTTTATGTTGTACATCAGGTCGGCTTTGCTTTTTGCTTCAATGACAGATGTCATCTCTGCTGAGGGGCTCTCAAACCAGTCTGTGTTGTGGGTTCCACCGTTACCTTCGAATCCTGTAGGATCGTTACAGTGCAGAAGGAGGCCATTTGGCCCATCGAGTCTGCAGCGACCCTCTGAAAGAGCACTCAACCTCGGCCCACTCCCCCGATCTATCCCCTAACCCTGGCTGCTGCTGCTGTGTCAGAAATCATTGAACACAGTGACTTCCAAGTTTCATCCATGTCAATGTTGATTGATGAAGTTTTTGTTGATGTGCCTGTGAAATATTTCAGTTTAGTTTAATGCTCCTTGATAATGTAATTTCACAATGGACATGTTACTGTGAGGAATGTGAGAGTCAGTAACAATTGTCAGCAAGGATTAATCAGCACTTTCTAATTGGAGATGTTAATCAGTGGAACCTTTCAAACTCTGAATTGTAGATTTTGTATCAAACGTCATTTAGGACGATCCTGTTAAAGAGTTCTTAAATGAAGGAAAATATCAGACTGTGTGCTTTGAAAATGGGACATCGCAGCCTTGAAAATTAGTGACATCTTAAAATATTAAACTGCAGCCAGTTCTATGGTTTGTTAACATCAGCAGAATCAAACCAGATATGGTCAGACCATCAATGCTGGATGTGATTAACAGCAGCATAAACAGTAAAATCCAATCCCTGCACTCACTTGCCAACTTGCTGATGTCGCAGCTCATATTGTGACTGAGTGAATCCCTTCCCACAGCGTCGATGGTCGGTCTCGGCCCTTTGTGAATTTGTTGGTGTGCACTGAAGGTGGATGATTTCCTGAGTGTCTTTCCAATGAAACTACAGCTGAATAGCTTCTCCATAGTGTAACTTCACTGGTGTCTGAGCAGACTGGATGATTGAGTGAATTCCTTCCTGCACACTGAGCAGGTAAACGGTCTCCCGGTGTGAACACGATTGTGTACACTGAGATTAGATAAAGACGTGAACCACTTTCCACAGGATATGGATATCTGAGGACTGAGTAAATGTGTTGGTGTAACATGAGTCTAGCTGACTGAGTAAATCCCTTCCCACACACAGAACAGGCGAACAGCCTCTTCTCAGCATGATATCGCTGGTGTAACATGAGGCCAGCTGATTGAGTAAATCCTTTCCCACATTCCGAGCAGGTGAATGGTCTCTCTCCTGTGTGAATATGCGGTGGGTTTCCAGCAGGCATCGATAATTGAATCCCTTCCCACAGTCTCCACATTTCCATGTCTTCATCATCCAGGTATCCTTGTATCTCTCCAGTTCGGACACCCAGTTGAAGCCTTGTCCATACAGAATACATGGATGTTTCCTCCTCCACACGAATAGTGCAGGCTGTGTATTTGGTTCAAGCACTTTGCGCAGTCAGTGTTCTGGAACACTGTCACTCAGATGTGTCTGTGTCTCTGTGCTTTCCCAATCACATTGCTGTTCGTACTGTTCTCCCACAGATAGAACAGACAAACATTTCTCAACTAGAACATTTCTCCTTCACATTCAATGGCCGTTGATTAACAGCTACTCATGAAGCCATTAACTCCGCCAAATGCTGTTGTAATATTTGGTTGAGTTTCCAGTCTTTGAATTCTCCCCTTTTAATCCCCTGTAAAAGGAGTTTACAAAATCCATCGCTGTCAGTACAAAATAGACATTTAGAAAAGTCAATTCTAGTTTCGCTGGAATGTTTGTTCAATTCTTGTTCCCCCAAAGCTGTAAATCCCAGTCCCACACACTCTCCCTGTGCTGAAATCCAAATCCATCTCACCATTTCTTTCCTCCACTCCCAGTTTTCTCGCTCCCTCTCCTCTGCCTGGGTTCAGTTCTCCAGCTCCTGTCTGCAGACTGCCAATAAAACCAATGGGTCTTATTGGGGGGTTGGGGCCTCCAGCGGGTGTTTGTAAATCCTCCCCACCCACCTGCCAGGGTTTCCTTCCTTCCCAGAGATCAGAGTCCTCATTGATTTGAGTGCAAAGTGAACACTCTTATTTCTTGTCCTCCTCCCCCATCCTCTGATGTGAACCATCCTCCAGTGTCTGAAGCAGGATGGTGCCCGTTAACCTGGGCCTGTTCCCAGGTTGCGTTTTGTACTTTAACCTGGTGTAAGACTTCTTACTGCGCTCACCCCAGTCCAACGGTGGCGTCTCCACATAATGATTGTGAAGGGTTTGCTCCAGCTCACAATGCCCGGGGAGTGATTGACGGCTGCTCCGGACCAATAATGCGAGGGCTCGGGACTGGCAGACCGAGTGGGAGCGGCTGGTCCTCCAACCAATCGCAGTGAATGAGGGGCGGGGCTGAGTCAGGATCTCCCTCATTGACTGAGAATCTGCATCATTCTGAGTTCTTCCCATTGGCCGCGGGTTCCACAACCTCATTTCTTGCCTGAGAGGTGTTGACCAATGGGAAGATTTGAGGACCGGATGGACTTGGTCCTCCAGCCAATCAGACTGCGGGCTGTGTGTGAATTACGACTGAGTTTACGATTGAAATGTCTTCCTGAGTCAAACCTCGGAGTAAAACACTTTGTTTCCACTTCAGCGGACTTTAAAAAAAAATTCCATTGCCCGTTCTACAGAACTGTTACAAAAAGCAACAACAAACGTTAACCCTGTTTCTCTCGCCACATGTGGTACAGTCGGTACCACTGCTGCCTCACAGCGTCAGTGACCAGTGTTGAATTCCGGCCTCGGATGACTGTGTGGAGTTTGTGCATTCGCCCCGTGTCTGTGGGGGTTCCCTCCGGGTGCTCCAGTTTTCTCCCATGTGCAGGTTTGGTGGATTGACTATGCTAAATTGCCCCTTAGTGTCCAAAGATGAGATGGGTTTACGGGGCTAGGGGAAGGGAAGTGCACCTGGGTGCGGTGCTCTTTTGTGGGGTAGGTGCAAACCCGATGGGCTGAATCGCCTCCTTCTGCACTGTAGGGATTCTCTGATGCTGTCAGACCCGCTGGGTTAATGTCGCATTTACTGTTTTCAATCTACATTATACACATTTTTAATCCACTAATTATATTTATTGAACCACTGTACCATCAACTACTCGGAGCAGTGTGTTGATGTTTCAGCTACTTTGTAGGATTTTCGCTCTCACAGTCTGATGGGTCTGTCTGGGGGTATTTCCCTGGTACTGTCCATGTGTTTGGGTGTTTGTGTATTTTAGGGAACATGTAGAACTTCCTTCGTTCTGCCCGTTGTCCCCTCAGATATTCCCATCTGTTTTTGGTTAATGTGTCTGGGGTCTGAGTTCTTCTAGTCTGTCTCCAATTCTCCTTCCTGTCTCGGGCATATGGGTCAAGGTAGCTTGGTGTTGTGATTCGTGTTGTTTACTTGTCTGTCTGTCTCCAGCAGGTATTGTTGTCTCTCGATAATGATTGTGCTGATACCCTTATCTTCTGGTCTGATGAACATATCCGTGTTGGATCCAAGCTCCCGGATTGTCTGTCTTTCTCTCCGGGTAAGATTCTGTTTGTCTCTTGTATTTCACTGTGACAGGGCAGAGACCCGATTGAAGGGATTCAAACATGGGAGTTCTGGGAAAGATGGGCAAGGATTTGGGAGGTGACAACATGTTCAAAGAGTTTGGAGAGGAGAGGGAGGTTGAAGATGGGGCAGTAATTTGTAAGGATGGCAGGGTCAAGGGTTTGTTTTATTGAGGGGGTGATGATGGCAGATTTGAAGGACAGAGGGACAGTAGCTGAAGAGAGAGAAATGTTGACAATATCCATGGACACAGGGTAGTTGGCTGATCAGTAGCTCAGTGGGAATAGCGTCGATGGAGCAGGAGCTGGGTCTCATGGACAACAGAAGAACATAAGAATTAGGAACAGGAGTTCATCTGGCCCCTCAAGCCAGCTCCGCCATTTAATGAGATCATGGCTGATCTTTGTGGACTCAGCTCCGCTCTCCGGCCCGTACACCATATCCCCGAATCCCTTTATTCTTTAGAAAGGCATCTATCTTTTTCTTAAAAATGTTTAAAGAAGGAGCCTCAACTGCTTCACTGGGCAAGGAATTCCAGAGATTCACAACCCTTTGGGTGAAGAAGTTCCTTCTACACTCCGACCTAAATCTACCTCCCCTTAGTTTGAGGCTATGCCCCCTAGTTCTGCTTTCCCCGACCAGAGGAAACAACCTGCCCGCATCTATCCTATCTATTCCCTTCAGAATTTTATATGTCTCAATAAGATCCCCCTGCATCCTTCTAAACTCCAATGAGTACAGTCCCAGTCTACTCAACCACTCGTCATAATCTAATCCCCTCAACTCTGGGATCAACCTAGTGAATCTCCTCTGCACTCCCTCCAGTGCCAATATGTCCTTTCTCAGGTAAGGAGACCAAAACTGAACACAATACTCCAGATGCGGCCTCACCAACACCCTATACAATTGCAGCATAACCTCACTAGTCTTGAACTCCATCCCTCTAGCAATGAAAGACAAAACTCAATTAGCCTTCTTAATCACCTGTTGCACCTGCACACCAACATTTTGCGACTCGTGCACCAGCACACCCAGGTCCCTCTGCACAGCAGCATGTTTTAACATCTTACCGTTTAAATAATAATCCATTCTGCTGTTATTCCTCCCAAAATGGATAGCCTCACACTTGGCAACATTGAATTCCATCTGCCAGACCCTAGCCCAGTCACCTAACCTATCGAAATCCTTCTGCAGACTTCCGGTATCCTCTGCCCTTTTTGCTTTACCACTCATCTTAGTGTCGTCTGCAAACTTTGACACATTGCCCTTGGTCCCCAACTCCAAATCATCTATGTAAATTGTGAACAACTGCGGGCCCAACACTGATCCTTGAGGGACCCCACTAGTTACAGGTTGCCAACCAGAGAAACACCCATTTATTCCCACTCTCTGCTTTCTGTTAGTTAACCAACAAGATGAGCTCTGAGAGGGCATGAGGGGAGATGGGAGAGAAACTCGAGAAAGATGTGGGTTCAGGGCTCGGGAAAGGATGAAATTTAGAGACAGTTTGGTCCGGTGGACTCTTGGAAGGGAGGGAAGCAGCAGAGGCAGCTGATCGGATTTACTCAATCTCTGTCACAAAGAAGCTCCACAAGCTCCTCACACTTCTTGTTGGAGGTGAGGATGGAAGAGACAGGGGAGAGCGAGAGTACTTCAAAAGGAACTAACTTGTGTCAAAGATATTGAAATGTTTCAAGACTGCGTATTTAACACAAATCTAATTTATTTGACTTTTAGCAAATATATTAGCCCCTGTAAATGGGCTGGAGTTTGTTATCAGCAGAAAGAGACCCAAATGAACATGGTTCAGTCCTGAATGTGAGGAACAGTAAAATCCAATCACTGTGGTTACTTGTGGCCTCGTTGGTGACTCAGCAGGTAGGATGACTGAGTGAATCCCTTCCCACAGAGGGAGCAGGTGAATGGCCTCTCCCCAGTGTGCATTCGCTGGTGCTTCAGCAGGTTGGATGACTGAGTAAATGCCTTCCCACACTTGGAGCAGGTGAATGGTCTCTCCTCACTGTGACTGTGTCGATGAATTTCCAGCTTGGATGGGGAAGTGAATCCTTTCCCACAGTCCCCACATTTCCACGGTTTCTCCTCAGTGTGACTGCATTTGTGTCTCGTGAGGTCTGATGATCGACTGAATCCTCGTCCACACACACAACACGTGTACGGTTTCTCCCCACTGTGACCAATGCTTTTTTCGTCCATGATCAATGATATTCAGCAACGATAAATTGAGGACTCTGTCAGATCCTGATGTGACGCTTGGTTTGCGTTTCCGGACTTTGAAGCCTCCCCTTCGAACACCTTGTAAAACTGATTGAAAACAGAAAATAGGGAGTGAGAGAGAACCCACAAAAACACAAAGGCAGATTGTGAAATTGAGCTGAATGAATCTGGTCATTTGTGGGGAAAAAGTGACCGTGAAAACTGCTGGATTGTCATAAAAACCCAACTGTCCTCTTTGGGAGGAGAGAGAAAGAGGTGAAGAGGGATTTTGTACATCTACAAGACATACTAAGAGAGTAGTTGGCAAAGCAACTTCGATCTTGAGCTTCATAAACAGTAACATTGATACCAAAACTATACTTCTGGTGGCACAGTGGTTAGCACTGCTGCCTCACAGCGCCAGGGACCCGGGTTCAATTCCGGCCTTGCTAAGTGTGGAGTTTGCACTTTATCCCCGTGTCTGCGTGGGTTTCCACCCGGTGCTCAGGTTTCCTCCAACAGTCCAAAGAAGGGCACCTTAGGTGGACTGGCCTTGATAAATTGCCCCTTAGTGTCCAGGAATGTGCAGGTTAGGTGGGGCTATGGGGTTACAGGGACAGGGTAGGAGTGTGGGCCTAGGCAGGGTGCCCTTTCAGAGAATCACTGCAGACTCGATGGGCCGAATGGCCTCCTTCTGCACTGCAGGAATTCTATGGTTCTAATTCTATGCTATGAATCTTTCTAAAGCTCTGGTCACTACTCTTCAGGAAGAATGTGAAGGTTCTTGGAGAAGGTGCAGAGGAGATTTACCAGAATGGTTCCAGCAAAGGAGGTTGAGGGGAGATTTGATTCAGGGACACAAGATTATGCCAGATTTCCATCGGGTGGACAAAGAAACTCTGTTTCCATTCACTGATCGTACAAGCAGTCGGGACACAAATTTAAAGCTTTGGGTAAAACCTGGATTGAACAATACAAGATCCTGAGGGGTTTTGACAGGGTGGATGTGGAGAGGATGTTTCCTCTTGTGGGAGAATCTGGAACAAGGGGGTCACTGTTGCAAAGTGAGGGGTCACCCATTTCAGATGGGGATAAGGATTTTGTTTTCTCTTGAGGGTTGCAAGACTGGGGGTGGCACAGTGCTTAGCACAGCTGCCTCGTGTCGCCAAGGACCCGGGTTCGATCCCGGCCCCGGGTCACTGTCTGTGTGGAGTTTGCACACACCCACAAATCCAAATTAATGGCAGTACGGTAGCATTGTGGATAGCACAATTGCTTCACAGCTCCAGGGTCCCAGGTTCGATTCCGGCTTGGGTCACTGTCTGTGTGGAGTCAGCACATCCTCCCCGTGTCTGCGTGGGTTTCCTCCGGGTGCTCCGGTTTCCTCCCACAGTCCAAAGATGTGCAGGTTAGGTGGATTGGCCATGATAAATTGCCCTTGGTGTCCAAAATTGCCCTTAGTGTTGGGTTGGGTTATGGGGATAGGGTGGAGGTGTTGGTCTTGGGTAGGGTGCTTTTTCCAAGAGCCGGTGCAGACTTGATGGGCCAAATGGCCTCCTTCTGCACTGTAAATTCTATGATCTATCAAAGATGTGCAGGGTAGGTAGATTGGCCACGCTAAAATTGCCCCTTAATTGCAAAAAATGAATTGGGCTCTCTAAATTTATGTTTAAAAAAAACAGGGCAATAGAGTAGATTCAGTAAGGATGTTCCCAATAGTGCGTGTGTCCAGAAATAGGGGTCACAGTCTGAGGATACGGGGTAGACCATTTTGGATAGAGACGAGGAGAAATGTCTTCACCCAGAGAGTGGTGAGCCTGTGGAATTCGTCGCCACAGGAACTAATTAAGGCCAAAACATTGCATGTTTTCAAGAAGTAGTTAGATACAGCACTTAGGGTGAAGGGGACCAAAGGATATGGGGGGAAAGCAGGATTAGGCTATTGAGCCTAATCAGCTCTGATCGTAATGAATGGTGGAGCAGGCTCGAAGGGCCAAATGGTCTCCTCCTGCTCCTATTTTCTACGTTGCTCCGTATCTCTGCATGTAAATGGTCCAGGAGGTATGAGGAAGAATGTTTTTACACAGCCAGTGGCAATGACCTTAAACTTGCTGCCGATGACGGAGTTTGGAAATAGACAAAATAAATGATTTTTTTTTTTTTTTAAATTGGATAGAAACCTGAGAGAAATAAAGCTGTGAGGATACAGAGACAGAGCAGGAGAATGACTCTGACTGGATTGCTCCAGATAATAATAATAATATTTATTGGTGTCACAAGTAGGCTTACATTAACACTACAATGAAATTACTGTGAAAATCCCCATCTCGTCACACTCCGGCTCCTGTTCGGGTGCACTGAGCGAGAATTCAGAATGTCCAATTCACCTAACAAGCACGTCTTTCGGGGCTTGTGGGAGGAAATCGGAGCACCCGGAGGAAACCCACAACAGACACGAGGAGAACGTGCAGACTCCGCACAGACAGTGACCCAAGCCGGGAATCAAACCCGGGTCCCTGGCGCTGTGAAGCAACAGTGCTAACCACCGTGCCGACTAGAGAGCTAGCATGGACTCAATGGACCGAATGCCCTTCTCTGCCCTTTTTTTTATTTTTTAAAGTAAATTTAGAGTACCCAATTCATTTTTTCCAATTAAGGGGCAATTTGGCGTGTCAATCCACCTAGCCTGCACATCTTCAGGTTGTGAGGGCGAAACCGACGCAAACATGGGGAGAATCTGCAAATTCCACACGGACAGTGACCCAGAGCCGGGCTCGGCCCTGTGAGGCAGCAGTGCTAACCACTGACGTGCTGCCAGCTGACTGAATTTTTTGTCTAATCTCGCCTTGTAATTTAACCCCGGGGGTTCAGATATCACTCGGGTAAATCTGTGCTACACTCCCTCTGAGGACATTCTATCCTTCCTCAGGTTTGTTGCCCAGAACTGAACACAGTTCCCCAGGTTTGGTCTAACCAGGGTTTGTGAATCTCGGGGCTTTTCCAGTCACACTGAGACCTGAAATCTTCCCTCACAGACAGAACAGACAAACCTTTTACCTTCCACACCCAGATGCTGCTGATATTCAGGTACTAATGTATCGAGTGATTCCGTCAGACCGCGATGTAACGTTTGGTTTGTGTTTCCCGTCTGTTAAACCTCCACTTCCAGTATCCTGTAAATTTACAGAAACCTCACTGTCAGTTTAGGATCGAAATTCACAACATTCTCTCCTCACCAACTTTGATTAATGTATTCCTGGAGGTTTAATCACATGACCTGTCCCCCATCCTCCAGCCATTAATCGGTCAACACATCCATCCTTGTGACACTCTGCCTTCCTCGGCCAATTGGGAAGCAAAAGGACTCATTACCTTACAGGACAGTGTTTGACTAGGGCAGCATGGTGGTGCAGTGGTTAGCACTGCTGTCTCACGGCACCGAGATCACAGGTTCGATCCCGGCTCTCGGTCACTGTCTGTGTGGAGTTGGCACATTCTCCCCGTGTTTGCATGGGTTTCACCCCCACAACCCAAAGATGTGCAGGGTAGGTGGATTGGCCACGCTAAATTGCCCCTTAATTGGAAAAAATGAATTGGGCACTCTTAATTTATTTTTAAAAAGGACAGTGATTGACTGTCAGTCAATTAACCTTTATCCCATTTTCAATATTTTTATATCCACTGAAGAGAAATGTTCAAAAATCTTTTTTACTGTCCGAATGATTTTCCAGAGACCCAAAATTAATATTTTTACTGTCCTAATCATGTTCCAGAGTCACAAAAATATTTTTGACTGTCCCAATGATTTTCCAGACACCCAGACATGAATCTCACCAAGGCAGAAGGTAAAATTTTAATTCATTGAAAATTTACTGATGACCATGAAACGATTGTCGATTGTTGCAAAGACCCATCTGGTTCACTCCTGTCTTTCAGTGAAGGAAATCTTCTATCCTAAAATGCTCTCTGAGATGCCCTCAGTTCAAGGGCAATTAGTGATGGGCAGTGAATGCTGGCCCAGCCAGCGACACCCACATCCCGTGAATGAATAGAAAAGAAAACTGCCGTCCTTACCTGGTCTGGCCGACACGATTCCAAACCACAGCAATGTGGTTGATTCTTTAAATGCCCTCCGAGATGGCCGAGCAAGCCACTCAGTTCTCGGGAAATTAGGGATGTGCAATAAATGTTGGCCCAGCCAGTGACTCCCACAAATGATTAAAATAAAATCCTGGAGACTCCAGTCAGTCAATCCGGAAGATTTGGCATCTGGTGCAGGCTCGCAGCGCATAATAATAATAATCACTTATTGTCACAAGTAAGCTTCAATGAAGTTCCTGTGAAAAGCCCCTAGTCGCCACATTCCGGCACGTGTTCGGAGAGGCTGGAACGGGCATTGAACCCACGCTGCTGGTCTTGTTCTGCATTACAAGCCCACTGTGCTAAGCCAGCCACTTCCCTGCGGCTCCTTGTCCTCTGTAAAGATGGCGGCCGGTAACCCGGGCCTGTCACCGCTCAGCTCTCTCTGTTCGGTGCTGTCTAAGACCGGGCCATTAACATTTTCCTCGGGAGTTGAAGCCTCCACGGGGTAGTTATGAAGCCTCCCGGCTCACTCCGCAGCTTCTATCGCTCCCCGGCCACCCACCGGCTCCAATCCTGAAAGTCGCTCGATTGTTTCTTTCCCGCTCCTCGCATCGTCAGCGACAATCTGAACTGCGCCTGCACTGGACACAGCCCGAACAGCGCATGTGCGAGGAGCTTCTGTCATGTGGATAGAGCACATTCTCAGCTGCTACTCATGTTGGGTAATAAACCCACCATTGAAATGGATATTTTTGATATAAATTATGCTTCGCAAACTGACTATGCTTACACACAAAGGTCGATAACTCCAGGTCCCGATAACCCGAATGGTGCTGTCAGAATTCAATATGAGGATTGGTTTTGAGTTTCCCGTCTTCGACTCCCTTTCTAAGCCCCTGTGAAAGAAGTTTACAAAGGCATCACTGTCAGTCCAGTCATGAAATTCAGGAAAGGCGAACTTTCTCCTGGTTTGAGTTTGCTGTGTGTAAATCCTCCCCTACAAATCCCCTGTAAAAGGAGTTTCCAAAATTAATCGCGGTCAGTCCAGGATAGAAATTCACAACATTGTCCCCTCCTGCTCCCTGGTCCAGGATGACCGCTCATGCCCCCCGCTGCACACTGACCCTCTTGTCATCAGCAGTGATTTGAGGGTGGTGTCTACTCATGGTTGTGAGTTTCTACCTGGGTCTTCATGTGGCTGAACAGAGCCGCAGAGCTTTGGACACATGGGGCAGGATGACTAATAAGACAGTGAAATCCAGAGACCAGGATTGTCTTCCTTTTCTTTCCATCTCCGCCACCACTTTGCCTCATCAATAAGACATTGGGACTCAAAGACAAATCCAGTTTTTTTTTATTTTTATTAAATATTTTATTGAAAATTTTTGGTCAACCAACACAGTACATTGTGCATCCTTTACACAATATTATAACAACACAAATAACAATGACCTATTTTATAAACAAAAAATGAATAAATAATAAATAACAAAAAATGAAAACTAGCCCTAATTGGCAACTGCCTTGTCACAAGTAACACTCTCCAAAAATATAATTTAACAGTCCAATATATAATTATCTGTAGCAACGACCTATACATACTATACAGTATATATTAACAACCCTGAGAGTCCTTCTGGTTCCTCCTCCCCGCCCCCCCCCCACACCGATCCTGGGCTGCTGCTGCTGCCTTCTTTTTCCCATTCCGTCTATCTTTCTGCGAGGTATTCGACGAACGGTTGCCACCGCCTGGTGAACCCTTGAGCCGACCCCCTTAGGACGAACTTAATCCGCTCTAGCTTTATAAACCCCGCCATGTCATTTATCCAGGTCTCCACCCCCGGGGGCTTGGCTTCTTTCCACATTAGCAATATCCTGCGCCGGGCTACTAGGGACGCAAAGGCCAAAACATCGGCCTCTCTCGCCTCCTGCACTCCCGGCTCTTGTGCAACCCCAAATATAGCCAACCCCCAGCTTGGTTCGACCCGGACTCCTACTACTTTTGAAAGCACCTTTGTCACCCCCATCCAAAACCCCTGTAGTGCCGGGCATGACCAAAACATATGGGTATGATTCGCTGGGCTTCTCGAGCACCTCGCACACCTATCCTCCACCCCAAAAAATTTACTGAGCCGTGCTCCAGTCATATGTGCCCTGTGTAATACCTTAAACTGAATCAGGCTTAGCCTGGCACACGAGGACGACGAGTTTACCCTGCTTAGGGCATCTGCCCACAGCCCCTCCTCGATCTCCTCCCCCAGCTCTTCTTCCCATTTCCCTTTTAGTTCATCTACCATAGTCTCCCCTTCGTCCCTCATTTCCCTATATATATCTGACACCTTACCATCCCCCACCCATGTCTTTGAGATCACTCTGTCCTGCACCTCTTGTGTCGGGAGCTGCGGGAATTCCCTCACCTGTTGCCTCGCAAAAGCCCTCAGTTGCATATACCTGAATGCATTCCCTTGGGGCAACCCATATTTCTCGGTCAGCGCTCCCAGACTCGCGAACTTCCCATCCACAAACAGATCTTTCAGTTGCGTTATTCCTGCTCTTTGCCACATTCCATATCCCCCATCCATTCCCCCCGGGGCAAACCTATGGTTGTTTCTTATCGGGGACCCCCCCAAGGCTCCAGTCTTTCCCCTATGCCGTCTCCACTGTCCCCAAATCTTCAGTGTAGCCACCACCACCGGGCTTGTGGTGTAGTTCCTCGGTGAGAACGGCAATGGGGCTGTCACCATAGCCTGTACGCTAGTCCCCCTACAGGACGCCCTCTCTAATCTCTTCCACGCCGCTCCCTCCTCCTCTCCCATCCACTTACTCAGCATTGAAATATTAGCGGCCCAATAATACTCACTTAGGCTCGGTAGTGCCAGCCCCCCCCTATCCCTGCTACGCTGTAAGAATCCCTTCCTCACTCTCGGGGTCTTCCCGGCCCACACAAAACTCATGATGCTCTTTTCAATCCTTTTAAAAAAACCCTTCGTGATCACCACCGGGAGGCACTGAAACACAAAGAGGAATCTCGGGAGGACCACCATCTTAACCGCCTGCAACCTCCCTGCCATTGACAGGGATACCATATCCCATCTCTTGAAATCCTCCTCCATCTGTTCCACCAACCGCGTTAAATTTAACCTATGCAATGTGCCCCAATTCTTAGCTATCTGGATCCCCAGGTAACGAAAGTCCCTTGTTACCTTCCTCAACGGTAGGTCCTCTATTTCTCTACTCTGCTCCCCTGGATGCACCACAAACAACTCACTTTTCCCCATGTTCAATTTATACCCTGAAAAATCCCCAAACTCCCCAAGTATCCGCATTATTTCTGGCATCCCCTCCGCCGGGTCCGCCACGTATAGTAGCAAATCGTCCACATACAAAGATACCCGGTGCTCTTCTCCTCCCCTAAGTACTCCCCTCCACTTCTTGAAACCCCTCAACGCTATCGCCAGGGGCTCAATCGCCAGTGCAAACAATAATGGGGACAGAGGGCATCCCTGCCTTGTCCCTCTATGGAGCCGAAAATATGCAGATCCCCGTCCATTCGTGACCACGCTCGGCACTGGGCCCTGTACAACAGCTGCACCCATCTAACACACCCCTCTCCAAAACCAAATCTCCTCAACACCTCCCACAAATAATCCCACTCCACTCTATCAAATGCTTTCTCGGCATCCATCGCCACTACTATCTCCGTTTCTCCCTCTGGTGGGGCCATCATCATTACCCCTAACAACCTCCGTATATTCGTGTTCAGCTGTCTCCCCTTCACAAACCCAGTTTGGTCCTCGTGGACCACCCCCGGGACACATTCCTCCATTCTCATTGCCATTACCGTGGCCAGGACCTTGGCATCTACATTTAGGAGGGAAATAGGTCTATAGGACCCGCATTGTAGCGGGTCCTTTTCCTTCTTTAAGAGAAGCGATATCGTTGCTTCAGACATAGTCGGGGGCAGTTGTCCCCTTTCCTTTGCCTCATTAAAGGTCCTCGTCAGTACCGGGGCGAGCAAGTCCACATATTTTCTATAGAATTCGACTGGGAATCCATCCGGTCCCGGGGCCTTTCCCGCCTGCATGCTCCTAATTCCTTTCACCACTTCTTCTACCTCGATCTGTGCTCCCAGTCCCACCCTTTCCTGCACTTCCACCTTGGGAAATTCCAGCCGATCCAAGAAGCCCATCATTCTCTCCCTCCTATCCGGGGGTTGAGCTTCATATAATTTTTTATAAAATGTCTTGAACACTCCATTCACTCTCTCCGCTCCCCGCTCCATCTCTCCTTCCTCATCCCTCACTCCCCCTATTTCCCTCGCTGCTCCCCTTTTCCTCAATTGGTGTGCCAGCAACCTGCTCGCCTTCTCCCCATATTCGTACTGTACACCCTGTGCCTTCCTCCATTGTGCCTCTGCAGTGCCTGTAGTCAGCAAGTCAAATTCTACATGTAGCCTTTGCCTTTCCCTGTACAGTCCCTCCTCCGGTGCTTCCGCATATTGTCTGTCCACCCTCAAAAGTTCTTGCAGCAACCGCTCCCGTTCCTTACTCTCCTGCTTCCCTTTATGTGCCTTTATTGATATCAGCTCCCCTCTAACCACCGCCTTCAACGCCTCCCAGACCACTCCCACCTGGACCTCCCCATTATCATTGAGTTCCAAGTACTTTTCAATGCACCCCCTCACCCTTAGACACACCCCCTCATCTGCCAATAGTCCCATGTCCATTCTCCAGGGTGGGCGCCCTCCTGTTTCCTCCCCTATCTCCAAGTCCACCCAGTGTGGAGCGTGATCCGAAATGGCTATAGCCGTATACTCCGTTCCCCTCACCTTCGGGATCAATGCCCTACCCAGCACAAAAAAGTCTATTCGCGAGTAGACTTTATGGACATAGGAGAAAAACGAGAACTCCTTACTCCTAGGTCTGCTAAATCTCCACGGGTCTACACCTCCCATCTGCTCCATAAAATCTTTAAGTACCTTGGCTGCTGCCGGCCTCCTTCCAGTCCTGGACTTCGACCTATCCAGCCCTGGTTCCAACACCGTATTAAAATCTCCCCCCATTATCAGCTTTCCCATCTCTAGGTCCGGAATGCGTCCTAGCATCCGCCTCATAAAATTGGCATCATCCCAGTTCGGGGCATATACGTTTACCAATACCACCGTCTCCCCCTGTAGTTTGCCACTCACCATCACGTACCTGCCCCCGTTATCCGCCACTATAGTCTTTGCCTCGAACATTACCCGCTTCCCCACTAATATAGCCACCCCCCTGTGTTTCGCATCTAGCCCCGAATGGAACACCTGCCCCACCCATCCTTTGCGTAGCCTAACCTGGTCTATCAGTTTCAGGTGCGTTTCCTGTAACATAACCACATCTGCCTTAAGTTTCTTAAGGTGTGCGAGTACCCGTGCCCTCTTTATCGGCCCGTTCAGCCCTCTCACGTTCCACGTGATCAGCCGAGTTGGGGGGCTTCCTACCCCCCCCTTGTCGATTAGCCATCACCTTTTTCCAGCTCCTCACCCGGTTCCCACGCAGCTGTATCTCCCCCAGGCGGTGCCCCCCCCGCCCATCCTCTCCCATACCAGCTCCCCCCTCTCCCCAGCAGCAGCAACCCAGTAATTCCCCCTCCCACCCCCCCCCCCCGCTAGATCCCCCGCTAGCGTAATTACTCCCCCCATGTTGCTCCCAGAAGTCAGCAAACTCTGGCTGACCTCGGCTTCCCCCCGTGACCTCGGCTCGCACCGTGCGACGCCCCCTCCTTCCTGCTTCTCTATTCCCGCCACGATTATCATAGCGCGGGAACCAAGCCCGCGCTTCTCCCTTGGCCCCGCCCCCAATGGCCAACGCCCCATCTCCTCCACCTCCCCTCCTCCCCCCATCACCACCTGTGGGAGAGAGAAAAGTTACCACATTGCAGGATTAGTACATAAAACCCCTCTTTGCCCCCCACATTCGCCCCACCACTTTGTTCGAACGTTCTTTTTAATAACCCGCTCATTCCAGTTTTTCTTCCACAATAAAAGTCCACGCTTCATCCGCCATCTCAAAGTAGTGGTGCCTCCCTCGATGTGTGACCCACAGTCTTGCCGGTTGCAGCATTCCAAATTTTATCTTCTTTTTATGAAGCACCGCCTTGGCCCGATTAAAGCTCGTCCTCCTTCTCGCCACCTCCGCACTCCAGTCTTGATAAACGCGGATCACCGCGTTCTCCCATTTACTGCTCCGAGTTTTCTTCGCCCATCTAAGGATCATTTCTCTATCCTTAAAACGGAGGAATCTCACCACTATGGCTCTGGGAATTTCTCCTGCTCTCGGTCCTCGCGCCATCACTCGGTATGCCCCCTCCACCTCCAACGGACCCGCCGGGGCCTCCGCTCCCATTAACGAGTGCAGCATCGTGCTCACATATGCCCCGACGTCAGCTCCCTCCACACCTTCAGGAAGACCAAGAATCCTCAGGTTGTTCCTCCTTGTGTTGTTTTCCAGTGCCTCCAACCTTTCCACACATCGTTTCTGATGTGCCTCCTGCGTCTCCGTCTTCACCACCAGGCCCTGTATATCGTCCTCATTCTCGGCTGCCTTTGCCTTCACGACCCGAAGCTCCCGCTCCTGGGTCTTTTGTTCCTCCTTTAGCCCTTCGATCGCCTGTAATATCGGGGCCAACAGCTCTTTCTTCATTTCCTTTTTGATCTCTTCCACACAGCATTTCAAGAACTCTTGTTGTTCAGGGCCCCATGTTAAACTGCCACCTTCTGACGCCATCTTGGTTTTTGCTTGCCTTCCTTGCCGCTGTTCTAAAGGATCCACTGCAATCCGGCCACTTTCTCCTCCTTTTTCCATCCGTATCCAGGGGGGATTCCCTTCTGGTTTACCGCACAGTGTTTTTAGCCGTCAAAATTGCCGTTGGGGCTCCTATCAAGAGCCCAAAAGTCTGTTTCACAGGGAGCTGCCGAAACGTGCGACTCAGCTGGTCATCGCCGCACCCGGAAGTCGACTAATCCAGTTTGATGGACAAGTTGTCTCCATTCTGAACAATGGGGAACAAGCTCCTCCCACTCATTGTAACATCGCCCCGACAAAGAGACAAATGCGCATGCGCCCTGATGCACATTAAACAAAGCTGGCGGCCATTAACCCGAGCCAAACATGAGGAGCTGCAGCCCCGCTTGGTGCAAATGGGGTCCCGGAAACTTTTTCCCGAAGATTGCAGCTTGCAACAGCTTTACACAACGTTTCTGCCCACCCCCGAGATCTCTCGCTCCCTCCATATTGTTAAACGCCTCTTACCAATTTCGGATTTAAGGAGGCGCTCTTCTCCTTCGCCATGACCCACACTGCACATGCTTCAATCACAGCCCCGCCCCTCATTCACTCCGATTGGTTGGAGGACCTGCCGCTCCCAGTCGGTCCTCCAGTCCTGCACCTCCTCCTCCTATTGGTCTGGAGCCGCCCTCAATCACCTGGCATTGTGATGGTTCCAGATGGCGAGAGCGGCCACAGGCTCAGGCTGACTCGCTGATTGTCCAATAATAACAGTGAGAGTCTCAGTGGGACAATCAGACAATAACAGTGGGGATGGGGCCCAGAGGATAACCAGCAAAGGATTCACTCACTTTGAGAGAAACAAACACAGTGTCTGTTCCAATAATAAGAGTCAGGCTGCAGTGTGTGAGTGAACACATCATTGGATCCAATGTAGAATCATTGAATCTCCTCAGTACAGAAGGAGGCCATTCGTCCCATTGAGTCTGCAGCAACCCTCTGAAAGAGCATCCTACCTTGGCGAATTCCCCACCCTATCCCCACAACCCCTCCCAGTGACAATTTAACACAGCCAATCCATGTAACCTGCACATCTGTGGACTGTAGGAGGAAACCAGAGCATCCGGAGGAAATCTGCGCAGACACAGGAAGAATGTACAAACTCCACACAGACAGTGACCCAAGGTCAGAATGAATCATAGAATCTACAGTGCAGGAGACCATTCGGCCCATCGAGTCTGCACCTGCATTACCTGATCTGGCCAACTCACTGGAATGTGGTTAATTCTGAATTGCACTCTGAAATTTCGTAGTAAGCCATTCAGTTTAAGGGCAATTAGGAATGGACAACCAAGCTGGTCTTGCCCGTGACACTCACATCCCATAAAGAATAGAGAAAATCAAAGGGCTGTTTCCAGTGCCGGTTTCCAAGGAATCAGTACTGGGCCCTTCACTCCTGGTTACATCATTGATTTGAGAGTAAATGTGGGAACATGAACAAGAAGTTTACCTGTGACACAAAAATGATTAAACACTTGATAGTGAGGAAGAAAGCTGGAGGGAAAACAAGGCAAAGGATTACATGATAAATGGCAGGACAGGACTAGTTAGGCCAGAGCTAGTTTCCTGTGTACAGGAAGATTGCACTAGAGAAAGTACAGAGGGGATTTAACGACATCAGCCAGAAATTAACAATGTTTGCTCTGAGGAACGTTTGGATAAACTGGGGCTGTTTTCTTTGGAACAGAAAAGACTGAGGAGAGACCAAAATTAAATTATGAAAAGCAGCCTGGCTGGCTCAGTCGGTAGAGCATGGGAGTCTTAATCCCAGGGCCGTGGGTTAGACCCACGTTGGGCGCTTCAGCTTCTTTAATCTGAGAACATTGAGCTGAACTGTTTTATGGGTGGCACAGTGGTTACCACTGTTGCTTCACAGCACCAGGGTCCCGGGGTTCAATTCCCACTTAGGACACTGTCTGTGCGGAGTCTGCACGTTCTCCAGTGTCTGTATGGGTTTCCTCCCACAAGTCTCGAAAGACGTGCTTGTTAGGTGAATTGGACATTCTGAATTCTCACTTTGCATACCTGTAGCGCACAAAGACTCCGAGAGACGAATAGAGTGAAGTCGATGAGGCTTTATTAAGCGTGTCTGTTCCCCCGCAGCTCGGTAGTAGACTGGCCTGCGGGGGAGGACTCCAGCTTCTTATACTCCGCCTTCAGGGCAGAGCTAGAGGTCAACGGCCAACCAGGACCCGGGATCTGTCAGCCAATGACATTAGGGCTTCCAGTCCCACATGACCCCTAATACATACTACCACATTCACCCCTTGTCAAAAATGAACCCGGCGGGGTGATGCTTCGCATGGTGGTAAGGGTTTACAGGGCTGGTCCTGGGAGGAAAACATTCATGTGGCAATACAGTATGTACAATTTTGTCCTGTTTCAACTATTTACCGAAGGTATCGGGAGAAAAAGCAAAATGTTCTTGTGAAAAGTCCATATATTGATTTAGATCGACGCCACGAGTCGGTCGGGCGGTCTGGTCGTCCGTGTCGATCGCCTCGGCCCCGGTGGTGGTGGTGGTGTTTGTTCCGGTGTTGTCGTCTCCGGGAGCCTTACGGTTTCAGCTTGGGCTTTATTCTTGGTCGGGCCTGGGGGGAGGGGGACTGATCCTCCTGGGAAGGGGGCGGTCGCGGGGTGCGGCGGTGGCAGGAAGGGGGGGGGGTTGGGTGAATGGTGTCGGGGGGGGGGGTGTGTTGCCGGCGGGCACCAGATCTCGCAGGGAGACCGTGTCCTGTCGGCCGTCGGCGTACTCCACGTAAGCGTACTGCGGGTTCGCGTGGAGGAGGTGAACCCTTTCGACCAACGGGTCCGCCTTGTGTGCCCGCACATGCTTTCGGAGCAAGATGGGTCCTGGGGCCGCCAGCCAGGTCGGCAGCGACGTTCCAGAGGAGGACTTCCTAGGGAAGACAAGGAGACGCTCATGCGGCGTTTGATTAGTGCTCGTACACAATAGCGACCGGATGGAGTGGAGAGCGTCCGGGACGATACAAGATCTCATAGTTGAAGGTGGAGAGCTCGATCCTCCACCTTAAGATCTTGTCGTTTTTGATTTTGCCCCGCTGTGCATTATCGAACATGAAGGCTACCGACCGTTGGTCGGTGAGGAGAGTGAATCTCCTGCCGGCCAGGTAATGCCTCCAATGTCGCACAGCTTCCACTATGGCTTGGGCTTCCTTTTCCACTGAGGAGTGGCGGATTTCTGAAGCGTGGAGCGTTCGGGAGAAAAAGGCCACGGGTCTGCCCGCTTGGTTAAGGGTGGCCGCTAGAGCTACGTCGGAGGCGTCGCTCTCGACCTGGAAGGGGAGGGACTCGTCCATGGCGCGCATCGTGGCCTTTGCGATATCCGCTTTGATGCGGCTGAAGGCCTGGCAAGCCTCTGTCGACAGGGGGAAGGTCGTGGTCTGTATTAGAGGGCGGGCCTTGTCTGCGTACTGGGGGACCCACTGGGCGTAGTATGAAAAGAACCCCAGGCAGCGTTTCAGGGCTTTTGAGCAGTGCGGGAGGGGAAATTCCATGAGGGCGCGCATACGTTCGGGATCGGGGCCTATTATCGCATTGCGCACTACGTAGCCCAGGATGGCTAGCCGGTTGGTGCTAAAAACGCACTTGTCCTTGTTGTACGTGAGGTTCAAGGCTTTAGCGGTCTGGAGGAATTTTTGGAGGTTGGCGTCGTGGTCCTGCTGGTCGTGGCCGCAGATGGTTACATTGTCGAGATACGGGAACGTGGCCCGCAACCCGTGTTGATCAACCATTCGGTCCATCTCCCGTTGGAAGACCGAGACCCCGTTTGTGACGCCAAATGGGACCCTTAGGAAATGGTATAATCGCCCGTCTGCCTCGAAGGCTGTGTACTTGCGGTCACTTGGGCGGATGGGGAGCTGATGGTAGGCGGACATGAGGTCCACGGTGGAGAAGACTTTCTATTGGGCAATCCGATTGACCATGTCGGATATGCGGGGGAGAGGGTACGCGTCTAGTTGTGTGTACCTGTTGATGGTCTGGCTATAGTCTATGACCATCCTTTGCTTCTCCCCTGTCTTCACTACTACCACCTGTGCTCTCCAGGGACTATTGCTGGCCTGGATTACGCCTTCCTTTAGTAGCCGCTGGACTTTGGACCGAATGAAGGTCCGGTCCTGGGCGCCGTCTGCTCCTAGTGGCGACGGGTTTGCAATCCGGGGTGAGGTTCGCAAACAAGGACGGGGGTTGCACCTTGAGGGTTGCGAGGCCGCAGATAGTGAGTGGGGGTATTGGGCCGCCGCATTTGAAGGTAAGGCTCTGTAGATTGCACTGGAAGTCTAATCCCAGTAATGTGGGGGCGCAGAGTTGGGGAAGGATGTGTAGCTTGTAGTTTTTGAACTCCCTCCCCTGCACCGTTAGGGTAACTATGCAGAAACCTTTGATCTGTACGGAGTGGGATCCTGCAGCTAGGGAAATCTTTTGTGCGCTGGGATAGGTGGTCAAGGAACAGCGTCTTACCGTGTCGGGGTGGATAAAGCTCTCCGTGCTCCCGGAGTCGACTAGGCATGGTGTCTCGTGCCCGTTTATTAGCACCGTTGTCGTCTGGAGTGTCCGGGGCCGAGCTTGGTCGAGCGTTATTGAAGCGAGACGTGGTTGTAGTAGTGGAGCGTCTTCCTCGAACCCCGTGGAGCCGTCGACACTGGGGTCCGTTGTTGCCGCCCAAGATGGCGTCGGGGATGAACAAAATGGCTGCCCCCATACATCGCACGTGGCTGGGGGTCACAAGATGGCGGCGGGGGTGGACAAAATGGCCGCCCCATGCGTCGTACAGGTCTGGGGTGGTCCAAGATGGCGGCGCCCTTCCTCCCCTCGTGGTGGCCGGGACCCAAAATGGCGGCGTCTGCGGGTCGCACATGGGGCGCTGGGGGGGTTGGGGAGCGTTAGGAACGCGCGGGGCTCCCTCATCTCTGGGGACAGCAGTGGTCGGGACCCAAATTGGTAGCGCTGGCGGGTCATACGTGGGGCGTGGGGGGGGGGGGTTGGGGGGCGTTAGAGCCGTGCAGAACTCCCTCTTCTCCGGGGAGAGCGGTGGTCGGGACCCAAAGTGGTAGCGTAAGCGGCGTGCAGGGCTCCCTGTTCTCCCGGGACTGCGGTGGTCGGGACCCAGAGTGGCTGCGCCTGCGGGTCGTACATGGGGCGCTGGGGGGGGGGGTTGGGGAGCGTAAGCGGCGTGCAGGGCTCCCTGTTCTCCCGGGACAGCGGCGACCTCGCGGGACCGGCACACAACCGCGAAATGGCCCTTTTTCCCGCAGCTCTTGCAGATTGCTGCACGGGCCGGGCAGCGCTGCCGGGGGTGTTTCGCCTGGCTGCAGAAATAGCAGCGGGCGCCCCCGGTGCGACTTGGTGTTTGGACCGCGTAAGCCTGTGGGGTGCCCGGGGGGGTGGGGGGGTGGGGGGGGGTGCGTTTGTCGCGACGGGTACGTACGGAGCCCAATGGGCTGCCGCGCGGTCGGGGCCGTAGGCGCGGGTATTACGCGCGGCCACGTCTAGGGAGGCTACTAGGGCCCGTGCCTCTGAGAATCCTAGTGACTCTTTTTCTAGAAGTCTTTGGCGGATTTGGGAGGAGTTCATACCTGCCACAAAAGCATCGCGCATTAACATGTCCGTGTGTTCATTTGCGTTCACCGAAGGGCAGCTGCAGGCTCGTCCCAAAATTAGTAGCGCGGCGTAGAATTCATCTATCGATTCTCCGGGACTTTGCCGTCTCGTTGCGAGTTGATAGCGAGCGTAGATCTGGTTTACTGGGCGGACATAGAGACTTTTCAGTGCTGCAAACGCCGTCTGGAAATCCTCTGCGTCTTCGATGAAAGAGAAAATCTCCGTGCTTAACCTCGAGTGCAGGACCTGTAGGTTTTGGTCTTCTGTGACCCGGCCGGTGGCCGTTCTGAGGTAGGCCTCGAAACAAGTCTGCCAATGCTTGAAAGCTGCTGCCGCGTTCACTGCGTGGGGGCTGATCCTCAGGCATTCCAGGATGATCCTGAGCTCCATAGTCCTTTTTAGGCACGCTTAATAAATTGTAGCGCACAAAGACTCCGAGAGACGAATAGAGTGAAGTCGATGAGGCTTTATTAAGCGTGTCTGTTCCCCCGCAGCTCGGTAGTAGACTGGCCTGCGGGGGAGGACTCTGGCTTCTTATACTCCGCGAGGTCAACGGCCAACCAGGACCCGGGATCTGTCAGCCAATGACATTAGGGCTTCCAGTCCCACATGACCCCTAATACATACTACCACAATACTCGAAGAGATGCCAGAGTGTTACTACCAGGGGATTTTCACAGTAACTTCATTGTAGTGTTAATGTAACCCTACTTGTGACAATAATAAAGATTATTCTAAATGTATAAAATTCTGGGGGATCATGGTGGCACAGTGGTTGTGTGCCTGCGTGCTGGGGACCCGGGTTCGATCCTGGCCCCGGGTCACAGTCTGTAAGGGATTTGCACATTCTCCCATTGTCTGTGTGGGTAGGTGGCTTGGCCAAATTAAATTGCCCCTTGATTGGAAAAAAATAGAAATTTACATTTTTTTAAAATTTTGAGGAATCTAAATAGATTGGATAGGAAGGTCCTATTCCCTTTGGTTGAGGGATACATATAAAAGGGGGCAGAGATTTAGGGGGGGACGAGGAGGTTTAGAGGGTGGTGAAGATCTGTGGCATGCTGCTGAAATGATGGCAGAAACCCTCATAACATTTAAAAAGTATTTAGATAGACATCTCAATTGATGTAACTTAAAAAGCTACAGACCACAATCTGTAAATTGAGATTAGGCTCAATACTTACTTTGTAGCCACGATGAGCTGAATGAAATGCAACACAAACAACAAACTTTAATAAAATCTGTGAGAGTAACTCTCACCACTAAGAAGATCAGCAGTTTGCTAAGTTTAGCGGCCAAGTATGCTAATGCGGTAATTTTAAAATGTACCTGCACACATAAGAGTACAACAGCAAATTATTTAACTTCCCCAATGTGATCGGTGTAATTAGTCTCAAATTTAACCCGGAATGGTCATTTAAATTTTCCCAGTCACTCTGATATCTGAAATCTTTATCCACGGACAGAACAGACAAACCATTTTACCTCCCAATGATATTCAGGTCCTGATGAATCGAGTAAGTCTGCCAGATGATGATGTGATGTTTGGATTGAAGTTCCCGTTAGTAAATCCTCCTCTTTCGAAAGGAATTTCCAAAGGAATTTCACTCTCAGTCCAGGAGAGAAATTCACAAGATTTTCTCTTCCGGGTCCTGGAGGCCGCGCATGCGCCCTGCTGCACCTGAGAAAGATGACGGCCGCGCATGCGCCCTGCGGCATATCGCCCCCGAATCAGATGACAGCCGTTAACAGGGGCCGATCAGAGAGAAAAGCGCCGATGCGGCCGCCCCATTCAGTACAGACACCGAACTGTGTCAAAAGTGCCTGAACCAATTTATCAGCCTGAGTAACGTAATGGAATAATGGCGGATAAGACTACCCGGAATGCCGGGGGCGGATGAATACGCCCTATCTCCATCACAGTAGCCAGAACGCGCAGGCGTCAGAATGTCCCGCCCCCGGAAGTAGCCTCTCTGTGCGGAGCATGCGGGGTGCTGCTCCGGGCAGAGCGCAGCCGCAGTGAGAGTGAGTGCGGCTCCCAGAGGCTGAATGAGAGCCGCCGCGAGCGGGGACAATGGTGAGAATCCAAACCCCCCAATAAGACCCATTGGTTTTATTGTCAGTCTGCAGACAGGAGCTGGAGAACTGAACCCAGGCAGAGGAGAGGGGGGAAGAAAACTGGGAGTGGAGGAAAGAAATGGTGCAGATGGTGAGATGAGTTTGCATTTCAGCCCAGGGAGGAGGGAGAGTGTGTGGGACGGGGATTTACAGCTTTGGGGGAACAAGAGAGGAAAAAATATTCCAGAGAAACTAGAATTGTCTGTTCAGAATTTCTATCCTGGACTGACAGTGATGACTTTTGTAAATTCCTTTTCCAGGATATTGGAAGTGGGAGGATTGGCCGACAGAAAACTCAAACCAAACATCACATCGAAATCTGACAGTCACTCGATTCATCAGGAGCTGAATATCATCAGTCTTTGAATTTGGAAGGAGAAATATTTGTCAGTTCAGTTTCAGCGGTGCGACTGCAAAAGCAGCGAGATATAGGAGAATACTGAGATTCAGGCTACTAGACTAGAAGGGCTTGAGGTTCATAAGGAGGAGGTGTTAGCAATTCTGGAAAGTGTGAAAATAGATAAGTCCCCTGGGCCGGATGGGATTTATCCTAGGATTCTCTGGGAAGCTAGGGAGGAGATTGCTGAGCCTTTGGCTTTGATCTTTAAGTCATCTTTGTCTACAGGAATAGTGCCAGAAGACTGGAGGGTAGCAAATGTTGTCCCCTTGTTCAAGAAGGGGAGTAGAGACAACCCCGGTAACTATAGACCAGTGAGCCTTACTTCTGTTGTGGGCAAAATCTTGGAAAGGTTTATAAGAGATAGGATGTATAATCATCTGGAAAGGAATAATTTGATTAGAGATAGTCAACACGGTTTTGTGAAGGGTAGGTCGTGCCTCACAAACCTTATTGAGTTCTTTGAGAAGTTGACCAAACAAGTGGATGAGGGTAAAGCAGTTGATGTGGTGTATATGGATTTCAGTAAAGTGTTTGATAAGGTTCCCCACGGTAGGCTACTGCAGTAAATACGGAGGCATGGGATTCAGGGTGATTTAGCAGTTTGGATCAGAAATTGGCTAGCTGGAAGAAGACAAAGGGTGGTGGTTGATGGGAAATGTTCAGACTGGAGTCCAGTTACTAGTGGTGTACCACAAGGATCTGTTTTTGGGGCCACTGCTGTTTGTCATTTTTATAAATGACCTGGAGGAGGACGTAGAAGGATGGGTGAGTAAATTTGCAGATGACAATAAAGTCGGTGGAGTTGTGGACAGTGCGGAAGGATGTTACAAGTTACAGAGGGACATAGATAAGCTGCAGCGCTGGGCTGAGAGGTGGAAAATGGAGTTTAATGCAGAAAAGTGTGAGGTGATTCATTTTGGAAGGAATAACAGGAAGACGGAGTACTGGGCTAATGGTAAGATTCTTGGCAGTGTGGATGAGCAGAGACATCTCGGTGTCCATGTACATAGATCCCTGAAAGTTGCCACCCAGGTTGAGAGGGTTGTTAAGAAGGCGTACGGTGTGTTAGCTTTTATTGGTAGAGGGATTGAGTTTCGGAGCCATGGGGTCATGTTGCAGCTGTACAAAACTCTGGTGCGGCCACATTTGGAGTATTGATTGCAATTCTGGTTGCCGCATTATAGGAAGGATGTGGAAGCATTGGAAAGGGTGCTTCCCAGAGGAGATTTACCAGAATGTTGCCTGGTATGGGGGGAAGATCTTACGAGGAAAGGCTGAGGGCCTTGAGGCTGTTTTCGTTAAAGAGAAGAAGGTTAAGAGGTGACTTAATTGAGGCATACAAGATGATCAGAGGATTGGATAGGGTGGACAGTGAGAGCCTTTTTCCTCGGACGGTGATGTCTAGCATGACGGGACATACCTTTAAATTGAGGGGAGATAGACGTAGGACAGATGTCAGAGGTAGGATCTTTACTCAGAGAGTAGTAAGGGCATGGAATGCCCTGCCTGCAACAGTAGTGGTCTCGCCAACACGAAGGACAGTCAAATGGTCATTGGATAGACATATGGACGATAAGGGAATAGTGTAGATGGGCTTTAGAGTGGTTGCACATGGAGGCGCAACATCGAGGGCCGAAGGGCCTGTACTGCGCTGTAATGTTCTATGTTCCCTGAGTGAGAGTGTTCCAGTGAACTGACTGTGGAGAGAGCTTTACCCAGTTACACAGGCTCACGTCATTCACTGCAGGGAGAAATTAAACGGCTGTTTGTGTGTGGACAAAGCTTCAACCGGGAGAAACATGCGGACACCCTCACCATGGAGAAACTGTGGAAATGTACGGACTGTCGAAAAGGATTCAGTTACCCATCACAATTGGAGGTTCATCGTCACAGTCACACTGGGGATAGACCGTTCACCTGCTCCATTTGTGGGAAGGGATTCACCCATTCATACAACCTTCTGACACACCAGCGAGTTCACACTGAGGAGAGGCCATTCACCTGCCCTGTGTGTGGGAAGGGATTCACTCGGTCATCCCACATTGTGACTCACCAACTTGTTCACATTGATAAAAGACCGTTTACATGTCCTGACTGTGAGAAGAGTTTTAAATGTAAAAAGGATCTGCTGACACATCAACGTATTCACACTGGGGAAGAGACTGTTCTCCTGCTCCCTGTGTGGGAAAGGATTCATTCAGTCATTCCACCTGCAGACACATCAACGTGTTCACTCTGATCACAAACTTTTTAACTGTCCTGACTGAGAAGAGCTTTACAAACAAAAAGGATTTACTAACACACCAATATGCTCACACTGGGGACTGACCGTTCACCTGCTCTGTGTGAGGGAAAGGATTCAGCCGTCCAAGTGCCCTACTGAACTACCAGAGAATTCACACTGGGAGAGGCCATTCACCTGCTCTGACTGTGGGAAAGGATTCATTAATTCATCCAACCTTCTGATACACCAGCAACTTCATACAGGGGATAGACTGATCACCTGTTCTGAATGTGGGAAGGGATTCACACGTTCATACAACCTTCTGACACATCAGCATGTTCACAGTGAGAAGAGGCTGTTCACTTGCTCAGTGGGTGGGAAGGGATTCACTCATTCATACAACCTATTGAATCACCAGCAAGTTCATACTGGGGAGAGGTCGTTCACCTGCTCTGTGTGGGGGTAGGGATTCAGTCAGTCATCCACCCTGCTGACATGCCAGAGAGTTCAAACTGGGGAGAGGCCGTTTATGTGCTCCATACGTGGGAAGGAATTTTCTCATTTATCTTATCTTCTGAAACATCATCGAGTTCACACTGTGGAGAGGCCGTTCACCTGTAATGTCTGTGGAAAGGCATTTACTCAGTCATCCCACCTGCTAACACACAAGCGACTACAAGGTTTGGATTCTACTCTGATTGATGCTGCTAATTACGTCCAGGACTGAATCAGGTTCACTCTTGACAGTCTTAATCTGCTGATGAGATTTAATATTCTGAATAAATGTGAAATAAATAAGCTTGGTTTGAAATATTGCAGATTTTTGTCTTTCCCACCTGAGTGTTTAACAGCACCTGGCTGGAGCTCAGAAAGGACAATCTGGAGGAGGATCACATGGCAGGAACAGAACTTCAGCCTGGACACAGTCCTTCAGGGTCACACTGAGAGGGATAAAAGACACCTCTCTTCACTGACAGCAAAGTCCCGGTGTGGGTTAATCCTGAGGTGTGAGAGAAATGTGTCCCAGCCGCTCTCTTCATGGTTCAGAGCTCCTAGGCATGGAACAGAAGCTCCTTTACAACTGTGTTCAGAGTCAAGAAGAACAATGGTGAATGCTGGAAACGTGCTGTCAAATCAGAGATTGGTGTAAAACTGTGATGTTCCTGATTGAATGTAAAGCAGCTGGTTTAAGTTTCCAGAGTGAAAATGTGGTTATGTGACAGTCACAATGAATTAATTGAACAGAAACCTACTTAAAATAGATTGTTGAAGTCTGCGTTAAAATAACAGCTGGAGGAGTTCACAGGAGCCTGGTAACTGCCGGGACAATTAGACAACGGTTTGATTCCCAGATAAAGAAGGATTGCCCAGCTAAATAATTCTACAGATTCTCTACCCTCTGAGAGAAGAAATGTCTCCTAATCTCTGTCCTAAATTTGAAATCCCTTACTCTGAGATTATGCCCTCTTGTCCTAGACTCTCCCACAAGAGGAAACAAGATGATTTTTCAGGCTGTGTAAATGGTTCCACAGACAGTTCACTGGATCACTCTCCCCCCACCCACCCATTAACACTGCCAGTTACTGTGAAAAGGCCCAAGTCGGCACATTCCGGCGCCTGTTTGGGTACACAGAGGGAGAATTCAGAATGTCCAATTCACCTAACAGCACGTCTTTCGGGACTTGTGGGAGGAAACCGGAGCACCCGGAGAAAACCCACAGGGAGAATGTGCAGACTCTGCACAGACAGTGACCCAAGCTGGGAATAGAACCTGGGACCCTGGAGCTGTGAAGCAACAGTGCTATCCACTTTGCTACCATGCTGCCTATCCCACCCAGCTACAATGCACTGTTTTAACCAGACCCAAGAGTAGATTCAAGATGTCACATTCGGCACAAGGATACTAGATATTATAGACTGTAAGATCCACAAACTCTGTCAAGATGGCTGCAACTTAACAGGTTATTATGGACATTAAACTGTGGGCAATATCTCTGTGACCAATATTTAGTTTAACACGGACCTGAATAAGGAAACTTTGCAGCCACCTGTGAAGTTTAAATGTCTCGTTGTGTCAGGATGAACCACCATTTGAGGAAAATGAAATCTCTGGACTGTTGGATGTTGGACTGTTGGACAGGAGAATGAGCTCGAATTGGGACAGAGTGAGTGAGTGAGCATCGTAAATTGCGATTGTATCGGGGTGTTCTGGGTCTCAGACTTGTAACCCTGCAGTTAATTGTCAGGGATGCAGTACAATAAACCCTGAACAAAGCAAATGTGTGTGTGAAGCAACTGAAGCAGCAGGAAACAGCTGAAACAGCAGAGCTGAATGTCTGCCAGTGCAGCCACAAGACTGAACTTATTCCAGCTTCCAGGTCCACCTGAGAACCAACGTCCTGGCTATTCACCTACAAGAAGCTTCAGAGCCTCATGATAATTATTTATTTCTAAAAGCGCTTCACTCCAACTAAAGGACCTGCTCAACAAGAAGACAACAGGCCTGCAGCGATATAAAGATTGCAGCCTACATTCCATTTTCATCATTACAGCTTCAACTTGATTATCATAGAATTTACAGTGCAGAAGGAGGCCATTCGCCCCATCGAGTCTGCACCAGCTCTTGGAAAGAGCACCCTACCCATGTTCAGCCCCTCCACCCTATCCCCATAACCCAGTAACCCCACCCAACACTAAGGGCAATTTTGGACACTAAGGGCAATTTATCATGACCAATCCACCTAACCCGCACATCTTTGGACTGTGGGAGCACCCGGAGGAAACCCACGCACACACAGGGAGGATGTGCAGACTCCGCACAGACAGTGACCCAAGCCGGAATTGAACCTGGGACCCTGGAGCTGTGAAGCAATTGTGCTATCCGCAATGCGACCGTGCTGCCCACTAATTAGTTGATCTGTAACTAATTTCTGTGTATGTGTCAGTGAGTGTGAAAGAGACGAGAGACTGAGATGTTCAAACATCCAGGGAAATAGTGTGATAATAAATAACCTTTCCTTTAAAAATCACCAGTAAGCCTGCTGCGGAAATGTATTTTAAATAAATCACACTGAGGGCAAGGAAATATCACACAAACTTCCTGATAATGGACTGGAAAGGACCACGAAATGTAATCAAACGCTGTATAACCCCCTTCAGGTAGCTATACAGAGGCTGCAGCCTCTCACGCTGAATGTCTACGTAATTCAGAGATACCTCCAGGCTACAAACATCAGCTTCAGCCTGGGAGTGGGTGAAAAACTGTTGATCTGTAATCTTCGCCGGGCACTAGGACCCGGCTGGGAACAGAAACCTTCAGGTTCCGCCCATCAGCTGTTGCATCACCGAGACGCCAGCGCATGCGCTCTGCTTCCCCAAGATGGCGGCTGTGAACCAGGGCCTGGTCCCGGGAGAGAGCTGACCGGCGGTGATGTGACCTGAGGATCACCGCACCTCAGGCAAGGGGCCAGGTTGGGAAGGCGGTGCCTTCAGGAATAACTGGGAAGGTGATGTTTGGTCAGTTGCTGCAGTCTGTGTGGTGAAGGTGCTGTCACAGTGGTGTGAGGTGAGGAAGTACAGGATTATCACCCAGCAATGATCAATTAAGGGGAATGTAAATCCAGCTCAGGCTGCTTTCAGATTGGAAAGGGAGCTAAGGTGTGTCCTCAGAGCTGGTGGTGAAAGCTGCAGCTGGTGAAAGAGTGGCTAAGGTAAATATTGGTCCTTTAGAGGATGAGAAGGGAGATTTAATAATGGGAGATGAGGAAATGGCTGAGGAACTGAACAGGTTTTTTGGGTCGGTCTTCACAGTGGAAGACACAAATAACATGCCAGTGACTGATGGAAATGAGGCTATGACAGGTGTGGACCTTGAGAGGATTGTTTTCACCAAGGAGGTCGTGATGGGCAAGTTAATGGGGCTAAAGGTAGCCAAGTCTCCTGGACCTGATGGAATGCATCCCAGAGTGCTAAAAGAGATGGCTAGGGAAATTGCAAATGCACTAGTGATAATTTACCAAATTCACTAGACTCTGGGGTGGTCCCGGCGGATTGGAAATTAGTAAACGTGACACCACTGCTTAAAAAAGGTTTGGAACTCTCTCCCACAAACAGCACGTGAAGCTCGATCAGTTGTTAAGATTAAATCTGAGGTAGAGTTTTGTTAAGCAAAGATATTCAGAGATATGGAGTTAGGTCACAGATAGGCCGTGATCTCACTAAATGGCAGGACAGACTCGGGCTGAATGGCCTACTCCTGTCCCTATGTGTATTTCTGTGATTCTGAAGTTCAGACAATAATACCATGACAGGGGCAGCACGGTGGCGCAGTGGGTTAGCCCTGCAGCCTCACGGCGCTGAGGTCCCAGGTTCAATCCCGGCTCTGGGTCACTGTCCGTGTGGAGTTTACACATTCTCCCCATGTTTGCGTGGGTTTCGCCCCCACAACCCAAAAATGTGCAGGCTAGGTGGATTGGCCACACTAAATTGCTCCTTGGAATAAAAATGAATTGGGTACACTAAATTTTTAAAAAAGAATACCATGACAGGGAAAGAGTCCGGATTAGAACCTGAGTTAGTCCGAGCTGCAAACCATCCCTCCAGATCCTTGCCCTTCATGGATTTAATGAAGGCCAAGGCAATAGTTGGATTACTGAAAGACTTGACGGAGTTGTTGGATACCATTTTTCGGGTCTCACGATAAAGCCTGACGTAATTCACTCCCCACAGGATTGAGCTGCCTTTGAACTTCATCGAAGCATGAATGCTTTGTTTGTGTTGCTGCCGAAAGTCCTGAATCCACCCTCCCTCCTGGGGCCAGACGCCACCTCACCGTACCAGTCTCCAGGACCTTCTGGCGATCTTTCCAGTTGTGGAAGTGAATGATTACAGGCCTGGGATGAAAACTATCCCTCAGCCTCAGAGATACAATGCACCCTTTCTAATTTGAAAAACCCAGGCTTCACATCCAGCTTGAGAAAACATGGCTTCTGGTCCTCGAAGAATTGACGGGAGCCTTACCCTCCACACCTTCTGACAGGCCGACGACTCGGATGTTCTTTCTCCGACCCTCAGTTCTCCAAGTCCTACAGGACCTCCGCCAGCCACTCGGCTTGTTTTCAAAGGATTGAATTCTTGCCCCCGTTGAGGAGGCATCTTGCTGAACGTTCAGGATTCTCTCCTCCGGATCATCGAGCCTCTTCATGGTGTTTTGCAGCTGGGCCTCATGAGCTCACAGATATTGAGTCAGCACACTCCGCCTCTGGTCAATAACAAGGATAATATCAGCAGTCATCATTTTCGCCGCCTCCCGGAGAGCTCGGGGTCGAGAGACCTCCCGAGTGTCAGGCCGCCATGTTGAAAAGGGGGCTCCATTTCCGCTGAATCCACCTACGCTGTTTTATTGGTGCATTTCTTCACTTTTTCTGGCATAATCCTACCAGACCGAACCCTGAAGTCTTCCAGGACATAACAAATATGAATTCAGGATTAGGTAGATGAGTGCCAGGCGATCAGGATAAGTGACAGATTATAGGTGAGTGGTACCAGAACCTGCAGAAAACCAGCTACTCCCATGCCAGTGTCACATGCCCCCCCCCCCCCCCCCCTCCTCCCGCAGGGTTATGGGGAACTGGCAGGAAAATGGAGAGAAAGCTGAGATGAGGAGGGATTTCTTTATTCGAGGATGTGGTGAAGCTTTGGAATTCTCTACCCCAGAGGATTCTGGAGCTTCAGTCATCAAGTATTTTCAAGATACAGATTGATAGGTTTCTAGATATTGAAGACGTCGGGGGATATGGGGGATAGTGTGGGAAAACGGTGCTGAGGTAGATTGACCAATGATCCCATTGAATGGTTCAGGTTCGATGGGCCGAATGGCTGACTGCAGCTCATATTTGTTATGATCCCCTGGACAGGAAGCTGTAAGCTGGGATGTGTCAGTCAGCCTGAATCAGCACCTTCAGGAGAATTAGGAGGGTGAATATTAGATACAGCAGAGTAAGAATGGAGGGGAGAGTGTGTGGAATGGAGATTTACAGCTTTTGGAGAACAATAGAGGAAATAATATTTCATAGAAACTAGAATTGTCTGTTCTGAGTTTCTATCCTGTACTGACAGTGATGAATTTTGTAAATTGTTTTTACAGGATATTAGATGAGAAGGAATTCCAGACAGAAATCTCAATCATCACGTCTCGATCTGACAGTCACTCCCTTCCTTGGATCCTGAATATCATCGGCCTTTCAATCTAGAAGGAAAAATGTTTCCCCGAACTGTCAGCAAAATATTTCAACCGTCAGTGTGACTGAAAAAGCACCGAGACCCACACAACACACACCCGAGTGAGAGAGTTCCTGTGAACTGACTGTGGAAAGAGCTTTAACCAGTTACACAGCCTGAAAAACATCACAACATTCAGAGTGGGGAGAGACCATACCCGTGTTGTGGACAAGGCTTTGACTGATCATCCAACCTGGAGAGATGTGAGGAGACCCAAAACATGGAGAAACCGTGGAAATGTGAGGACTGTGGGAAGGGATTCAGAGCCCCATCTCAGCTGGAGATTCATCAACGCAGTCACACTGGGGAGAGGCCGTTCACCTGCTCAAAATGTGGGAAGGGATTTACTCAGTTCTCCAGCCTGCAGGCTCACCAGCGAGTTCACACTGCGGAGAGGCCATTCACCTGCTCTCAATGTGGGAAGGGATTTACTCACGTATCCAACCTGCGGAGGCACCAGCGAGTTCACACTGGGCAGAGGCCGTTCACCTGCTCTCAGTGTGGGAAAGGATTTAGTCAAGTATCCAACCTGCAGTCACACCAGCGAGTTCACACTGGAGAGAGGCCGTTCACCTGCTCTCAATGTGGGAAAGGATTTAGTCAAGTATCCAACCTGCAGTCACACCAGCGAGTTCACACTGGAGAGAGGCCGTTCACCTGCTCTCAATGTGGGAAAGGATTTACTGACGTATCCAACCTGCGGAGGCACCAGCGAGTTCACACTGGGCAGAGGCCGTTCACCTGCTCTCAGTGTGGGAAAGGATTCACTCGGTTATCCCACCTGCGGAGACACCAGCGAGTTCACACTGGGCAGAGGCCGTTCACCTGCTCTCAGTGTGGGAAAGGATTCACTCAGTTATCCCACCTGCGGAGACACCAGCGAGTTCACACTGGGCAGAGGCCATTCACCTGCTCTCAGTGTGGGAAAGGATTCACTCAGTTATCCCACCTGCGGAGACACCAGCGAGTTCACACTGGGGAGAGGCCGTCCACTTCACAATGTGAGACGGGATTGCATGTTTCACCACACCTGCTGTGACACCAACAATTTCACAATTGATGACAGGGGTTGGATTCTGTGTTATTGTTTCTGCTCTACATCCAGGACTGCATTTTGTTCATTCTGACATGTGGTCAGTGGGGATGGTCGGAGGGTTTCTTTCTGCTGGACTGGCCGGTCTCACCACTTTGCCTCCAGTGGGCTGATGCTCTTTGAGCCTTGTTGCTAATACCTGGCTTCAAATTGCACAAGGATCACAGAGTGAAAGGGTGTTTGGAAGTTTGAAGATATTTAGTTGCCATTTCTGTTTGGAACCCAGCAAAGCATGCCACGTTGTCATGGAGAGGGGCACGGGTGATTACATGGTTCTTTTGTTTAAGTTATCTGGGCGTTCCTCACAGAAGAAAACTATCAGGGTACGAGGGGCAAGTTGTCTGAGGTGGACTGGGAAACTGATTGGTACAGGGAATACCTCGTGTTTAAGGAATTATTACATATTTATCAGGGTTGGTTATCTCAGTTGAGTGGACGACTGGTTCGTGATGCAGAGCAAGGTCAACAGTGAGGATTCAACTCCCGTACTGGCTGGGTTTATTCATGAAGGCCCCACCTTCTCAACCAGGCACCTCGCCTGAGGTGTGCTGACCCTCGGGTTAAATCACCACCAGTCAGCTCTCTCTCTGTCAAAGGGGAGAGCAGCCTCTGGTCCTCTGTGATTGAACAACTTTAATTTCACATATATACAACAAATATAGGTTTCTTTAAGGAACGAAAATCCAAAGGAAAAGTGCTGTAACCGTGGCTAACAAGAAAAGTTAAAGATTCCATGAGATCCATTAGAATTCAGCAAAGGAGGACCAAGAAACTGATGAGAGCAAACTGGCGAGAAACATAAAAATCGACTGGAAAAGCTTCTACAGGAATGTGAAAAGGAAAAGATTAGCAAAGACCAATGTGGGTCCATTCCAGGCAGAGACAGGAGAGTTTATAATGGGGAGTAAGGTAATGGCAGAGAAACTGAACAATGTGTGTCTGACTTCACAGAGGAAGATACAGAAATTGTCCCCAAAACACCAGAGAACCAAGGGACTGGCAGAGATTAGTATTGGTGAAAAAGTCGTATGGAGAAATTAATGGGCTTAAAAGTTAATAAATCCCCAAAAGCTGATGACCTACATCCCAGTGTTGAACGAGTTGGCTGTCGAGATCTCTATTCCTCATTCTAAATTCTCCTGACTCTATCCGGAACGGACAAAACTGTGCCTGAGCCAAACATTTCCTTTTTACGTAGCCATAGAAGAGTTTACAGTCCATTTTTAAGTATTTTGCCAGTTCACATTCTATTCTATTCTCCCTTTGTTTCTCAGTGTCTTGGTTGAAAACTGAAGTAAATCCTCGGGAATGAATCATCACTTTGGACAGGTTCTGAGACAATTAAGTTTCAACTTCCAGGGCAGATTAACTATAATCGTGGAGTGTGATTTTAGATTGTATAAAGGGCGAAGTTCTAGTTTATAGTTTAATGTGTAGGTTTCCGAGTTAAAGTAGCTTCTAGTTTGTTTTTTTGTTGCATTAAAACTCATAAAACGTTAAGTCCCGTCGTGTGATCCTTTAATTTGTTGACTGGGAATTAGATTTTTTATAAGAAGTTGCTGACCTTTATGGAGATCCTAATCCACAAGTTTTGTCTTCCTATTTGACCCTCGGGCACCTTTCTGTCTCTATTGCTCGTGTCACTGACAGCCAGGTGATGGAGCTGAGGGCTGAATTTAGCTGAGAATAACGGGGCCTGTGTCCCAGTTGGGGAACTGCCATGGGCGTCGCTAATAGAGACAGGAAGGTGTTGGAGGACTGACTGGGAACTGCACCTCCAACCAATCAGCGGTGGGGGGGGGGTGACCGGGGCTGACGGTGATGTGACCCCCAGGGTTCAGTGCCTCCGTGTCCAAAGCAGGGAGTCACGGGAACAGGGTACAGAGGAGCCGAAGGGAAACCATTTGGGTCCAGAACATTGTGAACATCCTGTTACTCTGGTTGTCTTTGATCCTCAAGTAATTTTCTGTTAGTTTTTTTAACCATGTTCTGTTTCGTTAAGAAACTTTTAACAGGAAAATATTTGAATTGGTTGAACTTGTCTTGATTAAATTTATTCACTTTAGGAAAAATGGGTGAAATGGGTTGACAAGCTCTTTAACAGAAAGTGAGTCCCTCTAAGGTAATTGGCAAAGGAGCCAGAGGGGTTGAGGAGATTTGATTTTTCTTTTGACAGTGTTTGAAAATGGGTTTAAGGAATCAATCGTGACTGACTAATTTATCACGGTTCTCTGAGGAAGTAACAAGGGATGTCAATAAAGGGGAACCTGTAGATGTGCTTTATCTGGATTTCCAGGAGGTATTTCCCAAGATGCCACTTCAAAGGTTATTACATAAAATAAGAGCAGCGAATGAGCTGGGGTGAGGTGGACCCTGGTAACATTATGGACATTGAAATATCTGATATTAGTGATGGTGTGGATATGGGGTCAGAAACTCATCTTGGGGTCAGATCTGACACGGAGATTGTGCAGAGTGTGGTTCAGCCTCAGACAATTCCCAGGGAGAGGGATGGTCTCGGGAGTTAGGGAACGGAATTTGTAGTGGTGATTGAAGTCGATGACTGGTCTTCCCAATTTTTAATTGGAGGAAAGCCTTTCATCCAGTACTGGACGTGGGATACGCAGTTTGATAATTTAGTAACAGTGGAGGAATGGAGAGGGATGGGGGTGAGGTAGAGCTGGGTGTTGTCAGTGTACATGTGAAAACTAACACGGTGCTTTTGGATGATGTCACCTCACGAGAAATATGAGGGGCTGAGGATAGATCCTTTGGGAACACCGAGTACAAGGGATTTGGAGAGTAAAGGGAGATTGGAGATCATAGAATTTATAGGGCAGAAGGAGGCCATTCGGCCCATCGAGTCTGCACCGGCTCTTGGAAAGAGCACTCTACCCAAGCCAACAACCCCACCCTATCCCCATAACCCAGTAACCCCACCCAACACTAAGGGAAATTTTGGACACTAAGGGCAATTTAGCATGGCCAATCCACCTAACCTGCACATCTTTGGATTGTGGAAGGAAACCGGGGCACCCGGAGGAAACCCACGCACACACGGGGAGAACGTGCAGACTCCGCACAGACAAGCTGGGAATCGAACCTGGGACCCTAGAGCTGTGAAGCAATTGTGTTAACCACTATGCTACCGTGCTGCCCTAAATGTCTTGGAAATTTGTAGAGATGGTGGGGTCAAGTGTTATGTTTAGGATAGGCGATGATGCTGCATTAAAGTGAGAAGGACAGAACCAAATGAGAGAGAACTGGAAACATATTAACTAGCATAGAGAGGTTGGATGGTCAACTGTTTTGTGAGAATGGAGTCAAGGGAACAGAAGTTGGGTCTGATGGACAATATAAGCTCGGAGGGAGTGAGAAGATTGGAGAGAAACTGGAGAAAGATCCGAGTTCAGGGCTCAGACGAGGAGGAACTTTAGACAGTTTGGTCTGGTGGGTTAGTGGGAGGGAGGGAAGCAGCAGAGGCAGCTGATCAGATTGCCCCAATCTCAGTGACAAAGAAACCCCATGAACTCCACATACTTGTTGTCGGAGGTGAGGATGGATGAAACAGGGGGAGGGGGGAGAACATTTCAAAAGGAAGAACTTTTGTTAGAAATATTTTGAAATACTTGATGCACATTGTTTCACGCAATGCTGATTTATTTGACTTTTACCTGGAATATTAACCCCTATAACTGAGCTGGAGTTTATTTACTGTTAAGGGCATAGCCAAAAAGGAAATTTGAGACATTTGTCCTCCCAGTTTGTCTTTGCAATTTGTATAGCACAAGGAGAGGTTGTGAACCAGAGAAATGATGTCCCTGACTACTTGTGATGGTTTCATTGCAAAGTAAATGTTTATGATGGAATAGGAAAATAAATAAAATGATATAGAAGTACACTTAAAATAAGGCAATGGCTTCACACATCCCAATACTTTAAACAGTTCCAAACAATCTTAATTTAACTACCTCAGAGCGAACCTCCCCAATCTGTCCAGCAACGCCTTATGGATTTAAAGATCTATAAAATGCAGAAACCTTGTCCCAAACTGCCTTTACTCCAATTTGCTCCTGAGGTTAACCAGCAGTTAACGGGCTTTTCAAATCTGGCTTCCTTCACACAGCTTTCTGGGCTGAGATTCAAACAGCATCTTCACAGGTTTCAGGGGCTTTTAACAGTAACTTAATTTGAAGCCTACTTGTGACAATCAGCATCCCCTTAACTACATTCTTTCCCTTTGATCTCTCCATCACTTTACCCAATTTCTTTTGAACTAATTTCTCCCAGAATTGATTAACATAATCTCTTTACTTCAACATTCATAATTTTAAAAAGTGAATTTACTTTATCCATATTTCATTCATGACACCTTTCTTTCACACCTTGTGTTGCTCTGTTTCTCTGGTTCTAAATATGGGGGTTAATATGGTCACCTTCCTTAATCCTAATTGTGTTTGCTTTAGTCGCCAGGTATCTCTCGATACCGCCACAAGGTTCAAATCCGAATACTAATCAAAGAGCCAATACACCAGTTAGTTAGTTCAAAGTCAATACTATTTATTTACACACACAGTAAGATCTACGTGTCTTTGGTAGCCGTTGGCCTTGCTTTGTTTGTGCTTTCGGTTGGGGAACTGGCGCCGGGATGCCTGAAACAGTATCGGTTACCTGAGTGGCTTTCCTTTGTTCCCGGAGATGGGCCATCAATATGCGAATCGACCTATAGTTTCAATTCCGTCTGGGAGCTGTCTCCCCAATCTGCATTCGGGCTCTGTGCCTGCTTGTTTTCCTAACATTGTCCACAGTTCCCTATATTCTTTGCGAGCGTCCATTTTGTATTCTGGAAGTGGCCATCCCAGATGGCTACACTTGCATATTTTATCTTTTGAATCACAACACCCATTTACATCTGTTTCTGTTCGCTACCCAACCTGACTACATTTTTTCGGTAAACATCTGGTTTGAAGTCTAGCCGGGCTCATTAACACATCAAACTCAGTTTAAATTCACACAGCTACTCTATCTCCCATCGTAAGGACCACTTCACCAGTTGCATAAAATGATAATATTACACATAGAAAATAGTTCAATTTCTTAGATTCTTCTGACAAATTTTCTTGATAAAACATCAGTAGAAATCAACATTTATGAACAAGGTTCATTCCTGGATGTGATTAACAGTAAAATACAATCACTAATTATTTACAAACACGCTGGTGACTTGTCAGGATGGACAACCGAGTGAATCTCTTCCCACACACGAAGCAGGGGAACGGTCTCTCCCCAGTGTGAACTCGCTGGTGTCTTTGCAGAGTGGATGACTGAGTGAATCCTTTCCCACACTCGAAGCAGGTGAATGGCCTCTCCCTGGTGTGAATTCGCTGGTGTACAGTCAGTAGAGATGATTGCCTGAACCCTGTCCCACAGTGAGAGCATCTGAATGGTCTCTCATCAGTGTGAACAAGCTGATGGCGCATCAGATCCACAGGACTTTTATAGCACTTCCCACAGTCAGTGCATTGAAATGGTCTCGCTTCAGTGTGAACCTGCTGGTGTTTCAGCAGGGTGGATGAATCGCTGAATCCCTTTCCACACTTGGAGCAGGAGAATGGCCTCTCACCGGTGTGAACTCGCTGGTGTTGTAGCAGCCCTGATGATCGAGTGAATCCCTTCCCACATTCGGGGCAGGTGAACGGCCTCTCTCCAGTGTGAATTCGCTGGTGTACAATGAGTTCAGATGACTGCCTGAACCCAGTTCCACAGTCCAAGCACCTGAACGGTCTCTCATCAGTGTGAGCTCGCTGATGGCGCATTAGGTTGAGGGAACTTTTATAGCACCTCGCACAGTCTACACATTTAAAAGGTCTCTCGTCCGTGTGAACCTGCTGGTGTTTCAACAGAGTGGAAGAATCAGTAAATCCCTTTCCACACTTGGAGCAGATGAATGGCCTCTCCCCAGTGTGAACCCGCTGGTGTTGTTGCAGCCCTGATGATCGAGTGAATCCCTTCCCACACTCTGGGCAGGTGAATGGCGTCTCCCCACTATGAACTCGCTGGTGTCTCAGCAGATTGGATGACCAGGTGAATCCCTTCCCACATTCTGGGCAGGTGAACAGTCTCTCCCCAGTGTGACTGGGCTGATGGGCTTCCAGCTCCGAAAGGGATCTGAATCCCTGCTCACAGTCCCCACATTTCTCCGCACTGCTAGCATTGCTATTTTCTTGCATGTTAAAAATCTGATGATATTCAGATCCTGATGTGATGTCTGTTTTCAGTTTCCCAACTGCAAATCCTCCCCTTCTAACACCCTGTGAAATTGATTTAAAACAGAAAAAAAGGAGTGAGAGAGAACCCACAAAAACACAAAGGCAGCTTGTGAAATTGAGCTGAATTCATCTGGTCATTTGTGGGGCCGGCACTGGGAGAAAGTGACCATGAAAACTGTTGGGTTGTCACAAAAATCCAACTGTTTCAGTGATGTCCTCAGGGAAGGGAACCTACCATCCGGTCTGGACCTACACAGGATTCTGGCCTTTATATGAACAAATGAAATAGGAGCAGGAGTAAACAATAAGCCCCATTGAGCTGCTTCAACGTTAACTATGATAATTGCTGATCTTGGTTTAATCTCCTATTTCCTGGCCTCCTCCTCAAATCCTTTGATTCCCTGAAAAATCTCTCCATCTCTGGGTTAGAAATTTCTGCCATTTTAATCTTGGGAAGACTGAAGCCATTGTCTTCACTCCCTGCTACGAATTCCACTTCCTAACCATTCAATCCGTCCATCTCCTCAGAAACTGCCTGAGGATTGTGCAGAGTTGAGGGGCTGAATGTCCTCCTTGTGCACTGACGGGATTCTATGATTGTCAGTCTAGGATAGAAATTTCCAACGTTCTTTCTCCTGCTCCCTAATCCAGAATGACCGATCATGCTCGCTGCTGTACTTTGCCCCTCGTCGTCATCAGCAGTCCTTCAATTTGAGGATGACGTCAGCTCAGAGTCTTGAGTTTCTGCCATGATGGACAGAACCACAGATCTTGAGACCATGAGGTATTGGGATCAGGAGAGCAGGATGTATTTCCCTTTCTTTCCATCAATCCATCGCCCCAACATTCAGACATTGGGACTCAAAGGGTGATGTAGATTGATGGACATGTTGTCTCCATTCTGAACAATGGGTAACAAGCTCCTCCCACTCATTGAAACATTGCCCCCTAGAAAGATGGCGGCCACGCATGCGCCATGGTGCACACATTCCAATAAAGATGGTGGCCATTAACCCAGGCTGAAAATGAGGAACTGCAGCCCCGCTCGGTACAATCTGGGTCTGGTAAACACTTTTCCGAGGTTACTGACTCACACAAGGTGCTTCCGCAGCGTTTCCGCCATTCCCCGCGATCTCTCCCTCTCTGCATGTTGTTAACCAACGCTTACTTACTGCGGGTGTAAAGAAGCAGCCGCTCTTCGTCGCCATTACCCACACTGCGCATGCTTCAATCACAGCAGGCCCCGCCACTCTTTCACTCCGATTGGTTGGAGGACCAGCCGCTCCCGGTCGGTCCACCAGTCCTGCCCCACCTGATCCTATTGGTCCGGAGCCGCTGTCAATCACCTGGGCATTGTGACAGTTTCAAATGGTGAGAGCGGCCACAGTCAGTATCTGGAGAACCATAACTAAATTTTGTTTTCATAAAATAGTGAATTAGTCATGGTTTGTTGACAGCAAAATATAATCAATTTCTGGTGTGTGTTACTCTGTCGCTGTTATAGATCATAGAATTTACAGTGCAGCAGGAGGCCATTCGGCCCATCGAGTCTGCACCGGCTCTTGGAAAGAGCACCCTACCCAAGGTCAACAGCCCCATCCTGTCCCCATAGCCCAGTAACCCCATCCAACACGAAGGGCAATTTTGGACACTAAGGGCAATTTAGCATGGCCAATCCACCTAACCTGCACATCTTTGGACTGTGGGAGGAAACCGGAGCACCCAAAGGAAACCCACGCAGACACGGGGAGGATGTGCAGACTCCGCACAGGCAGTGACCCAAGCCGGGAATCGAACTTGGGCCCCTGGAGCTGTGAAGCAATTGCGCTAACCACTATCCTACCGTGCTGCTCATCTGAATATAAATTATACTCATTCTTAATAGCAAAATATACCAGTACAATTAGCAGTGTGCGTTTGTGTAGCGTCAATTTATAAAGAAATGCTGTTGGTGAATGTCCAGGCTTGTGCAACACTTACCAGGACATAAAACAATAATCAAATTAATTTAAGAATGAAATGTTCCAGCTGCTGCCTGTCGGTATTTCCCGTTCTGAGCTGCACAATGAACAACAACAAACCACACCAAGCATACTCAAATATTAACTTATATTCCCCTCTGTTCAACTGGTGTGGATGCTCTTTGTCGACAAGCTGCGGGCTTTGTGTATATTTCCCCCTTCTGCGTTCATTTCCCTAGAATTGATATTCTGATTTTCTGTTTTCATCAAGTGTCCGACCGGTGTCAAGTTATGATCATATCCACCAGAGGGCGACATGGTCACACGTTTCCCGCTGCTGCCTCAAGGCTCACAGTTGACCGCATGGAGAGGGACACTGCGATTTGCTAAACTATAGAAGACGTGTCTCAATAAAGGAAGAAGATTCAACAATAGCTCTGATTGGTTAATTAATAGAAAGCAAAGAGTGGGGATTAATGGGTGTTTCTCTGGTTGGCAAGTGGTGTCCCTCAGGGATCAGTGTTGGGCCCACAACTGTTCACAATTTACATAGATGATTTGGAGTTGGGGACCAAGGGCAATGTGTCCAAGTTTGCAGACGACACTAAGATAAGTGGTAAAGCAAAAAGTGCAGAGGATACTGGAAGTCTGCAGAGGGATTTGGACAGGCTAAGTGAATGGGCTAGGGTCTGGCAGATGGAATACAATGTTGACAAATGTGAGGTTATCCATTTTGGTAAGAATAACGGCAAAAGGGATTATTATTTAAATGATAAAATATTAAAACATGCTGCTGTGCAGAGAGACCTGGGTGTGCTCGTGCATGAGTCGCAGAAAGTTGGTTTTCAGGTGCAACAGGTGATTAAGAAGTCAAATGGAATTTTGTCCTTCATTGCGAGAGGGATGGAGTTTAAGACTAGGGAGGTTATGCTGCAATTGTATAAGATGTTAGTGAGGCCACACCTGGAGTATTGTGTTCAGTTTTGGTCTCCTTACTTGAGAAATGACGTACTGGCACTGGACGGTGTGCAGAGGAGATTCACTAGGTTAATCCCAGAGCTGAAGGGGTTGGATTACGAGGAGAGGTTGAGTAGACTGGGACTGTACTCGTTGGAATTTAGAAGGATGAGGGGGGATCTTATAGAAACATATAAGATTATGAAGGGAATTGATAGGATAGATGCGGGCAGGTTGTTTCCACTGGCGGGTGAAAGCAGAACTAGGGGGCATAGCCTCAAAATAAGGGAAGTAGATTTAGGACTGAGTTTAGGAGGAACTTCTTCACCCAACGGGTTGTGAATCTATGGAATTCCTTGCCCAGTGAAGCAGTAGAGTCTCCTTCATTAAATGTTTTTAAGATAAAGATAGATAGTTTTTTGAAGAATAAAGGGATTAAGGGTTATTGTGTTCGGGCCGGAAAGTGGAGCTGAGCCCACAAAAGATCAGCCATGATCTCATTGAATGGCGGAGCAGGCTCGAGGGGCCAGATGGCCTACTCCTGCTCCTAGTTCTTATGTTCTTATATTCTTAAGGAAATGTCAAGGCAATTACCGGGGTATATAGAAAATGCTGTTTTTGAAAGAAGAATAAGGTCACGATTTCAAAGTGTCTCGGGCAATATAGATCGTGTGACCTCATCCCTGACTCGAAGATTCTAGATTCTAGTCCGTCAAGTCCTTCCCGATATATTTCTTCTCAGTGACTTGCACAGTGAGCAGGTGCAGGGTGGTCACGGTGTAGGGAAGATTCAATCGTCGCTATTTCCTCTCCATCAGTTCCGAGTGCAGCTGAGAGTCAGCGCACACTTCACTCAATATTGAGACTGCGGTATCCCCGCCCACAGCTTCCGGTTGCTGCTCTCACTCTGGCCCAATTGTGTTACTGGAGAGATTGCTGCTGCTGGTTCATTCCTCTCATTGGCCGGATCAGCAGTGCAGTGGGGCGGGGATCTGTATTTCTGTCTCTGACAGAGGATTTCTCTCATTGTAGAATTACAAACTCAAGAAGGACCATGAGGCACCGTCTCGCTTCGCTCCTCATCATTATCTCACTTCTCAGTAAGTATTTCTTTCCCAGTAACACTCCTTTCTCCTCCTGACTGCTGTAACCCAGATGTTATTGTTGGTAAAATGACAGTGATTATTTTGCAAATTCTTTTATTGCTTAATATGAGGCTGGTTCTGATTGTCATTCTCGCTGTCACTTCTGTTAGAATGGAGCCATCAAGACACCGTGGAACAAAAGGAACCTGAAATAACGGTTACAGAGGAAAGTAATGTCACATTCACCTGCACCTTGTAAACAAGCGATTCTAGCCCTATTGTGTACTGGTACAGTCAGCAGCCCGAGAAAACTCCAATGTTCATGCTCCGTCTTATTGGACTGAATGTGCAAAGGAACACCGACCTCAATGATCGGTTTTCTTCTACGTTTAATAAAAAGAACAAGACTACCGAGCTAACGATCAGTAACACAATGATCTCCGACAGCGCCGTGTATTTCTGTGCCATGAAGCCCACACTGCTGCAGAGATATGCTGGATCCCGTACAAAAACCCCACACTGGCAGTTCCAGCTGCTCCTCATGGGTAGTTCAGTTTCCATAGTGACAGTTACAAAATTTGTAAGAAAACAACTCAAAAACAGCAAGAGGTGAGGTCCACTTGCACAGTTATTCCAGTTGACAATTGCAGCTCACTTCATAACAGATATAAGATTGACGAATCGATCTGTGATTCCTTAACTCCTGCTTCTTGTTCATATCCTGGTGTACAGACTCACTCACTCAGTAAACTAGCAGGTCTCACTGAACGACAACAAATGCAGCAATTTATGTACATGTCGAGCTTTTCAAATCATTACATGTCCCATTGAGTTTCAGAGGAACATTTAGCTCGTATGGCCAAAAACGTGGTCAAAGAGTTTGGATATTTGGGGTGGCACAGTGGCTAGCACTGCTACTTCACAGCGCCAGGGACCCAGATTCAATCCTGGCCTTGGGCGAGTCTGTGGCGTTTGCACGATCTCCCCGTATCTGATTTGGTTTCCTCCCTCAATCCAAAAATATGCTGTGGATAAAACATGCAGAATAGGTGGATTAGGTGGATTTAATAAACTTCAATCAGGTCCCCATCAGCCTACTCTGCTCCAAGGAATACAACCCCAACCTAACCAGCCTCTCTTCATAGCTGAAACACTCCATCCCCGGCATCATCCTGGTGACTCTCCACTGCACCCTCTCTACTGCAATCAAATCCTTGCTGCAGTGTAGTGACCAGAACTGCACACAATACTCCAGCTGTTGCCTAACATGCGTTCCTACAGCTCCTTCATAACCTCCCTGCTCTTATATTGAACGGAAAATAAACTCAAATATTTCATAAGCCTTCTTAACCACTTGTCCTCTACCTTTAGAGGTCTATGGATCCGCACCCGGGTTCCCTCTGGTTACTGTAATTCCTAGCGTCCTACCGTTCATTGTATATTCCCTTGCCTTTTTAGTCCTGCCAAGATGTATCACCTCGCACTTCAGAGTCCATTTGCCACTATTCTAAGGTTTTCCTCCTCACTATCAACCACATCAACAATTTTCTCGGAGTCTCCGAACTTACTGATCATACCTCTTGCCAGCGTCCTTGGGTTACACGGAATGTGGAGCTGAGGCCATGGTCACTTTAGTCATGATCTCATTGAATTGTGGAGTAACTCGAGTGGCCGATTGACCGACTTCCTGCTCCTACGTCGGATGCTCATATGGCAATGGAAAGGCCCTGCATTTTCCCGAGTGTTTGTTATCCTTCAATGGTGTGGTGAACCCTATGCCGTAGCCGGTTCGCGGTACTTGTCAGAAAATTATCTCATCTTGCTTCATTGCAGCAGAGAAATGCATTCCTCCGATTGCCAGCGACACTCCAGTGAAAGGCAAGGCTAGTAGTATTGGGCAGCCAATATCTGGATATAAATGTGTACGTGGCACACCCGGAAGTTTGTAACTTGGAATTAACCTAATGACAGGAATGTTACAGCACTCGGAATCGCAGACACACAGAACCACACAGCTCCGACGAGGCCCTTCGGCCCCTCGTGTCTGCACCAACACGCGAAAAACACCGGACCGACCGACCGAACCCTATTTGCCAGCACTTGGCCCATAGCCTTGAATCTTATGACGTGCCATGTGCTCATCCTGGTACTATTTAAAGGATGTGAAGCAGACTGCCTCTACCACCCTCCCAGGTAGTTTATTCCAGGCCGTCACCACCCTCTAGGTAAATAAGATTTCCCTCAAATCCCCCATTACCTCCTGCTCCTCATGTGATGTGCTCAGAATTTAGTTTTTTTCAGAGACCAGATTGTGCGGAATTATTTCCATCAGCTGAAGGTTCAATGTTTTGTAAAGAAGACAGGGGCAGATGGATGATATTTCCTGTTGCGGGTGCTTGTGGGGAAAAATGAATCAAAGGACTTTGATTGGCTCAGCACAAGGAGCTCAGGGGAGCCGAGCAGCGACACAAAGGAACAGACGGGATTCGAACCCGCGAATTTTGGTTTACGAGACCAACGCCTTTCCTTTTGGCCACCGCACCGTGTGGAGGTGAACGATATTAGTTGCACTGTGAGTTGTTACCATTTGCCAAAATTGATGAGAGAAGAAGAATCAACAGAACATTTCAAAAGTTATTGTCAGGGCGAAAAGGGCCAATAGAAATATCTCTTACAAATAGGTGCAGGTAGCGTCAGTTGAACCCCCCCCCCCCCCCCCCCTACCATCGCGGGGAACCGCCTCTCGATCTCCTCGTTATGATCTCCCTACTTAGGATTTCCTTCACTGCAAAACCCCCATTCTCCCCTCACTGAGTAACCGGATATTCTTGTTCATTAAATAATATTGAGATGGTGTGGGTGACCGTTATGTTGGTCGATATGAGGCTGATTCTGAATTTTGACATTTGAATTGTTTTCTGTTCGTTTTTATCAGACTGGCACTGGAGCGGGTCCAGCGGAGATTCACACGGATGATCCCAGGAATGGTAGGCCTAACATACGATGAACGTCTGAGGATCCTGGGATTATATTCATTGGAGTTTAGGAAGTTGAGGCGAGATCTAATAGAAACTTACAAGTTAATGAATGGCTTCGATAGGGTGGATGGAGGGAAGTTGTTTCCATTAGCAGGGGAGACTAGGACCCGGGGGCACAGCCTTAGAATAAAAGGGAGTCACTTTAGAACAGAGATGAGGAGAAATTTCTTCAGCCAGAGAGTGGTGGCTCTGTGGAATTCATTGCCACAGAGGGCGGTGGAGGCCGGGACGTTGAGTGTCTTTAAGACAGAAGTTGATAAACTCTTGATTTCTTGAGGAATTAAGGGCTATGGAGAGAGAGCGGGTAAATGGAGTTGAAATCAGCCATGATTGAATGGTGGTGTGGACTCGATGGGCCGAATGGCCTTACTTCCGCTCCTATGTCTTATGGTCTTATGGTCCAGCATGTTCAGAGGTTATTTCCTCTCAACAGGACACCGGCGGTCCGTCAGGAACAACAATCCGGGAATTTACCGAGGAGACGGTGCGTTCCTCAGGGAATGCTGCACTCTCAGAGTTCCTGGCCTCTGGATGATATGTTAAATTGAGGACACTGCCTTCCTCCGGAATGTATCTCTGTGCGAAGCAGACACAGTGAAACACATACCAATGGAGGTATTTACACCGCATGGCCACCATTTCCAAAAAAAGAGCAGGAGAGACGCCCTGTCCAATATCCATCCACCAATCACAGTTACTGTAACAGCGGGACGGTTAAATATTCCTGTATGGGATGATATGCTGAGTTCCATTGGCTGCTGGGTTTTCTACATTTTATTACAACAGTGACGGTGAAACACTTTGGAACCTGAAGCTCTATAAATATTCTAATTTCATTCTCCAAACTGCCCCCTTCCATTGCTTTATTTTGGCAATACATTTATTAGTGCTAAAAGTGTATGTTAGAATTGAAAAGTTGAGATATCACCTCGATTTCAGGCTCCATTTCAGACTCGCCGCTCATCACAGTGTTTGCCTAACACTCTGTTACGCTGAGTGGTGACAGTTTTTGTACACGTTCAGCCCAGCTCTGTGTCTCTGTGGGTCTCAGCGCGCAGTAATACACCGCGGAGTCTGTCAGCTCTGTATTAGTCACGCTCAGCCGGGCGGTGCGGATTGTATCATTGAGCTCCGCTGAAAAACGGTCCCCTGGGGATCTCTCTGTGTTCTCGGTGTATTTACTAATCTGCAGCAGGAACTCCATGGATCCGCTGGGGTACTGACGGTACCAGAATAGGTAAGGATTGCTCGTGCTTGTAGCTGTATAATTACAGAACAACTGAACATCATCTCCTTCATTAACTGTGACTGCAGCCGGTGTCTGTGAAACAGAATCTCCTCGACAATGTCCTGTAAGAACCAAGAGTGATTTTAAATTAAACAATGCGAATTCACTGAGTCTATACCGCAGATTCGTCCCGTCATCCTGAATACTAATCTCAGAGAATGATCAGACAAGACAATAGAAATATATTTTCCACAGCTCAATGGTCGCAACGGGAAAATGTTTGGACGGATTAAATAAATCTTCTAACACAAAGATTCCGTTCTTTCTAACGAGATCCGGTCCTCACCTTCAGTCACTGTAACTGGAAGCGCAAAGTCCTAACGGTCTGTGTGTTTGACAGTCTGCTGTTTGTCAAGGTCATTCACTGGCACCAGAGGAGCTTCAATCTCAGCCCAACTCTTCCGCTCTCATCCCCTCGGGAAATGTGCCGACTTCCAGCAGTGTTCCGTGCTGGGACCAGCGAAATTCGGATGCCCTTTCGAAGTTGGGGTCAATCTATTTGTCCGACCACCCACACCACCCTCTTGTATTGAGCGCACTGCCTGACAGAATGTCATGTGTAGAAAAGCTGTGACATAAAGAGTTGAGCAACTTGTGAACTTACCGGTTAAAAGCGAGACCGCTGTGAGGAATAAATACAAAGTAACAGGTGACATGTTTGCAGAGAGATCGTGGCAGCTTTCAGCAGAACTGGCTGAGGCTGAAATTGTTTTCGTCAAGAGTTGAGAAGAGGATGAGTCACATCCGAGTGCCTGCTGATTGGTACATTGCTCACAACGTCATCGAGTCACATCCAATTGCCTGTAAGCTCCTTTTCTCTTCAATTGAATCAATGTTCTCACAGGGCATTGGATCTCCAGTTCATCCTGTTGGCGCAGATCGAAAGCGACAACGTGAATTTGTTCATCCCCATGCGAATCTTTAAATAGTAAGAAACCTTACAACCCCAGGTTAAAGTCCAACAGGTTTGTTTCGATATCACTAGCTTTCGGAGCGCTGCTCCTTCCTCAGGAGCAATCTTTAAATAGGTTGACAGGAACAGGTTATTTATAATGTGAGGTAGGCAGTTGTTTCACCCAGAGCTGGAACAAATGAAATTCTAATGAATTTGGTGGGCATTGTTGTAAACAATGGGTGTTTGGATGAGAACTCTGTATTTTGCATGAACATTAGGCCTTGCGAATATGATGATATACTGAGCCGTTGTTGCTGTCTTTGTTTGGCTCTTAATTTGGCTCTGTTTAATTATGTTTGCTCAAGAGTCGCCAGGTATCTTTCGACACCGCCACATGGTTCAGAACCGGGGCTATTTAGCACACTGTGCTAAATCGCTGGCTTTGAAAGCTGACCAAGGCAGGCTAGCAGCATGGTTCATTCCCGTAACAGCCTCCCCGAACAGGCGCTGGAACGTGGCGACTAGGGGATTTTCACAGTAACTTCATTTGAAGTCTACTTGTGATAATAAGCGATTTTCAATTTCAACCGAATACTGATCAATGACTCGATACACCAGTTAGTAAGTTCAAAAGCAATGCTCATTCATTTACACACAGTCAAATCTACTCATGCATAAACTCTACAAACTAGACAACCACTATTACTAAAGCCTATACTTAGTTTCGGGTGCCCACTCAGTCAGAGGAACAATGGCCGTTGCTCGGTTCTGAGGCTGATGGGTTGAGTTGTTTACAGTGTAGCCACTCGGAGCGTCTATCTCGTAGTGTGCGTTGACTTGGGACTTACTTGGTCTGATGCAGCTGCTAGGCAGGTTTCTCTCTCGGTGAGAGCCAAAGCCAAAGGAGGAAGATTCTCCCTTGGGGAACATCTTTTATACTGAAAAGAGGTTCGCGCGCTTTTGGGCGGGCCTTGAACTTAACCTCAACTAATTGCGTCTTTCTCAATCAGTCGAATCGATTTTCCTCCAATAGAGGGGTGGTTCCCTGATCGCTGGGTGTGTCCTGGTGACTGTTAGTCTGCTTTGTCTTAGCCTATCCTCGCTCCGGGGAGTCTGCCTTAACATTCTGTATTTAAATGTTTCCCTTTTGTCCCAGGAGATGGCTCATTAGTATGTAGATTGATTGGTAGTTTCTGTCCTGTCTGAGAGTTTAAGGTTCTAGTCAACAGACAGAGCTTGCACCTGCTTGTTTCTTAACATTGTCCAATTTTCCCTGCATTCTTTGCAAGTGTCCATTTTGTAATCGGGACGTGACCACCTCAGAGGCTACACCGTCAGCAACATAGATGTGCAGGATAAGTGGATTAGCCATGCAAAAATTGTCCCTTAATGTCCCAGGATGTGCAGGTTAAGTGGGGTTGCAGGGTTTAGGGCTGGGGAGTGGGCCGAGGTAGAGTGCTCTTTCAGAGGGTCGGTGCAGACTGGATGGGCCAAATGCCTGACGCCACCCCCTCCCCCCCAAGCCCCGACTCCAGTCCAGCCTGACCCTCCCACTCCAGTCCTGCCTGACCCTCCCCCACTCCAGTCCAGCCTGACCCTCCCAGTCCAGTCCAACCTGACCCCCCAACTCCAGTCCAGCCTGACCCTCCCACTCCAGTCCATCCTGACCCTCCCACTCCAGTCCAGCCTGACCCCCCAACTCCAGTCAAACTGACCCTCCCACTCCAGTCCAGCCTGACCCTCCCACTCCAGTCCTGCCTGACCCTCCCACTCCAGTCCAGCCTGACCCTCCCCGCTTCAGTCCAGCCTGACGCTCCCAGTCCAGTCCAACCTGACCCTCCCACTCCGATCCAGCTTGACCCTCCCACTCCAGTCCAGCCTGACCCTCCCACTCGAGTTCAGCCTGACCCTCCCACTCCAGTCCATCCTGACCCTCCCACTCGAGTTCAGCCTGACCCCCCAACTCCAGCCCAGCCTGACCCTCCCACTCCAGTCCAGCCTGACCCCCCAACTCCAGTCCATCCTGACCCTCCCACTCGAGTTCAGCCTGACCCCCCAACTCCAGTCCAGCCTGACCCTCCCACTCCAGTCCAATCTGACCCTCCCACTCCAGTCCAGCCTGACCCTCCCACTCCAGTCCAGCCTGACCCTCCCACTCCAGTCCAGCCTGACCCTCCCCGCTTCAGTCCAGCCTGACGCTCCCAGTCCAGTCCAACCTGACCCTCCCACTCCGATCCAGCTTGACCCTCCCACTCCAGTCCAGCCTGACCCTCCCACTCGAGTTCAGCCTGACCCTCCCACTCCAGTCCATCCTGACCCTCCCACTCGAGTTCAGCCTGACCCCCCAACTCCAGCCCAGCCTGACCCTCCCACTCCAGTCCAGCCTGACCCCCCAACTCCAGTCCATCCTGACCCTCCCACTCGAGTTCAGCCTGACCCCCCAACTCCAGTCCAGCCTGACCCTCCCACTCCAGTCCAATCTGACCCTCCCACTCCAGTCCAGCCTGACCCTCCCGCTCCAGTCCAGCCTGACCCTCCCACTCCAGTCCAACCTGACCCTCCCACTCCAGTCCAGCCTGACCCTCCCACTCCAGTCCAACCTGACCCTCCCACTCCAGTCCAGCCTGACCCTCCCCCACTCCAGTCCAGCCTGACCCTCCCACTCCAGTCCAGCCTGACCCTCCCACTCCAGTCCAGCCTGACCCTCCCACTCCAGTCCAACCTGACCCTCCCACTCCAGTCCAGCCTGACCCCCAACTCCAGTCCAGCCTGACCCTCCCACTCCAGTCCAGCCTGACCCTCCCACTCCAGTCCAGCCTGACCCTCCCACTCCAGTCCAGCCTGACCCTCCCACTCCAGTCCAGCCTGACCCTCCCACTCCAGTCCAGCCTGACCCTCCCACTCCAGTTCAGCCTGACCCTCCCACTCCAGTCCAGCCTGACCCTCCCACTCCAGTCCAGCCTGACCCTCCCACTCCAGTCCAGCCTGACCCTCCCACTCCAGTCCATCCTGACCCTCCCACTCCAGTCCAACCTGACCCTCCCACTCCAGTCCAGCCTGACCCTCCCACTCCAGTCCAGCCTGACCCTCCCACTCCAGTCCAGCCTGACACTCCCACTCCAGTCCATCCTGACCCTCCCACTCCAGTCCAGCCTGACCCTCCCACTCCAGTCCAGCCTGACCCTCCCACTCCAGTCCATCCTGACCCTCCCACTCCAGTCCAACCTGACCCCCCCACTCCAGTCCATCCTGACCCTCCCACTCCAGTCCAGCCTGGCCCTCCCACTCCAGTCCAGTCCTGACCCTCCCACTCCAGTCCAACCTGACCCTCCCACTCCAGTCCAGCCTGACCCTCCCACTCCAGTCCAGCCTGACCCTCCCCCACTCCAGTCCAGCCTGACCCTCCCACTCCAGTCCTGACCCTCCCACTCCAGTCCAGCCAGACCCTCCCACTCCAGTCCATCCTGAACCCCCCCCCCCACTCCAGTCCAGCCTGACCCTCCCACTCCAGTCCAGCCTGACCCTCCCACTCCAGTCCAGCCTGACCCTCCCACTCCAGTCCAGCCTGACCCTCCCACTCCAGTCCAGCCTGACCCTCCCACTCCAGTCCAACCTGACCCTCCCACTCCAGTCCAACCTGACCCTCCCACTCCAGTCCAGCCTGACCCTCCCGCTCCAGTCCAGCCTGACCCTCCCACTCCAGTCCAACCTGACCCGCCTACTCCAGTCCAGCCTGACCCTCCCACTCCAGTCCAACCTGACCCTCCCACTCCAGTCCAGCCAGACCCGCCTACTCCAGTCCAGCCTGACCCTCCCGCTCCAGTCCAACCTGACCCTCCCACTCCAGTCCAGCCTGACCCTCCCACTCCAGTCCAGCCTGACCCTCCCACTCCAGTCCAGCCTGACCCTCCCACTCCAGTCCAGCCTGACCCTCCCACTCCAGTCCAGCCTGACCCTCCCACTCCAGTCCATCCTGACCCTCCCACTCCAGTCCAGCCTGACCCTCCCACTCCAGTCCAGCCTGACCCTCCCACTCCAGTCCAGCCTGACCCTCCCACTCCAGTCCAGCCTGACCCTCCCACTCCAGTCCAGCCTGACCCTCCCACTCCAGTCCAGCCTGACCCTCCCACTCCAGTCCAGCCTGACCCTCCCACTCCAGTCCAACCTGACCCTCCCCCACTCCAGTCCAGCCTGACCCTCCCAGTCCAGTCCAGCCTGACCCTCCCACTCCAGTCCAGCCTGACCCTCCCACTCCAGTCCAGCCTGACCCTCCCACTCCAGTCCAGCCTGACCCTCCCACTTCAGTCCAGCCTGACCCTCCCGCTTCAGTCCAGCCTGACCCTCCCACTCCAGTCCAGCCTGACCCTCCCACTCCAGTCCACCTGACCCCCTCCCACTTCAGTCCAGCCTGACCCTCCCACTCGAGTCCAGCCTGACCCTCCCACTCCAGTCCAGCCTGACCCTCCCACTCCAGTCCAGCCTGACCCTCCCACTCCAGTCCATCCTGACCCCCCCACTCCAGTCCAGCCTGACCCTCCCACTCCAGTCCAGCCTGACCCTCCCACTCCAGTCCAGCCTGACCCTCCCACTCCAGTCCTGACCCTCCCACTCCAGTCCAGCCTGACCCTCCCACTCCAGTCCAGCCTGACCCTCCCACTCCAGTCCAGCCTGACCCTCCCACTCCAGTCCAGCCTGACCCTCCCACTCCAGTTCAGCCTGACCCCCCAACCCAGTCCAGCCTGACCCTCCCACTCCAGTCCAGCCTGACCCTCCCACTCCAGTCCAGCCTGACCCCCCAACCCAGTCCAGCCTGACCCTCCCACTCCAGTCCAGCCTGACCCCCCAACCCAGTCCAGCCTGACCCTCCCGCTTCAGTCCAGCCTGACCCTCCCAGTCCAGTCCAGCCTGACCCTCCCGCTTCAGTCCAGCCTGACCATCCCATTCCAGTCCAGCCTGACCCTCCCACTCCAGTCCCGCCTGACACTCCCACTCCAGTCCAGCCTGACCCTCCCACTCCAGTCCAGCCCGACCCTCCCACTCCAGTCCAGCCTGACCCTCCCGCTTCAGTCCAGCCTGACCCTCCCAGTCCAGTCCAGCCCGACCCTCCCACTCCAGTCCAGCCTGACCCTCCCGCTTCAGTCCAGCCTGACCCTCCCAGTCCAGTCCAGCCTGACCCTCCCGCTTCAGTCCAGCCTGACCATCCCATTCCAGTCCAGCCTGACCCTCCCACTCCAGTCCAACCTGACCCTCCCACTCCAGTCCAGCCTGACCCTCCTCCCTCCGATCCGACTCGACTCCTGCGCCTCCCATTCCCTCTTCTTTGTTCCTTCGGACACACGTCCGGTCTGAGACCCCCTCCCTTGCTGTTCGATCACCGCGCCCCCGCCCCCCCCCCACCCCATTGTACCGCCCCCCCCCCCCCAGTCGATACCCCCGCCTTGTCTGCCCCACTTACCTTTTTAATTGTCCCTTTAAACACTTCTCTTCCGGTAGGTAGTGCCGCAAGAAATAGGTGCTTCTTACCTCGCTGCGCCTCAGTTGCCCTGCGCCGGACAAAGATAGATAGGTTCTTGATTAATAAGGGGATCAGGGTTATACGGAGAAGGCAGGAAAATGGGGATGAGAAACACATCAGCTGTGATTGACCGGCGGAGCAAACCTGATGGGCCAAATGGCCTCATTCTGCTCCTGTGTCTTATGGCCTCATGTTCCAGAAATGGGACAGGTATTTTGAGGCGCACATTGTAGTGATTGTCGCTGCCACCAGAGGGCAGTGAGAGACTGGGTGAGTATATAGAGTGAAGAAAATGTGATGGAAGGAACCAATATGGAAACAGAAACTTTATTTTAACACTGATATGAAACTTAAAATTTAAAAAGTTATTTATTATCATGTGTTTTCACTGTTGCTATTACTGTTGGGGTGTTACAAATGTCCGATAGATAGACGAGTTCGCCTTTGACGTGTTCAAATTAGAAAATGATAGGAGGACCTTCATCAGGATCTTCTTGTCAAACCGAGTGGTCAGATTTGCAGGAAGAGTGAGTGAGGAGTGTGCAACAACGCTGCAGGAAGAGTGAGTGAGCAAAAGGCACCGCAATCGCTGGACAGCAGACGTGAAGGTGAGATTTAGTCTCTCCCGCAAGAAAGTAGCTAGAACAGGAAGGAGGGAATACCTGTTCTCATTCGTTACTATGCAACTTGTCGGCAGTTCAAGTGAATAATTGCACCGTGCACTTACCAGTATACACCGCCAGAGGGCAGTGTGATGTATGGAAAGTATTTAACGTGGGAGGTCAGGTGTGTGCTCTCAGTGCGAGCTGGTGTCAGCGTGAAACGTGGAGAATGGGTGGTTAAACATTAAGGAATGCTCAGCTCATTTAGTTAGTTCAACAGAAACACGTCACTGAGTGTACCCGAAGTAAGTGTTTGGCACCCCGTTAATTTTTCAGAACAGAGTATTCATCTCCTGGCTCTGAGCCGAGCTCGGTATTGCGTGTTAACTGATAATGCTTCGGGTTCACACAGGCATTTTGCTGTTTTTCATTCTGATCTGCACGGAGGTTAGCGGAGAAACTGAGATGCTGCAGCTCCCTGGGTGGATGGTTGTTAGTGAAGCGGGTAATGTATCCATGAACTGCACCAGCAGCATTGCATTTGACCTCGTATTCTGGTACAGACAGTACCCGAACCAGTCACCCCAGCATCTGGTAATGGCCACAAGAGGAACCGACCAACACGGGAGGATTACAGCGGCAATCGGTGGAGACAACAAGCTCAATATCCTGACTGTGAAAGACACGCGAGTTACAGACACCGCCACATATCTCTGCGCTGTGAGCCACAGTGTAACTAACGGAGGGAGACCCAATACAAAAACCTGCACCGTCTTACAAAGCCGCTTTGCTGTGTCTGAAATATCGGCGTTTCATGAGGCGGGATGTGGAATTCCATGGAAAGGGGGAATGAGAACAAAACGTAGCGAGAAGGGGAAGATTTAAAAAGGGTGAAACATGAAGAGAGTTGGATATACGGTCGAAGGGGAAGCGTTAACATGCAAACCGGAGTGAGTGAAAGAAGAATACGTAAAGATACGTAAAAAAACGCACGTTCTGAAACAATGAAAAGAGAAAAGTAAAAAAGTGAAAAATAACGAGTGTGATGCATCGAGTGAAGGATCAGGTAAAATCATAAATGAAGCGACTCAGACATAAAGTAAAACGGCCTTTGTTTTAACATCATTCAATCTTCCTTGATAATTCGACGTTATGGCTTGAAAAACGGCGTTTGAAGAACTGCTATTGGATATTGCTCGTTACGTAAATCTACACCCTTTCCACAGTTCTGTCCATATAAATTACTCCCACTGGGAACCCCGCCAGAGGGCGAGGTGTTCCAAGGTATTTCCTGTTATCAACTTTAAATTATCGACAAAGGACTCGCGGTAACGCTGCGAGCTGCCGTCCCGACAACAGCTTGTTCAAACTCTGATACACATTGTCTGCCCTGTGATAGTGGAGGTCTTTCCCAGTTTGTTATTGCTGCCTCAGCAAGGGTCCTGGGATCTGTATTTCCCGAACCTTTTCCTGAAATCCACAATGAACATCAAACTGTTTTATTTCAGTTAGTCAGGATGTGGTTAGTGCTGAGGCTTCGAATGTTTACAATTTAGATAAATGACTTGGATGGTACAGAGAGATGTAGGAAAGTAAATGTTGAAGAGGACCGTAGGGGCCTATAAAAGGGCATGGACAGGGTAAGTGAATGGACAAATGTCTGGCAAACAGACTATAATGTGGAAAATATGAAATGACTAATTTTGAGAAGTAGACACAGAGAGAAGCTCATTATCTGAGGAATTGCAGTGGACTGAGATTCAGAGGGATCTGGGGTTCCGCGTGCCTGAATCACAAACGTCAGTTTCCAGGTGCAGCCAAGAATGAGAATATTGTTATTTATTGTGAGGTGAATTCATCACAAAAACATGGAGGTTATGCTTCAATCATAGAGGGTATGCGTGGGATCACATCTGGAATATTGTGCAGTAGGGTGCGATTTGTTGCAAGTTTATAATGGTCCCCGACTGTAACTATCACTGTGGAGGCTGGATTATTGTTTCTTTGCTGAGCACTAACTGGGACTCTGACTGCTGGGTTTTTGTACGGGACCCGCTATATCTGTAGCAGTGTGGGCTGCAAGGCACAGAGATACAGTGCGCTGTCAGACATCAGCGTGTTGCCTATCATTAGCTCGCTAAGTTTCGCAGTTTTGTTTAAGGTTGCTGAAACGCGATTGGTGATGTCAGGGTGTCTGTAAAGGTTCTCTCCCAGAACACGAAGCATGTAATGTGGAGCCTTCCCGGGACTCTGACTGTACCAGTACACATACGGGTTAGGAGCGCTCGTCTTCAAGTTGCAGGTTAGTGTGACATTGCTTTCCTCTTCAATCTTTATTTCTGCATCCGGCTGCTCCACTGTATCCTGGTGGCTCCAATCTGACATAAAAAATAGATTAAGAACAACAATCAGTATCAACCCCAAATTGATCAACTTAATCTTCACCACCACTATTGTTTTTACCAACAATAACATCGGAGTTACAGCAGCCAGGAGGAAAATGGAGTTTTACTGGGAAGGAAATACTTACTGAGAAGTGAGATAATGATGAGCATCTGAGTGAGCCGGTTCCCCATGATCCTTCCTGGGTCTGGAACTCTGCAGTGCGAGGAATCCTCTGTGAGAGGCAGAAATACAGATCCTCGGCCCACAGCTGATCGAACAATGGCAGAGACAGCAATTTCTCCATTGACACAATTGGGTCAGAGCGAGAGCAGCAAGCGAAAGCTGTGGGCGGGGATACCGCAGTCTCAATATTGAGTGTGTGGTGACTGTCAGCTGCACTCGGAGCGGAAATAGGAAGGGGTGAATCTGCAGAAGACTGTGACCATCCTGCACCTGCTCACTGCTCCAGCCACTGAGAACAAATCGAGCGGGAGGGACATAAAGCAACGAGAATCAGAGAATCTTGGGAGCACAGAATGAGGCCATTGGAATAATTAACTAAATCATTTTTTATTCCCACATTTTGCATATATACTTGTGTTTTTGTTCAAGGTACATATCATTTCCTTTTGAACGCTGCTATTGAATATTGTGTCACCATTTCAGGCAGTGTGTTTACAGATTTGAACACATGGCAGTGTAATGAGTGAATGTGATATTTCCCTGCCTTTCTCTCTCTTAACCTGGCGTACATGAATTATCGAATGTTCTACTGATTGAAACAATTGCATCTGATCCTTTTCATTGAACGTCTTAAAATCGTCAGCACTACAACTAATAATCTCCCTGAACTGATTGAGAAGCGAAAAACAGTCCCCGTCAGTCATTGAATGGCATCCTGGTCCCATTCCATGTAATATATCCCAAATCTCTGCATTATATCAAAATGGTGATTCCACGATCTCTAAGCCATTATTTATTAACGTTTAACTTTACTTTAAAAATCAGAAACGTCAACGAATATTAACATTGTGGCGGATCAGTTCCCATTTAGACTTCCTGGAAGATGATGTTTGATATTCGTGTTTTCATGTGGGAGTCATTAAACTCGACATTTTCTCAATGACCCTCATTCTAAACCTGTTTCAACAGAATCCGATAGCAGAAAGCGTCAAATCCAACCATGCTAATTAGAAAGTCACGTGGAATCATCACCAAAGCCAATAGGGATGGTTTCCTGACCGAGGTCACAATAAGCCTGACCCCGTACAGTGTGTGGGTGGAACATTGAGATGAACAGGGCCCGGATTCCCCCTCTCCCCTCAATCTCTGGCTCATTCCATTCCCATTCACTCAGAGAGATTCAGTCAAACATGTTTCTGGTCATACCACTGGCGCTGTTGCGCAGTAAGTGATGGGATTATACCCTTTAAAACACTTCAGCAGATTGGTGCAACGAGTTTGTATTATTATTTAATGTATTGAACGATGCCACATAGAATCATAGAATTTACAGTGCAGAAGGATGCCATTCGGCCCATCGAGTCTGCACGGGCCCTTACAAAGAGCACCCTACTGAAGCCCACGTCTCCACCCGATCCCCGTTACCCAGTAACCCCCACTTAATATTTTTTGGACACTAAGGGCACTTTAGCATAGCCAATCCACCTAACCTGCACAACTTTGGACTGTGGGCGGAAACCGGAGCACCCGGAGTAAACCCACGCAGCTGTGAAGAAGGCCTATGGTGTGCTAGCGTTCATTAACAGAGGGATTGAATTTAAGAGCCATGAGGTGATGATGCAGCTGTACAAAACTTTGGTAAGGCCACATTTGTAGTACTGTGTACAGTTCTGGTCGCCTCATTTTAGGAATGTTGTGGAAGCTTTGGAAAAGGTGCAAAGGAGATTTACCAGGATGTTGCCTGGAATGGAGAGTAGGTCTTACGAGGAAAGGTTGAGGGTGCTAGGCCTTTTCTCATTAGAACGGAGAAGGATGAGGGGCGACGTGATAGAGGTTTATAAGATGATCAGGGGAATAGATAGAGAAGACAGTCAGAGACTTTTTCCCCGGGTGGAACAAACCATTACAAGGGGATATAAATTTAAGGTGAATGGTGGAAGATATAGGGGGGATGTCAGAGGTAGGTTCTTTACCCAGAGAGTAGTGGGGCCATGGAACACACTGCCTGTGGAAGCAGTTGAGTCGGAAACATTAGGGACCTTCAAGCAGCTATTGGATAGGTACATCGATTACGGTAGAATGATATAGTGTAGATTAACTTGTTCTTAAGAGCAGCACGGTATCATTGTGGATAGCACAATTGCTTCACAGCTCCAGGGTCCCAGGTTCGATTCCGTCTTGGGTCACTGTCTGTGCGGAGTCTGCACATCCTCCCCGTGTGTGCGTGGGTGTCCTCCAGGTGCTCCGGTTTCCTCCCACAGTCCAAAGATGTGCAGGTTAGGTGGATTGGCCATGATAAATTGCCCTTAGTGTCCAGAATTGCCCTTAGTGTTGGGTGGAGGTGTTGACCTTCGGTAGGGTGCTCTTTCCAAGAGCCGGTGCAGTCTCAATGGGCCGAATGGCCTCCTTCTGCACTGTAAGTTCTATGATAATCTATGATTAATCTAGGATATAGCTTCGGCACAACATCGTGGGCCGAAGGGCCTGTTCTGTGCTGTATTTTTCTATGCTCTATGACACGGGGAGAATGTGCAGACTCCGCACAGACAGTGACCCAGCCGGAAATCGAACCTGGGATCCTGGCGCTGTGAAGCAATTGTGCTGCCCACTATGCTAACCACTATGCCTGTACCGATATTATGGACATCTCAGAAAATGGAAACTTACGCTCAGTCATACAGATCGACACAACTTTAGATCGATTCACTTTCACCTTATCCACTTTTATTCCTCTACTTTTACAGATGGACTATGTCAGTCACTTAATTTCCGGTGTTGTTAAGAAGGACGATCAGTGCAGTTAGATTATGAATATACAGACCAGGTTACAGAAACTGGGCTTTATGCACTGGTCTAGTGTCCCGGATGGAGACAAGCTACGTTATATTAACTTATTTTTCCACCCCTTTCTGGAATTCCTGATTTCATTTCGGACATTGCGTTTCTCACTGAACCCCTTTGTTTCTCTCATTGTCTATCTGTCTGCTTCTCCTGTTCCATCTTCGTTTGCCTCCCTTCGTTTTCCCGTCTGTATGACCTCTATATATTTGTATGTGTTCCCTTCACTGTTTCTTAACCATATTTTCAACTATTCCCTTCCTGCCTCCCTCTCTCCTTCGTTTCTCTCACTGTCTGCCCCAACCTGCCTCTCTCTCATTTCTATCGTTCCCTTTCCTCAGGGTTATCCCTGTATATCCAACGGGGTTGTCCTATCTATGTCTCCATATCTATCATGGTTTCTTCCTCTGATTCATTCACTGTCTTTCTTTCATATGTCGCATTTCTCCGCGTTGCACATCTAATATTAAATATTTTTCTCAGCACTTCTATCGCAATATCTTTAGTTTACAAAATGGTATCAATACTCCAAACACAGCTTCACATTATCTTCCCAGTGCTGTACCTGTTGCTCTCGGCTTATTAATAATTCGGATTTATTTTAAATAAGAACAATCTGCTGATAGGTTTAGAAAGTCCAGGTTTTTCTGCTCTGCATGCCATTCTCTTTGTCACACTGCGGCAGTGTTTTTGTACGAGGCTCCCTCTGGTTGCTGTCACTGTGTCTCTCAGTCCGCAGTAATACACCGCGCTGTCAGACAGCCGCAGCTCCCGGATGCTGAAATTCCCCTCACTTTTAGTCCTGTCTAGGGATGCAGAAATCCGAGTCCGCACGCCCTCTGCTCTGATAACATCTCCGTAATTAGGGATGGAGATCAAGAATGCAGTGGTTCTATCTCGGTCCTGACGGTACAGCTGTAAAGAATATGCAGTATCTGTTGTCGAATATCTGAAATCAATGGTCATCGATTCTCCTGCAAACTTTGTGGCTGTAACAGGCTCTTGTGAGACAGAATCTGCACCACTCACACCTGCAAACAATTAGAAACAAGGTTGAACTTTCTGTATCACTTTGTAAGAAGCAAGGTGATCAAGGTAATTATATATATTACAAATAGAGAGAAAACACAGTTAAAGGGGTCTGTCAGTGTCCTGAACAAGCTTGAGATTGTGCAACTTGGGAACTTACCAGTTAAGAGACTGGCCGTTGTTAGGTATGAGTAAAAGGTAATGCACAACATGTTCACGGAGCTGATGGTGGATTTGAACACAGTGAGTTACAGCTGAATTGTTGCAGAGAAGAATTCAGAAGATGTCGAGTAATATCCGGCCTCACGACCTGCTCATTACTGACAGATCCAACAGGTGACACCCAATCAGTTCACGACTCCTTTGTCCTACGTTTCATCCAGTTAGATCCGTTCGATTGTTCTCCAATCTATGACGTCAGAGCGAGAAGCACGGAACCACTCCGTGGGCAGCACAGTTGCATAGTGATTAGCACAATTGATTCACATCTCCAGGGTCCCAGGTTCAATTCCCGGCTTGGGTACCGTCTCTGCAGAGTCTGCACGTTCTCCCCGTGTGTGCGTGGGTGTCCTCCGGGTGCTCCGGTTTCCTCCCGCAGTCCAAAGATGTGCAGGTTAGGTGGATTGGCCAGGTTAAATTGCCCTTAGTGTCCAAAATTTTTTTTTTGAGAAAGGGCACTGATGGTGTTATGTGATGTTGTGATAACCGCGGAAGAGTCTACTGTTTAGCGAGCTGTTCACGGAACTCGGAAAATTGTATTCAGCGCCACAGAAAGAAATGATTCGGGGTAACCGCTCGTTATAAAGTTGTTTCGTTTATATTAACAGGTCACAATTCAGGTTACAGAACTGATTCAGAGAGAGGAGAATTTTTTCTATTCGCTCATGGGACGTGGGCGTAGCAGGCTGTGAAATTATTGCCCATCCCTAATTGCCCTTGAAGGGACAGTTAAGATTCAACCACATTGCTGTAGGTCTGGAGTCACGTGTAGGCCAGGCAAGTAAGGATGGGAAATTTCCTTCCCTACATTCGTGAACCAGAACATCGACAATGTTTTCATAATCGTCATTAGTCCTTTAATTCCAGATTAACATGCAACCATCTCCTGTGACGTGATTTGAACCTGCACCCAGAGCATTAATCTGAGACTCTGGTTTACTAGTCCAGTGATAGTACCACTACACCACCGCCTCCCCAAGAGTGCTTTGTTGGTTTGTGTGCAGACTGACTGTGCCTCTGCAATAATGTGGGACTCAGCGCACAGTGATATACGACAGAGTCAGAGACTGTAACCACTGTGATATTTAAAGAAACTTTCTTGACTTGGCCCAAATCATCCGAAAACCGGCCTGGGAAATCTGAAGACTTTTTCCAATTCCCCGTATTCGATTTCTTCAGAAAATATCTCGGAGCTACCTCTGGACACTAGATGTGCCAGAAAAGAGTCTGGTGAGTAAATTTTGCTTTGTAACTGCAGATCGATTGCGCCGTCTATCTTTCCTCAACCGGTAATTCAGGCGGCTGCTTGGAAACTGAATCTTGGCCAATGCTTCTGTAACAACATTTAGAATGTGTCAGAAATCTGTGAGAAAATATAACCCATGAAACACACACTGAGGATTTGAGCTCAGACTCACCGGGCACCAAGACCATTATTATCAATAAAGCACACAGGGAGCACATGGTTCCTGATTGGACAGGAAACAGCGACACTGTTTCAAATATGTTGCTGTTTAAAGTGTCATATCAAAGAGTAAACTCAGATCAGAGGCCATGATGTGGAGATGCCGGCGTTGGACTGGGGTGAGCACAGTAAGAAAGTTTTACAACACCAGGTTAAAGTCCAACAGGTTTGTTTCGAATCACTAGCTTTCAGAGCGCAGCTCCTTCATCAGTGCTCCAAAAGCTAGCGATTCGAAACAAACCAGTTGGACTTTAACCAGGTGTTGTAAGACTTCTTACTCAGATCAGAGGCAAAGAGGAAACGCAGATCAATTCTTGGGAAATTGAGGGGCATTATCAGTGCTGTCATTGGTTGGTCTCTCAGCTCTGACGTCAGCTGAGGACCAATCACTGCTTGCTGAAGATTTAATGAGTGTCTCTCTCCAATCATATTCCAGCCCTGGCTGTGTTGTTCAATCTTTTTCACTATGTTGCTCTGTCTCACATCAACAGTCATTCTCTTTCTTTCTCGGTTTAAATTGTGTTCCTCGATCTCATGTTCATATCTTTCCTGAGGTCGATTTTTCTTTCTAATTAAGATGGAAGATGAAATAAATGTCTTAAAACCAGTTTACTGTTCCGATATTAATAAGACCCAGGAATGATCATAATTAATAATTATTGTTTTAAGTGTACCAGGGATTAGTCACCCAACTCCCCACCAAGATGCGTTTCCAGAGCTACTCTTGTACGGGTAAAGTACTGATTTCAGTCAAGCTTTATTTCTAACACAGGAAATTTAAAATGTGGTAGGTCACATTTTAAACGGGCCTGCTGATAGATTGACACCTGGTCCATAACTTTTACATTTACTGATATATGTTGTTCACCCGGGAGACATGCAGGTGTGCGTGAATGGGGTGGGGAAATGATAGAATTTGATCCAGGAGGAATAAAACCGCCAAATGTTACATTTTCCAACAGTGACAACCATTGAACTCCTTGAGGGGAGACCATTCAGTTGGAGCTGCGTTATCCCGTTCATTCTTAATAAGATCAAACTCCTCATACCGAATCCTTGATCATAGAATTCAGAGTGCGAAGGAGGCCATTCAGTCCATCGAGTCTGAACCGACCCTTGGAAAGAGCACCCTATTTGCGCCCACACCTCCACACTGTAACCCAGCAATTCCACCGTACCTTCAGGGCATTCTTTCTGGCTGTATCACAGCTTGGTACGGAGCCTGCTCAACCCAAGACAGCAGGAAACTACAAAAGGTCGTGAATGTGGCCCAGTCCATCACGCAAACCAGCCTCCCATCCATTGACTATCTATAATTTCCGCAGCCTCCGAAAGGCAGCCAGCATAATTAAGGACCCCATGCACCCCGGACATACTCTCTTCCACCTCCTTCCGTCAGGAAAAATATACCAAACTTTGAGGTCACGTACCAACCGACTCAAGAATAGCTTCTTCCCAACTGCCATTAGACTTTTGAATGGACCTACCTCATATTAAGTTGATCTTTTCTCTACACTTTGCTATGACTGTAACATTATATTCTGCAGTCTCTCCTTCCTTCCCTGTGTACGGCATGCATTGTTTGTACAGCATGCAAGAAACAATACTTTTCACTGTATTCTAATACATGTGACACTAATAAATCAAATCAAATCAAATTAAAGGGCACTGAGGGCCAATTTATCGTGGCCAATCCACCTAACCTGCACATCTTCGGACTGTGGGAGGAAACCGGAGCACTCGGAGGAAACCCACGCAGACACGGGGAGAACATGCAGACTCCACACAGACAGTCACCCGCAATGGAAGCCGGGACCCTGGAGCTGTGAGGCAGCAGTACTAAGCACTGAGCCAGCGTGCCGCCCTGTGATTGTCGACCTGCTCCAGTTTTTGTATGAGGAGCATAGGACACTGATTCACTGTGTGTCTCAGCGCGCAGTAATATTAACACGGCGCTGTCTGTCATCTTCAAATCTGTCATGGACAAGTGAAAAGTGCTTTTTGTCGTGTTGAGTTTCCCGCTGAAGTGTTCAAAGCCGGGAGCCGTCTGTTTAAACCCAGAACTATCGGCTCTGAGCAGATACTGAGGAGCTCGGTGTGGATACTGACGATACCAGAACAGGCCATAGCTTGTAGCTGAACTCGGTACAGAGTAACTGCAGGGTATGACTGAATCGTCACCCTCTTCTGCGTCGACTTCTCGTTCTACCTGGGACACTGAGTCTCCCTTACTCATCCCTTAAATTAGCAACACATATACAGCGGGTTAGACGAAGTAACTTGCGGAGGATGTGCACCCGAAGATAAAAATGTAAATAAATATAAGGATTGGGGAATTTAGGACAGGTGTTCAATCTAACTGACCTGTTATCAGGACAATAACCAGAGACAGACAGAGTTTCACCCTCATGGTTCCAGTCTGAACTCCAGAAACAGAGGCAGTGATCACTGTCTGTACCAGTCCTGCAATTGCGGAAGTTTAAAAAGTCAGGGGGATGTCATGAGGTTAAATGCGATTTCTTCTCTCCGCCTATTGTCACGTCTTAAAACAGTCGCTTCCTCTGGAAGGGAAACATGCTCTTTCATAAGTGCTCAGAGAGCGCCCTCCCGTGGACGGCTCAGCCTCATATTGAAAACACACCCACTGCAAAGACATACACAATAAAGATATACAACCATACAGACATAAGTTCGTCGACATAAAACCAGAAGCGCTCTGGAGATTTTTGATATATATTAGCCTGAGTAGCTAACGATGAAATTACGTAAATAAATGCGCCTCCCGTGTTCACCAGAAGCCTCGAATATATCAGAGAATCAGCAGAAATATAGACACAGAGACAAGTAAACAAGTAAACTGACAGATCCCCAAACTGATCTACTCAAACATAGATACAGAGACCAACACTTAAAGCGATAAATAAAGAGAGTAACACCGCCAGAGACAAACAGACCTTCGAATTTTCAGATTGAGCTTTCTGAAATGAAATTCCCTGAGGTTGTGTCAGTGTGGTAATATCGGGGAGACATCTGTTGCCATTAAACTGTGCATTTCAGCAACATGAACATCCATGGAATGTATTTGTCACTAACCGTGATCATGAATTTGTGCATGCGGCCAGATTGTTGACCCGTTCGTAGAATCAATGTTCTGGAATGGATTTATGTTTTTCAGACAAGCATATTGTCGATGCATCCGTAACATGAGGGAGGCTGGTTAGAGTAAGACAACCATTCTCGGAGACGTGCTATCGGATTTCAAGGACAAAGGCTTCCTTGAACGGTAGATTGTGTCCCCGGATAGAATAGTGCGGCTAACATAGAATTTGGAGTTCTGCTTTTCAGAATGGTATGATATTGCTATTTGGTTGTTTCATTTATTTTTACAGCTTTGACTGTGTGTCCATTCCACTATCGATACAACTCTCTTATATTTACCAATCTACTGTTGAATTAGCTTCGGTCTCTCTTTATCGATCCCAATCTATCATATCTCCAGTTATCTCACTCGTCCTGTCAATCTCACAAAAATAAACTCCTGGTTTGTCTCCGAAAGAAGGGAATCATGAAAAGACGCGAAAGGTTATCAGCTTTAATATCCATTCCGTCTCTCCGTCTATATCAATCTACCTCCCTATCTACCTCCCTATCTATCTATCTATCTATCTATCTATCTATCTATCTATCTATCTATCTATCTATCTATCTGTCTGTCTGTCTGTCTGTCTGTCTGTCTGTCTGTCTGTCTGTCTATCTATCTATCTATCTATCTATCTATCTATCTATCCATCCATCCATCCATCCATCCATCCATCCATCCATCCATCCATCCATCCATCCATCTATCTATCTATCTATCTATCTATCTATCTATCTATCTACCTATCTACCTATCTATCTATCTATCTATCTATCTATCTATCTATCTATCTATCTATCTATGTATCTATCTATCTATCTATCTATCTACCTACCTATATTTCTATCCATCTATCTATCTATCTATCTACCTATATATCTATCCATCTCTCTCTCTCTCTATCTATATATTTTGCACTGAGTGCTGAATGGGTTTTGCACTGAGTGCTGAATTTGGTGCATTTGAGTGCTATAGTGAGAGTTTGGTGAATGAGGTAGTATAAGGCTTCATTTTTATCTAAAGTCTAGTCTTTCTTTTATTTAGTTAATTAACTTAAAAGTTGCTGTTTGGTTTAGAAGAAGGTGAATTTTCAATCAGCTTTAAACAAAGCTTCTACTTGTAGGCACCTGCAGCTGGAGCTTGTTAATTAGTTAATTGGATTAGGCCAGTTTTCAGAGGCTAGATTCACAGGATAAAAGTGATCCCCTACAGTGCAGGCTTTGTTTGCACTGAGTGCTGAATTTGGTGCATTTGAGTGCTATAGTGAGAGTTTGGTGACTGGGGGTGTATAAGGCTTCATTTTTATCTAAAGTCTAGTCTTTCTTTTATTTAGTTAATTAACTTAAAAGTTGCTGTTTGGTTTAGAAGAAGGTGAATTTTCAATCAGCTTTAAGCAAAGCTTCTACTTGTAGGCACTTGCAGCTGGAGCTTGTTAATTAGTTAATTGGATTAGGCCAGTTTTCAGAGGCTAGATTCACAGGATAAAAGTGATCCCCTACAGTGCAGCCTTTGTTTGCACTGAGTGCTGAATTCGGTGCATTTGTGTGCTATAGTGAGAGTTTGGTGACTGGGGGAGTATGAGGCTTCATTTTTATCTAAATTCTAGTATTTCTTTTATTTAGTTAATTAACTTAAAAGTTGCTGTTTGGTTTAGAAGAAGGTGAATTTTCAATCAGCTTTAAACAAAGCTTCTACTTGTAGGCACTTGCAGCTGGAGCTTGTTAATTAGTTAATTGGATTAGGCCAGTTTTCAGAGGCTAGATTCACAGTATAAAAGTGATCCCATACAGTGCAGACTTTGTTTGCACTGAGTGCTGAATTTGGTGCATTTGAGTGCTATAGTGAGAGTTTGATGACTGAGGGGGTGCTGGATTTGGTGCATTTGAGTGCTATAGTGAGAGTTTGGTAACTGAGGGAGTTAGGTGAAGAGGGAGTAAGGCGCTCCTTTCATTTTGTTTCCTACATTTCCGCAAAGAGTGAGAAGAGAGCCAGGAGTTTACAGAGAGTGCAACTGACCGGGCAGCTATATTCTGTAAGGCAAGAAGGGATGGAGGCTAAGCCAGTTGCATGCTCCTCCTGTAGGATGTGGGTGGTGAGGGATACCACCGGTGTCCCCGCTGACTATACCTGCGGGAAGTGCACCCAACCCCAGCTCCTCAAAGACCGTGTTAGGGAACTGGAGCTGAAGCTGGATGAACTTCGGATCATCCGGGAGGCAGAGGGGGTGATAGAGAAGAGTTACACGGAGGTAACCACACCCAAGGTACAGGACAAGAGTAGCTGGGTTACAGTCAGGGGGGAAAAACAAACAGGCAGACAGTGCAGGGATCCCTCGTGGCCGTTCCCCTTCAAAACAAGTATACCGTTTTGGATGCTGTTCGGATGGATGACCTACCGTGGTAAGGCCCTAGCGGCCAGGTGTCTGGCACTGAGTCTGGCTCTGGGGCTCAGAATGGAAGGGGGAGAATAGAAAAGCAATAGTTGTAGGAGATTCAATGGTTAGGGGAATAGATAGGAGATTCTGTGGTCGCGTGCGAGTCTCCCGGAAGGTATGTTGCCTCCCGGGTGCCAGGGCCAGGGATGTCTCGGATCGTGTCTTCAGGATCCTTAAGGTAGAGGGGGAGCAGCCAGAAGTCGTGGTGCACATTGGTACCAACGGCGCAGGTAGGAAAAGGGGTGTGGAGGTAATAAATGAGTTTAGGGAGTTAGGCTGGAAGTTAAAAGGCAGGACAGACAGAGCTGTCATCTCTGGTTTGTTGCTGGCACCACGTGATAGCGAGGCTCGGAATGGGGAGAGCGTGCAGCTGAACACGTGGCTGCAGGAATGGTGTAGGAGGGAGGGCTTCAGGTATTTGGATAATTGGAGCGCATTCTGGGGAAGGTGGGACCTGTACAAGCAGGACCGGTTGCATCTGAACCAGAGGGGCACCAATATCCTGGGAGGGAGGTTTTCTAGTACTCTTCGGGAGGGTTTAAACTAATTTGGCAGGGGAATGGGAACCGGATTTGTAGTCCAGCAACTAAGGTAGCCGATATTCAGGACGCCAAAGCATGTAAGGAGGCAGTGGGGGAGGGAACACTGACAAATGAGAGTACTTGCAGGCACGGAGATGGGTTGAAGTGTGTATACTTCAACGCAAGAAGCATCAGGAATAAGGTGGGTGAACTTAAGGCATGGGTCGGTACTTGGGACAACGATGTGGTTGCCATCACGGAAATTTGGATAGAAGAGGGGCAGAAATGGTTGTTGGAGGTCCCTGGTTATAGATTTTTCAATAAGATTAGGGAGGGTGGTAAAAGAGGTGGGGGGGTGGCATTGTTAATTAGAGATAGTATAACAGCTGCAGAAAGGCAGTTCGAGGAGTATCAGCCTACTGAGGTAGGATGGGTTGAAGTCAGAAATAGGAAAGGAGCAGTCACCTTGTTAGGAGTTTTCTATAGGCCCCCCAATAGTAGCAGAGAGGTGGAGGAACAGATTGGGAAACAGATTTTGGAAAGGTGCAGAAGTCACAGGGTAGTAGTCATGGGTGATTTTAACTTCCCAAACATTGAGTGGAAACTCTTTAGAGCAAATAGTTTGGATGGGGTGGTGTTTGTGCAGTGTGTCCAGGAAGCTTTTCTGACACAGTATGTAGATTGTCCGACCAGAGGAGGGGCAATATTGGATTTTGGTAATGAACCAGGGCAAGTGATAGATTTGTTCGTGGGGGAGCATTTTGGAGATAGTGACCACAATTCTGTGACTTTCACTTTAGTAATGGAGAAGGATAGGTGCGTGCAACAGGGCAAGGTTTACAATTGGCGGAAGGGTAAATACGATGTTGTCAGACAAGAATTGAAGTGCATAAGTTGGGAACATAGGCTGGCAGGGAAGGACACAAGTGAAATGTGGAACTTGTTCAAGGAACAGGTACTACGTGTCCTTGATATGTATGTCCCTGTCCGGCAGGGAAGAGATGGTCGAGTGAGGGAACCATGGTTGACAAGAGAGGTTGAATGTCTTGTTAAGAGGAAAAAGGAGACTTATGTAAGGCTGAGGAAACAAGGTTCAGACAGGGCGTTGGAGGGATACAAGATAGCCAGGAGGGAACTGAAGAAAGGGATTAGGAGAGCTAAGAGAGGGCATGAACAATCTTTGGCGGGTAGGATCAAGGAAAACCCCAAGGCCTTTTACACATATGTGAGAAATATGAGAATGACTAGAGCGAGGGTAGGTCCGATCAAGGACAGTAGCGGGAGATTGTGTATTGAGTCTGAAGAGATAGGAGAGGTCTTGAACGAGTACTTTTCTTCTGTATTTACAAATGAGAGCGGCCATATTGTTGGAGAGGACAGTGTCAAACAGATTGGTAAGCTCGAGGAAATACTTGTTAGGAAGGAAGATGTGTTGGGCATTTTGAAAACCCTGAGGATAGACAAGTCTCCCGGGCCTGACGGGATATATCCAAAGATTCTATGGGAAGCAAGAGATGAAATTGCAGAGCCGTTGGCAATGATCTTTGCGTCCTCACTGTCAACAGGGGTGGTACCAGGGGATTGGAGAGTGGCGAATGTCGTGCCCCTGTTCAAAAAAGGGACTAGGGATAACCCTGGGAATTACAGGCCAGTTAGTCTTACTTCGGTGGTAGGCAAAGTAATGGAAAGGGTACTGAAGGATAGGATTTCTGAGCATCTGGAAAGACACTGCTTGATTAGGGATAGTCAGCACGGATTTGTGAGGGGTAGGTCTTGCCTTACAAGTCTCATTGAATTCTTTGAGGAGGTGACCAAGCATGTGGATGAAGGTAAAGCAGTGGATGTAGTGTACATGGATTTTAGTAATGTATGTGATAAGGTTCCCCATGGTAGGCTTCTGCAGAAAGTAAGGAGGCATGGGATAGTGGGAAATTTGGCCAGTTGGATAACAAACTGGCTAACCGATAGAAGTCAGAGAGTGGTGGTGGATGGCAAATATTCAGCCTGGATCCCAGTTACCAGTGGCATACCGCAGGGATGAGTTCTGGGTCCTCTGCTGTTTGTGATTTTCATTAATGACTTGGATGAGGGAGTTGAAGGGTGGGTCAGTAAATTTGCAGACGATACGAAGATTGGTGGAGTTGTGGATAATAAGGAGAGCTGTTGTCGGCTGCAAAGAGACATAGATAGGATGCAGAGCTGGGCTGAGAAGTGGCAGATGGAGTTTAACCCTGAAAAGTGTGAGGTTGTCCATTTTGGAAGGACAAATATGAATGCGGAATACAGGGTTAACGGTAGAGTTCTTGGCAATGTGAAGAAGCAGAGAGATCTTGGGGTCTATGTTCATACATCTTTGAAAGTTGCCACTCAAGTGGATAGAGCTGTGAAGAAGGCCTATGGTGTGCTAGCGTTCATTAACAGAGGGATTGAATTTAAGAGCCGTGAGGTGATGATGCAGCTGTACAAAACTTTGGTAAGGCCACATTTGGAGTACGGAGTACAGATCTGGTCGCCTCGTTTTAGGAAGGATGTGGAAGCTTTGGAAAAGGTGCAAAGGAGATTTACCAGGATGATGCCTGGAATGGAGAGTAGGTCTTACGAGGAAAGGTTGAGGGTGCTAGGCCTTTTCTCATTAGAATGGAGAAGGATGAGGGGCGACTTGATAGAGGTTTATAAAATGAGCAGGGGAATAGATAGAGTAGACAGTCAGAGACCTTTTCCCCGGGTGGAACAAACCATTACAAGGGGACATAAATTTAAGGTGAAAGGTGGAAGATATAGGGGGGGGTGTCAGAGGTAGGTTCTTTACCCAGAGAGTGATGGGGGCGTGGAATGCACTGCCTGTGGAAGTAGTTGAGTTGGAAACATTAGGGACCTTCAAGCAGCTATTGGATAGGTACATGGATTACGCTAAAATGATATAGTGTAGATTTATTTGTTCTTCAGGGCAGCACGGTAGCATTGTGGATAGCACAATTGCTGCACAGCTCCAGGGTCCTAGGTTCGGTTCCGGCTTGGGTCGCTGTCTGTGTGGAGTCTGCGCGTCCTCCCCGTGTCTGTGTGGGTTTCCTCCGGGTGCTCCGGTTTCCTCCCGCATTCCAGGGATGTGCAGGTTGGGTGGATTGGCCATGATAAATTGCCCTTAGTGTCCAAAATTGCCCTTAGTGTTGGGTGGAGGTGTTGACTTTGGGTAGGGTGCTCTTTCCAAGAGCCGGTGCAGACTCAATGGGCCGAATGGCCTCCTTCTGCATTGTAAATTCAATGATAATTTATGATTAATCTCGAACAATGTTCGGCACAACATCGTGGGCCAAAGGGCCTGTTCTGTGCTGTATTTTTCTATGTTCCATGTTCTATATCTATCGATCTATCAGAGTGATTTTTGGAGATCTCGTGAAGAATAAGTTGCATCTATTCAATCTCCACTGTAAACATTTCTGTATGGCTGGATCGTCAGAACTAAAGTATGATTCTCACTTTCGTATTCATTCGTATAATGAAATTAACATTCATTTTCCTATCATTCTGGACACGCCAAAGAATATCACAATTTTCACATTGAATGGGCTGCAGCTCACTGACAGCGTTGTCTCCTTGTGTGTGCCATGGTCAACAGATTGAGAAAGGCTCCGGGACAACTCTGACCTTTATTGCCTTCTGTGATATCATTTAAAAGGAAATTCATTCAAACGGACCACCAGGTGGCGCATCCCACCTCCTGTCACGCTGCAGGAACCAACTCATGACCATAAGACCCAGGAGCAGAATTAGGCTACACGGCCCATCGAGTCTGCTCCGCCATTCAATCATGGCTGATATTTTTCTCATACCCATTCTCCTGCCTTCTCCCATAACCCCTGATCCACTTATTGATCAAAAACCTATCTATCTCTGTCTTAAAGACACTCAGCGATTTGGCCTCCACAGCCTTCTGCGGCAAAGTGTTCCATAGATTCAGCACCCTCTGGGTGAAGAAATTCCTTCACATCTCTGTTCTAAAGGATCGTCCCTTTATACTGAGATTGTGTCCTCTGCTTCTAGTTTTTCCTACAAGTGGAAACATCCTCTCCACGTCCACTCTATCCAGGCCTCGCAGTATCCTGTAAGTTTCAATAAGATCCCCCTCATTCTTCAAAACTCCAACGAGTACAGACCCAGAGTCCTCAACCGTCCCTCATACCATAAGCTCTTCATTCCAGGGATCATTCTTGTGAACCTCCTCTGGACACTTTCCAAGGCCGTAATGTGGCAGGGGATGGGAACCGATGCAGGAATTTGGAAGGTAGTAAAACAGGGACAGAAACAAAAGGCAGTAAGGGGGAAAGCGTAAGGCAGAGAAGCCATAGTCAAAAATCAAAAAGGGCGACAGTACAAGGTACAGTGACTGAGGTGAGCTCAGTGAATAGGACCAGTAAAACGAAAAGGAATAAAACGGGAAGTAAAAACATTAATGGTAAGCGACACGGCAGGTTGTTACATGAAAATATGGGTTCAACGACAAGGAAAATTAGGAGAAAGGTTAAGAGGAAATATAACTTAGGAGACGTTACTGATCGAGGTGTTAACTTTCAAAACAGAGGTAAAAAAAGCCAACATAAGTGTACTTTACCTGAATGCTAGTAGTATTCGGAATAAGGTAAATGAGTTGATGGCGCAAATCATCGTGAATGACTATGATTTAGTGGCCATTACTGAAACATGGTTAAAGGATGGTCACGATAGGGAGTTAAATATCCAAGGGTATCAAACTATTCGGAAGGACAGAGTGGATGGTAAGGGAGGTGGTGTAGCTCTGTTATTTAAGGATGACATCCGGGCAATAGTAAGGGATAACATCGGTGCTATGGAGGATAAGGTTGAATCCATTTGGGTGGAAATCAGGAATAGTAAGGCGAAAAGTCACTGATAGGCGTAGTCTATAGGCCACCAAATAGTAACATTATGGTGGGACAGGCAATAAACAAAGAAATAACGGATGCATGTAGAAATGGTACAGCAGTAATCATGGGGGATTTTAATCTACATGTCGATTGGTTTAACCAGGTCGGTCAAGGCAGCCTGGAGGAGGAGTTTATAGAATGTATCCGTGATAGTTTCCTAGAACAGTATGTAATGAAACCTACGAGGGAACAAGCGGGCCTAGATCTGGTCTGTGCAATGAGACAGGATTGATTCATGATCTCATAGTTAGGGATCCTCTCGGAAGGAGCGATCACAATGTGGTGGAATTTAAAATACAGATGGAGGGTGAGAAGGTATAATCAAACTAGCGTTTTGTGCTTAAACAAAGGAGATTACAATGGGATGAGAGAAGAACAAGCTAAGGTAGACTGGGAGTAAGGACTTTATGGTGAAACAGTTGAGGAACAGTGGAGAATCTTCCAAGCGATTTTTCACAGTGCTCAGCAAAGTTTTAGACCAACAATAAGGAAGGACGGTAGAAGAGGGAAGATTGACCGTGGATATCTAAGGAAATAAGGGAGAGTATCAAATTGAAGGAACAAGCATACAAAGTGGCAAAGATTAGTGGGTGACTACAGGACTGGGAAATCTTTAGCGGGCAACGGAACACTACTAAAAAAGCTATAAAGAAAAGTAAGATAGATTATGAGAATAAACTTGCTCAGAATATAAAAACAGATGGTATACGTTTCTGCAAATATATAAATAAAAAGTGTGGCTACGGTAAATATTGGTCCTTTAGAGGATGAGAAGGGATATTTAATAATGGGAGATGAGGAAATGGCTGAGGAACTGAACAGGATTTTTGGGTCGGTCTTCAAAGTGGAAGACACAAATAACATGCCAGTGACTGATAGAAATGAGGCTTTGACAGGTGAGGACCTTGAGAGGATTGTTATCACCAAGGAGGTAGTGATGGGCAAGCAAATGGGGCTAAAGGTAGACAGATCTCCTGGCCATGATGGGATGCATCCCAGAGTGCAAAAAGAGATGGCTAGGGAAATTGCCACTAGTGATAATTTACCAAAATGCACTAGACTCTGGGGTGGTCCCAGCGGATTGGAAATTAGCAAACATGACACCACTGTTTAAAAAAGGAGGTAGGCAGAAAGCGGGCAATTATTGGCCAGTGAGCATAACTTCGGTAGCAGGGAAGATGCTGGAATCTATCATCAAGGAAGAAATAGCGAGGCGTCTGGATGGAAATTGTCCCATTGGGCAGACACAGCATGGGTTCATAAAGGGCAGGTCATGCCTCACTACTTTAGCGAATTTTTTGAGGACATTACCCGTGCGTTAGATGACGGGGAGCCAATGGATGTGGTATAGCTCGATTTCCAGAAAGTCTTTGACAAGGTGCCACACAAAAGGTTGCTGCATCAGATAAAGATGCATGGCATTAAGGGTAAAGTAGTAGCATGGATAGAGGGTTGGTTAATTAATAGAAAGCAAAGAGTGGGGATTAATGGGTGTTTCTCTGGTTGGCAATCAGTAGCTAGTGGTGTCCTTCAGGGATCAGTGTTGGGCCCACAATTCTTCACAATTTACATAGATGATTTGGAGTTGGGTACCAAGGGCAATGTGTCCAAGTTTGCAGATGACACTAAGATGAGTGGTGAAGCAAAAAGTGCAGAGGATACTGGAAGTCAGCAGAGGGATTTGGATAGGCTAAGTGAATGGGCCATGGTCTGGCAGATGGAATACCATGTTGACAAATGTGCGGTTATCCATTTTGGTATGAATAACTGCAAAAGGGATTATTATTTAAATGATAAAATATTAAAACATGCTTCAGAACTAGGGGGCATAGCCTCAAAATAAGGGGAAGTAGATTTAGGACTGAGTTTAGGAGAAACTTCTTTACCCAAAGGGTTGTGAATCTATGGAATTCCTTGACCAGTGAAGCAGAAGAGGCTCCTTCATTAAATGGTTTTAAGATAAAGATAGATAGTTTTTTGAAGAATAAAGGGATTAAGGGTTATGGTGTTCGGGCCGAAAGGTCGAGCTGAGTCCACAAAAGATCAGCGATCTCATTGAATTGCGGGGCAGGCTTGAGGGGCCAGATGGCCTACTCCTCCTCGTAGTTCTTATGTACTTATGTTCTTATGTAACATCTTTCCTTAAATACAGGGTGCAAAATTGCTCACAATACTCCAAATGGGATCTGACCAGAGCATTATACAACCTCAGAAGTACATCCCTGGCCTTGTATTATACCCCTCTTGACATGAATGCAAACATTGCATTTGCCTTCCTAACTGCCGACTGTATCTGCACTTTAACCTTAAAAGAATCGTGAACAAATACCCGCAAGTCCCTTTGTGCTTCTGATTTCCGAAGCATTTCCCCATTTAGAAAATAGTCCATGCCTAAATCCCTCCTTCCAAAATGCATAACCTCAGACTTTTCCACATTGTATTTCATCTACCACTTCATTGCCCACTTTCCTAGTCTATCCAGATCCTTCTGCCGTCCGCCTGCTTCCTCAATACTACATTTCCCTCTACAGACCTTTGTACAGATCTTTTATTCCCTTTTCTTCTCATTTACTTAATGATCTATTGAGCTGCTCACAGAAAAGTACTTTTCACTGTACCTCGGTATACGTGACAATAAACAAATCCAATCCAATCATCTGAAACTTAGCAACAGTGCCTTCAGTTCCTTCTTCCAGATCATTAATGTATATTGTGAAAAGTTGTGGGCCCAGCACAGACCCCTGAGGCACACCACTAGTCACCAGCTGCCATCCTGAAAAAGACCACTTTATCCCCACTCTCTGCCTTCTGCCAGTCAGCCAATCCTCTATCCATGCCAGGATCTTGTCCTTAACACCATGGTCTCTTAACTTATTTAACAATCATCTATGCGGCTCCTTATTAAAGGCCTTCTGGAAATCTAAATAAATGACCTCCACTGGTTCTCCTTTGTCTAACTTCCTGGTCACATCCTCAAAGAACTCTAACAGATTTGCCAGACATCACCTCCCTTTGACAAGCCATGCTGACTCAGCCCTTTATTTACCATACACTTCCAAGTACTCCGCGATCACATCTTTAATAGCAGATTCTAAAACCTTGCCAATGACCAAAGTCCGACTAACCGGCCTATAATTTTCCGTCTTCTGCCTCCCTCCCTTCTTAAACAGTGGTGTTACATTAGCCACTTTCCAGTCATCTAGCACCCTTCCTGCCTCCAGTGGTTCCTGAAAGATTACCACCAATGCCTCCACAATCTCCTCAGCTATCCCGGGGTGTAGTCCATCCAGTCCAGGTGACTTATCCACCTTCAGACATTTCAGTTTCTCCAGAACCTACTCCTTAGTAATGGCCACTGCACTCACCTCTGCCCCCGGAGTCTCCTGGGGCTTGGGCATCCTGGTTTTCCACCGTGAAGACTGATGCAAAGTAACTATTCAGTTCGTCTGCAATTTCTTTGTTTCCTATTATTACTTCTCCAGCCACGTTTTCTATTGATTCAATGTCTATTTTTGCCTCTCTCTTACCTTTTATATATTGAAAAAAACTCTTCATATCTTCTTTTATATTACTAGCTAGCTTGCACTCACATTTCATCTTCTCTCCACTTATTGCTTTTTTAGTCGTCCGCTGCTCACTTTTAAAAACTTCCCAATCCTCTGGCTTCTCACTAATTCTCGCCACTTTGTATGCCTTTTCTTTTGCTTCTATGCTACCCTTGACTTCCCACGGCAACCATGGATGCCTTGTCCTCCCCTTAGCATGTTTCCTCCTCCTTGGGGTGAATTTCTGCTGTGCCTCCCGAATAACCGCCCCAAACTCCTGCCATTGCTGTTCCACTGTTTTCCCTGATACGCTCTTCTTCCAATCAACTTTGGGCAGCTCCTCCCTCATGTCTTTGTAGTTACCCTAATTGAATTGCAATACCGTTACATCTGTTTCCAGCTTCTCCCTCTAAAACTGCAGGATAAATTCTATCATATGGTGGTCACTGCTCCCGAAGGGTTCATTCACCTCAAGATCCCTAATCAAGTCTGCCTCATTACACATTACCAAATCCAGAATTGTCTGTTCCCTAGTGGGCTCTACCACAAGCTGCTCCAAAAAAACATCTCTTAAACACCCCACAAATTCCTTTTCTTGGGATCCACTACCAACCTGAGTTCTCCAGTCCCCCTGAATATTGGCCCCCCATGATTAATGTGATAGTGTCGTTTTTACTTGCACTGCCGCCTCTTAGCGCCAGGGACCCGGGGTCAATTTCGACCTTGGGTCACTGTCTGCGTGCTGTTTGCACGTTCTCCTCGTGTCTGCAAGGGTTTCCTCCGGGGACTCCGGTTTCTTCCCACAATCCAAACCGAACGACTTCGGGAATGAGTGAGGATTCAGTCTTCCCCTCACGAGCTTCACTCATGTCGTACATCCAGGATGTGCTTGTCTGCAAAACATAAACGCATCTATTGAAACCAATTATCCGGAAGGGTCGACAGTATGGTCGTTTTTGTACATCAACGATCATGGTTAATGAGAAATACATTCCTGGATGTTCGTGTTGCTATAATGTATAGTTCTATAGAAATTATTGTACAACACAATGTTGCCACACTGACACAACCTCAGGGGATTCCATTTCGGAAAGCTCACTTTGAAAAGTCGATGGTTTTTCGCAGCCTCTCTGACTCATTGCTCTTTTGTGTGTCTATGGTTGTCTTAATCAGTTTTATTGTCTACTGCAGTGTTTGTCTCTGTGTCCGTGCTTGTGTTTCTTCTGTCCTATAATCGGGGCTTCTGGTGAACACGGGAGGCGGACATATTCACTTACTTTTATCTCGTGATTCAAGAATCTCCAGAGCACTTCTGGTTTTAAGTCAACGTGTGGTGCAACTTATGTCATAATCTGTGCGCGTCGGATTGGTTGTTTATCTCTATGACCAAGAAAGCACAACAGTGCCTGTACCTCCTCAGGAAACTAAGGAACTTCGGCATATCCGTACTGACTCTTACCAACCTTTACAGATGCACCATGGAAAGCATCGATCTTGCTGGGTCAATGTCTGGTATGGTAACAGCTGGACCCAAGACCAGAAGAAACCACAGAGTGTCGTAAACACAGCCCATTCCATCCCGCGAACCCACCTCCCATCTAATGACCCTTTCTACACCTCCCGCTACCTTGGGAAAGCGGGCAGCATAATCAAATAACCCCCCCCCACCCCCCCCCGCCCCGCAACCACCTGGGTTATTCTCTCTTCCAACCTTTTCCACCGGCCAGAAGATACAGAAGTCTGAGAACAGGCACTAACAGATACAAAAACAGGTCCTTCCCCGCTGTTACCAGACTGCTGAATGACCCTTTCATGGACTGAACTGGTCTCTCCAAGCATCTTCACTGCTGTTGCAGCAACTTACTCAGTATGCTTCACCTGGTGTCTATGTATTTACATTGTGTATTTATCGTAAGTCCTATGTTTTTTCATGTATTGAACGATCTCTCTGGACTGTACGCAGAACAATACTTTTCACTGTACCTCGGTACACGTGATAATAAATCTAAATCTAAATCTAGGTGTGCATCTTCGCATGGGGCCGTGTGCCCGTATTCAATATGGGGTAGTGCTGTCCACTAGAGGGCGCTTCCTGATCACATATGAAAGATCGCGACCCGTTGTGGGGAAAGCGACTGCTTGAAGACGTAAAAATGGGGCGGAGAAAATAAATCGTATTCGACCTCATAACATCCCTCTGACTGTTTCAACTTCTCCAGTTGTAGGTCTGGTGCAGACAGTGATCACTGTCTCTGTTGCTGGAGTTCAGACTGAAACCATGGGGGTGAAACACTGTCTGTCGCTGGTTATTGTCCTGATCACAGGTCGGTTATGTTGAACGTCTGTTCTAAACTCCCCAATTCTCATATTTATTACAATTTCCATCTCTGCAAACTCATCCTCCTCATGTTACTCCTCATTGTATAGAGGTCTACAAAATTATGAGGGGCACAGACAGAGTGGATAGCCAGAGGCTTTTCCCCAGGGTAGAGGGGTCAATTACTAGGGGGCATAGGTTTAAGGTGAGAGGGGCAAGGTTTAGAGTAGATGTAGGAGGCAAGTTTTTTACGCAGAGGGTAGTGGCTGCCTGGAACTCGCTGCCGGAGGAGGTAGTGGAAGCAGGGACGATAGGGACATTTAAGGGGCATCTTGACAAATACATGAATAGGATGGGAATAGAAGGATACGGACCCAGGAAGTGTAGAAGATTGTAGTTTAGTCGGGCAGCATGGTCGGCGCGGGCTTGGAGGGCCGAAGGGCCTGTTCCTGTGCTGTACATTTCTTTGTTCTTTGTTCTTTGTACTCCTTCTAACCCGCTGTCTTTCTGCTGTTTATTTTTAGAGATGAGTAACGGAGAGTCAGTGTCCCAGGCAGAACAAGGAGTCGAAGTAGAAGAGGGTGAAGATTCAGCAATACCCTGCAGCTACTCTGTACCGAGTTCAGCTCGAGAATATGGCCTGTTCTGGTTTCGCCAGTATCCACACCGAGCTCCTCAGCATGTGCTCAGAAGCGATAGTTATGGATATAAAAAGACGGCTCCCGGCTTTGAACGCTTCGGCGGGAATCACAACACGTCACGAAACATTTTCACTTTGTCCCTGATAGATTTGAAGATGACAGACAGCGCCGTGTATTACTGCGCGCTGAGACCCACAGTGAATGAGGGCCCGGCGGGGCTCACACAAAAACTGGCGCGGGTCGTCAATCAAGCATTCGGTATCAGAAAAACACAAGGAGTTGAATCTCAATAAAAATGAAAGGGACATTGCAGCTTCATCTGAATGTTTTTTCCTCGCACAGGTCAATGGTTGTCACAGTTGGGAAATGTGACAAGTGGCGGTCATATTACTCCGGGAACAAATTCCATAATTCCCCGATCCCAATTCGCACAAACCTCCAAATCTCCCGGATGAATAACTTAATATATCTGTAAATTTAAAACTTCTGGATCAGCTGACAGTCTATCAGGCAGTACCTTTCAAAAGTGATGTGATTGCACATTTATCACATTTTAAATGTTCTTGGGGAGAAATAATGACTGACTGAAATCAGTACATTACACGAGTAACCCCACTGGAACAGCAACACGGTGTGGATTGGGTGACTATTTATCTCCGGTACCCTTAAAACAGTCATTATTAATTATGGTCGTGCACTGAAAGGCCTGATTAATACCTGCGCATTAGACTGAGTTTAATATATTGATCTCACCTTTCAGCTTAACGAGAGCAGATAGGTAGACATATTTTGGAAAGGAGTAAAAGCAACAGGGTTGTTGTGATGGGAGACTTTAACTTCCCCAATATTGACTGGGACTCACTTAGTGCTCCGGGCGTGGACGCGGTAGAGTTTGTAAGGAGCATCCAGGAGGGCTTCTTAAAACAATATGTAAATAGTCCAACTAGGGAAGGGGCTGTACTGGACCTGGTATTGGGGAATGAGGCTGGCCAGGTGAAAGAAGTTTCAGTAGGGGAGCATTTCGGGAACAGTGACTATAATTCAGTAAGTTTTAAAGTGCTGGCGCACAAGGATAAGAGTGGTCCAAGGGTGAATGTGCTAAGTTGGGGGAAGGCTAATTATAACAATATCAGGCGGGAACTGAAGAACCTGGATTGGGGGCGGATGTTTGAGGGTAAATCAACATCTGACGTGTGGGAGGCTTTCAAATGTCAGTTGAAAGGAATTCAGGACCGGCTTGTTCCTGTGAAGAAGAAGGATAAATACGGCAAATTTCGGGAACCTTGGATAACGAGAGATATTGTAGGCCTCGTCAAAAAGAAAAAGGAAGCATTTGTCAGGGCTAGAAGGCTGGGAACAGACGAAGCCTGCGTGGAATATAAGGAAAGTAGGAAGGAACTTAAGCAAGGAGTCACGAGGGCTAAAAGCGGTCACGAAAAGTCATTGGAAATAGGGTTAAGGAAAATCCCAAGGCTTATTACACGTACATAAAAAGCAAGAGGGTAGCCAGGGAAAGGGTTGGCCCACTGAAGGACAGGGCTGGGAATCTATGTGTGGAGCCATAAGGAGGATAAGGTTCAATCCATTTGGATGGAAATCAGGAATAGGAAGGCGAAAAAGTCACTGATAGGAATAGTCTATATGCCACTAAATAGTAACATTATGTTGGGGCAGGCAATAAACAAAGAAATAGCTGATGCATGTAGAAATGGTACAGCAGTTATCATGGGGGATTTTAATCTACATGTTGATTGGTTTAACCAGGTCGGTCAAGGCAGCCTTGAGGAGGAGTTTATAGAATGTATCCGCGATAGTTTCCTATGACAGTATGTAATGGAACCTACGAGGGAACAAGCGGTTCTAGATCTGGTCCTGTGTAATGAGACAGGATTGATTCAGGATCTCATAGTTCGGGATCCTCTCGGAAGAAGCGATCACAATATGGTGTAATTTAAAATACAGATGGAGGGTGAGAAGGTAAAATCAAGCACGAGTGTTTTGTGCTTAAACAAAGGAGATTACAATGGGATGAGAGAAGAACTAGCTAAGGTACAACAAAGAACAAAGAACAAAGAACAAAGAAATGTACAGCACAGGAACAGGCCCTTCGGCCCTCCAAGCCCGTGCCGACCATACTGCCCGACTAAACTACAATCTTCTACACTTCCTGGGTCCGTATCCTTCTATTCCCATCCTATTCATATATTTGCCAAGATGCCCCTTAAATGTCCCTATCGTCCCTGCTTCCACTACCTCCTCCGGTAGCGAGTTCCAGGTACCCACTACCCTCTGCGTAAAAAACTTGCCTCGTACATCTACTCTAAACCTTGCCCCTCTCACCTTAAACCTATGCCCCCTAGTAATTGACCCCTCTACCCTGGGGAAAAGCCTCTGACTATCCACTCTGTCTATGCCCCTCATAATTTTGTATACCTCTATCAGGTCGCCCCTCAACCTCCTTCGTTCCAGTGAGAACAAACCGAGTTTATTCAACCGCTCCTCATAGCGTATGCCCTCCATAGATTACATAGATTACATAGAACATACAGTGCAGAAGGAGGCCATTCGGCCCATCGAGTCTGCACCGACCCACATTAATCCCTCACTTCCACCCTATCCCCGCAACCCAATAACCCCTCCCAACCCTTATGGACACTACGGGCAATTTTTAGCATGGCCAATCCACCTAACCTGCACGTCTTTGGACTGTGGGAGGAAACCGGAGCACCCGGAGGAAACCCACGCAGACACGGGGAGAACGTGCAGACTCCGCACAGACAGTGACCCAGCGGGGAATCGAACCTGGGACCCTGGCGCTGTGAAGCCACAGTGCTATCCACTTGTGCTACCGTGCTGTCCATACCAGGCAACATTCTGGTAAATCTCTTCTGCACCCTCTCTAAAGCCTCCACATCCTTCTGGTAGACTGGGAGCAAAGGCTTTATGGTGAAACAGTTGAGGAACAGTGGAGAACCATCCAAGCTTTTTTTCACAGTGCTCAGCAAAGGTTTATACCAACAAAAGGGAAGGACGGTAGAAGGAGGGAAAATCGACCGTGCATATCTAAGGAAATAAGGGAGAGTATCAAATTGAAGGAAAAAGCAGACAAAGTAGCAAAGATTAGTGGGAGACTAGAGGACTGGGAAATCTTTATGGGTCAACAGAAAGCTACTAAAAAAGCTATAAAGAAGAGTAAGATAGATTATGAGAGTAAACTTGCTCAGAATATAAAAGCAGATAGTAAAAGTTTCTACAAATATATAAAACAAAAAAGAGTGGCTAAGATAAATATTGGTCCTTTAGAGGATGAGAAGGGAGATTTAATAATGGGGGATGAGGAAATGGCTGAGGAACTCAACAGGTTTTTAGGTCGGTCTTCACAATGGAAGACACAAATAACATGCCAGTGACTAATGGAAATGAGGCTATGACAGGTGAGGACCTTGAGAGGATTGTTATCACCAAGGAGGTAGTGATGGGCAAGCTAATCGGGCTAAAGGTAGACAAGTCTCCTGGTCCTGATGGAATGCATCCCAAAGTGCTAAAAGAGATGGCTAGGGAAAGTGCAAATGATCTAGTGATAATTTACCAAAATTCACGAGTCTCTGAGGTGGTCCCGGCGGATTGGAAATTAGCAAACGTGACACCACTGTTTAAAAAAGGAGGTAGGCAGAAAGCGGGTAATTATAGGCCAGTGAGCTTAACTTCGGTAGTAGTGAAGATGGTGGAATCTATCATCAAGGAATAAATAGCGAGGTATCTAGATGGAAATTGTCCCATTGGGCAGATGCAGCATGGGTTCATAAAGGGCAGGTCATGCCTCACTAATTTAGTGGAATATTTTGAGGACATTGCCCGTGCGGTAGATAACGTGGAGCCAATGGATGTGGTATATCTGGATTTCCAGAAAGCCTTTGACAAGATGCCACACAAAACGTTGCTGCATAAGATAAAGATGCATGGCATTAAGGGTAAAGTAGTAGCATGGATCGAGGATTGGTTAATTAATAGAAAGCAAAGAGTGGGGATTAATGGGTGTTTCTTTGGTTGGCAATCAGATGCCAGTGGTGTCCCTCAGGGATCAGTGCTCGGCCCACAATTGTTCACAATTTACACAGATGATTTGGAGTTGGGGACCAAGGGCAATGTGTCCACGTTTGCAGACGACACTAAGATGCGTGGTAAAGCAAAACGTGCGGAGGATACTGGACGTCTGCAGAGGGATTTGGATAGGCTAAGTGAATGGGCTAGGGTCTGGCAGGTGGAATACAATGTTGACAAATGTGCGGTTATCCATTTTGGTAGGAATAACAGCAAAAGGGGTTATTATTTAAATGATAGAATATTAAAACATGCTGCTGTGCAGAGAGACCTGGGTGTGCTAGTGCATGAGTCGCAAAAAGTTGGTGAACTGGTGCAACAGGTGATTAAGAAGGCAAATGGAATTTTGTCCTTCATTGCTAGAGGGGTGGAGTTTAAGACTAGGGAGGTTATGCTGCAATTGTATAAGGTGTTAGCGAGGCCACACCTGGAGTATTGTGTTCAGTTTTGGTCTCCTTACTTGAGAAATGACGTACTGGCACTGGAGGGTGTGCACAGGGGATTCACTAGGTTGATCCCAGAGCTGAAGGGGTTGGATTACGAGGAGAGGTTGTGTAGACTGGGACTGTACTCGTTGGAATTTAGATGGATGGCTTCTTATAGAAACATATAAAATTATGAAGGGAATAGATAGGATAGATGCGGACAGGTTGTTTCCACTGGTGGGTGAAAGCAGAACTAGGGGGCATAGCCTCAAAATAAGGGGAAGTAGATTTAGGACTGCGTTTCGGAGGAACTTCTTCACCCAAAGGGTTGCGAATCTATGGAATTCCTTGGCCAGTGAAGCAGTAGAGGCTCCTTCATTAAATGTTTTAAAGGTAAAGATAGATAGTTTTTTGAAGAAGAAAGGGATTAAAGGTTATGGTGTTCGGGCCGGAAAGTGAAATGAAATGAAATGAAAATCGCTTATTGTCACAAGCAGGCTTCAATTAAGTTACTGTGAAAAGCCCCTAGTCGCCACATTACGGCGCCTGTTCGGGGAGGCTGCTACGGGAATTGAACCGTGCTAGCTGGCCTGCCTTGGTCTGCGTTCAAAGCCAGTGATTTAGCCCTGTGCTGAGTGGAACTGAGTCCACAAAAGATCAGCCATGATCGCATGGACTGGTGGAGCAGGCTCGAGGGGCCAGATGGCCTACTCCTGCTCCTAGTTCTTATGTTCTTAAATGGGCGAGGTACTAAATCATTACTTTGCATCAGTATTCACCAAATAGAAGGAATTGGTGGATGTTGAGTCTGGAGAAGGGTGTGTAGATAGAAGATCCCTTCTGGGTCACATTGAGATCCAAAAAGACGAGCTGTTGGGCGTCTTGAAAAATATTAAGGTAGATAAGTCCCCAGGGCCTGATGGGATCTACCCCAGAAGACTGAAGGAGGCAAGAGAGGATATTGTTGAGGTCTTGAACGAAATCTTTGGATCCGCACTGTCTTCAGCTAAGGTCCCGGAGGCCTGGAGAAGAGCCAACGTTGGTCCTTTGTTTAAGAAGGGTAGCAAGAATAATCCAGGGGGCTACAGGCCTGTTGCCATACATCACTGGTCGGGAAATTACTGGAGACACTTCTTCGAGACAGGATCTACTCCTATTTGGAACCAAGTGGACGTATTAGCGAGAGGCATCACGGTTTTGTGAAGGTTTTTTTTTCGAGGAGGTCACAAAAATAATTGATGCAGGTACGGCAGTGGATGCTGTCTATGGACTTCAGTAAAGCCTTTGACAAGCTCCCTAATGTCAGACTGGTACAAAAGATGAAGCCACACGGGATCAGAGGTGATCTGGCAAGATGCATTCATAACTGACTAGGCCATAGAAGGCAGAGAGTAGCAATGGATGGGTGCTTTTCTGATAGGAGGGCTGTGGTTATTGGTGCTCTGCAGGGATCAGTGCTGGGACCTTTGCTGTTCGTAGTATTAAAAAATGATTTGGAGGAAAATGTAACTTGTCTGATTAGTAAGGTTGCGGATGATACAAAGTTTGGTGGAATTGCGGATAGCGATGAGGACTGTCAGAGAATACAGCAGGATTTAGATCGTTTGGAGACTTGGGCGGAGAAATGGCAGATGGAGTTTAAGCCGGAAAACTGTGAGGTAATGCATTTTGGAAGGTCTAATAAACGTAGGGAATATACAGAGAATGGTAGAACCCCCAAGAGTTTCGACAGTCAGAGAGATCTAGGTGTACAGGTCCACAGGTCACTGAAAAGGGCAACACGGGTGGACAAGGTAGTCAAGAAGGCATACGGCATGCTTGCCTTCATTGGCCGGGGCATTGAGTATAAAAATTGGCAAGTCATGTTGCAGCTGTATAGAACCTTAGTTAGGCCACACTTGGAGTATAGTGTTGAATTCTGCTCGCCACACTACCAGAAGGATGCGGAGGCTTTAGATTGGATGCAGGAGAGAGTTCCCAGGATGTTGCTTGGTATGGAGGGCATTACCTATGAGGAGAGGTTGAATAAACTCGGTTTGCTCTCACTGGAACGACGGAGGTTGAGGGGCTACCTGATAGACGTCTCCAAAATAATGAGGGGCATAGACAGAGTGGATAGTCAGAGGCTTTTCCCCAGAGTAGAGGGGTCAATTACTAGGGGGCATAGGTTTAAGGTGCGAGGGGCAAGGTTTAGAGGAGATGTACGAGGCACGTCTTTTACACAGAGGGTAGTGGGTGCCTAGAACTCGAGGCCGAAGGAGGTGGTGGAAGCAGGGACGATAGTGACGCTTAAGGGTATCTTGACAAATACACGAGTAGGATGGGAATAGAGGGACACGAATACCGGAAGTGTAGAAATTTTTTGTTTTAACTGGCAGCATGGTCGCCGCAGGCTTGAAGGATCGAAGGGCCTGTTCCTGTGCTGTACCTTTCTTTCTTCTGTATTCTTTCACCTTGATTAGATTTAAAGATCTATCGAAAAAATGTTATAAACATTAATTTCGAAGGAAAGCGAGTTACACCCAGAAAAAGCCTAAATGCCTGATAATGTGAGACAGCGAAAAGGGAACAAGACTGAAAAACACAACCAGGGGGGAATCTGATTGGAGAGAGCCAGCAGTGTTTAGTCCTCAACTAACAAAGATTGGTCCACAGCTGACGGCAAAACTGAGAGACTAGCCAATCGCAGCACGGAGGGACGCCCCTCAATTTCCCAACAAGTGAAGGCTGCCTCTGATCAGAGTTTACTCTGTGTTATGAGACTAGAAGCAGAACATATTTGAAACAGTGTCGCTGTTTACTGGCCAATCAGGAACCATGTGCTCCCTGTGTGCTTTACTGATAATAATGGTCTTGCTGCTTGAGTCTGAGCTCAAATCCTCAGCCTGTGTTTCATGGGTTATATTCACTCACAGATTTCTGACACATTCTATATTTTGTTACAGGAACCAGTGGCCAAGATTCAGTTTCCCAGGACCCGCATGAATTAACGGTTGAGGAAAAACAGACAGCCATATTTTTTTCCGTTCTCAAGTTTCTCCCCGTTGACATGTTCTATTTATTCTTCTACCCTCGTCAATTTCGGCGCCAGACGCCAAATGGTATCAAATCACAGTACAATTAATGCCATTGACTTGCGCCCGGTGCGGTGGCCAAGAGGAAAAGCGTTGGTCTTATAAAACAAAAATCGCGTGTTCGAGTCCCGCCCGTGCCTCGGTGCGGCTGCTAGCCTCCCCTACGTTAATTCGGAGTTTCATTTGTACTGATCCATTCAAAGTCGTCTTTAATCATCTTCCACAAACAACCACAACATGGAATATCATTCACCTATCCCCATCTTCTTTCTGGGACATTGAACTTTCTGCTAATTAAAGTAATTCTGTATAATCTAGTCTCTGATAAAAACAAAATTCTGAGAGCGTCCGTTTACTCGCTTTTGTAGCTTCGTTATGATCAAAATAAACAAAACTAGTCTGTTCAGCCCTGTTATCGTTCTGATTTATAACCACCGCCTGTCCTCCAAATTCTTAGCATTCTTTCGACTTCGTCGTCCCAGGGCCAAACAGAGAACTCCAGCGGTCATTTGCACAAATTAAGCATCATTTTCTGATTCAAAACACCAACAGTAGCAACAACAGTGTCCAAACAGCTGAAATTTAGATTTCTGGCTCGGTTTGCCGCCATGGTATGCATTGCAGTAAACTCTCAATGCACTCAACAGCCGAATTCTGACGCGAAGTAAACAGAACCCGGCAGCAGAGGGCGCCAAATTCAGGCACGGGCGTCACAAACTCACTTGATGGTATCGGCCAAGCCGGTGGGATGGGAGGTGAGTGAGATCACAGTAGACCTCCCCTCCACCACCAACCGCCCCCCTCCCCCCCCCCCCCCCCCCCCCGCACTTCACTGAGCTGAACAGAGCCCGGGCTCGCTCTCTCCTTCCAATCTCTGACTCAGTCCAGTCCAATTCACTGAGAGAGACTCAGTTAGAGATGTTTCTGGTAATACTGGCGGCGCTGTGACACAGTGAGTAGTTATAATGCTCATCAAACCGGATTAGCATATTAGGACTCATGGGCCAAAATATAATTCACGATCGGTAATATCTATGTGGTGCCTAGATGGGAGATTCCACATAATCTTGCAGAAAATAGCAAATTGGATCAACTCAGTATAAACACAGGGTGGCGCGGTAGCGCAGTGGTTAGCACTGCTGTCGCATGGCATTGAGGACCTGGGTTCAATCCGGCCTCGGGTCGCTGGATGTGTGGAGTTTGCATATTCTCCCTGTGTCTGCGTGGGTCTCACTCCCACAACCCAAAGATGTGCAGGGTAGGTGAATTGGCGAAGACGTCATAAAGCTGTACTTTCAAAGTTCTGGGTCTGGTGGCTATTTGTCAGTTGACATCTTTGAAATGTGAGCTAATGGCACAGAGTTATCACATTGTAAAGATCCTGTCGTAAAAGTAATGACTGAAATCAGTACTTTACAAAGCTAACCCTAGTGGAACCGCATCTCGGTGTGGAGTTGGTTGTCTATTTATACCTGGTCTCCTCAAAACAGTAACTATTAACGACGCTCATGCTCTGGGTGGCACTCGTTAATTCTTGTGCATTAGGCTGAATTAAAACGCTTCCTTTCACCTTTCGCCTTGATTTGAGATAAAGATCTATCGAAACAAATAGATAAACATTACTTCGAAGAAAAGCGAGTTACACCCAGAAAAAGTCAAAATGACGGATAACATGAGACAGAAAAAGGGAACAAAACTGAAAAACACAACCAGGGGTGGAATCTGATTGGACAGACATAGCTGTGTTTCGTCCTCAACTAACAGAGGCTGTTCCACAGCTGACGTAAAAGCTGCGAGACGAGCCAATCGTAGCACGGAAGAACGCCCCTCAATTTCCCAATAAGTGAAGCCTGCCTCTGATCAGAGTTTACTCTGTGATATGAGACTAGAAGCAGCAACGTATTTGAAACAGTGTCGCTGTTTACTGTCCAATCAGGAACAATGTGCTCCCTGTGTGCTTTGCTGATAATAATGGTCTTGCTGCCCGGTGAGTCTGAGCTCGAATCCTCAGTCTGTCTTTCATGCGTTATATTTACTCACAGATTTCTGACACATTCTCTATGTTGTTACAGGAACCAGTGGCAAAGATTCCGTTTCCCAGGAGCCGCCTGAATTAACGGTTCAGGAAGAACAGACGGTAATATTGAACTGCAGTTACAAAGCACAATACTCCACGGCAACTCTCTTCTGGTACATCCAGTATCCCGGGAAAGCTCCGAGATATTTACTGGGAATGTTCGGCAAGGAACAGGGCGATAAGTCACCAGAGTTTTCTGACCGGTTTTCTGCTGATTTGGACAAAGACAAGAAAATCGTTCCATTAACTATCACCGGGGTCCCTGTTTCTGACTCCGCCGTGTATCTCTGTGCTCTGAACCCCACACTGTTACAGAGGCACAGTCAACCCGTACAAAAACCGGTAAGGCCCTCTCACCTCCTCTTCGCTGATTCAGATCTGTCAGTAGGATTGTGAACTGCTAATATTAATAAAACAATATTATAAATGACAGCTTGCCCGAATGATCTCTTTCTGTTATGCTGAATGTTTGTCATTCCGATTTACTGGACTCCGAGCAGCTCTGTAAATGGGAGGCTTTGGTTCTGTTATCAGAACAACATGAGCTGTTTCCAATCCGTGCCCCATCTCAAATATTTGATTTAATGCTCGTTGTATTATTAGTCTGCAGCACAGAGAACGTAGTTGTTCAGTCGCTGAGTTTCTTCAAGAAGGGTTCCAAAGATCTGCGGATATTAAGGCAAAGAAGATAGTTGTGGATAGTGCAGGAGGGTGGATGTGAGGTAGATCAGCCAGGATCTTACTGAATGACAGACCAGGCCCGAGTGAAGGAGCCAATGGTCCACTCCGGCTCCTATTTCTTATTCTCTGAAGCTATTCCGTTCAATTCATTGTTCTGAGAACAGTTTCATCTGATTCCATGCTCTTTGTTCTGATGAAATGTAGGACACAGGAGCTCAGGGCTGATTGGGTGTCGCCTTTAGACTCTGTCAGTAATGAACCAATCAGTAGCGAGGTGGGATATGATTCAACATCTTGTCAAGTCTTATCTGAAACAATTCAGCTTTAACTCACTCTGTTTAAATCCACCACCAGCTCTGTGAACATGTCGACTGTTACCTTTTACACATCCCTCGCCGCTGCAGTCCTCTTAACTGGTAAGTTCCGAAGTTGCACAATTTTCACTTTGCTCGTGATATCGACATAGAAATCGTCATTTAAATGTATCTCCCCTCCGTTTGCAATCTATTTCCTTAACTTGAAACAATCGTGATAATGAAAAAACAATGTCTCTATTTCTAAATGTTTTCAGGGGTTAGAGGCGAAGACTCGGTCTCTCAGGAGCCGCTTGCAGTGACACAATATGAAGGAGACTCAGTGACCATTAATTACAGCTATTCGACAACAGCTGCTTCATATTATTTACAGCTGTACCGTCAGGACCTGAATAAAGCTCCCACATTACTGATCTACGTTCATAACTATGGAGCAATTTCCAGAACAGTGGGCGTGGAGTCTCGATTTTCTGCATCAATAAACACTTCGAAAAGTGAGGGGAATTTCACCATCCAGGAGCTGCGGCTGTCTGACAGCGCAGTGTATTACTGCGGACTGAGAGACACATTGACAGCAACCAGAGGGAGCCTCGTACAAAAACACTGCCGCAATGTGGCAAAGAGAATAGCGGACTGAGGCGGAAAAGCTGGACTTTATGAGCCGATCAGCAGATTTTTCTGATTTGAAATAAATCCAAATGATTGACAAGCAAGAGATAATAATAATCTTTATTGTCACAAGCAGACTTACATTAACACTGCAATGAAGTTACTGTGAAAATCCCCTAGTCGCCACACTCTGGCGCCTGTTCCGGCAGAGGAGGTTTCCTCTGCTCCATTTTACATCGAATACATTCTGAGCATAACGTTATGATATGTTTAGAGCATTTATTCCAGTTTCCAAATTAAATATATTGCGACCAAATTGCTGAGCAAATATTTGACATTGTGTTCCAGTCTTTAAAGGAGTGACACACACCGCGTAAATGCAGTAGCGGGCATATAACACTGAGGGGTGCTCAGGACAAAAGTACAAAAACTTTGTTTGTGCATAAAGCCTGGTCCGGTGCGTTCAGATTCGCCAGGGCACTCCTGGCGCTTTCTCGTGCTCTTTTCCATTTGGCTTTTGTATTCAGTTGGCTTTGTTACCATTAGTCCAGGTGTCCAGAACACCAAGTCTGATCTTAAGGATAATTTACTTATTTACCATGAGTCATCAACTTCTAATCATGTCCGGAAAATAACTCCTGTACTTTTTCTGTATTGAGGATTGGTTGTTTGGTAGCACAGACGTGAGCATTGCTGAAAATAATTGTCGAAGCTTTTCGTCCTGAACTCATCAGGACAATGATAACAACAGCAATGTCAGGGGGAACATCATAATGTATTTTTTCAGCCATATTAAGCATTCTCAGTTTCAATATATGTCAGTGTCATTAACATTCAGACGTGTTTAATCGGGTTATTATGATTATTAAGATTTTCCTCATCCGATGGGCATTGGTTTGCACTACAGACTGATATTACAACCCTAAAATTACTTGTCCTTCAGAGGTTTCCTGAACAGCGGTCTGGGATATAAATAGTGCCGACCACATGCAGAGTTTCTTTTCTCAATGGTTGCGACGAGTTCTCAGATATCCTCATATCAGCATCAACTAATTCTGCTCTCAGTAAATACAATAATTGGACTGAATCTGTCTTCGATGTGAACGATTTTAGATGGTGTTTATGTAGATTGTGTTCAGGGCCTGTGCTCACAGGAAACCATTCACGTTTCAGTGTCTGAGCCGCTGTGAAAACAAGCTCTCACCAGACAGCAGCTGTGACCCAGAAACTTGCGGCAGTTTTTGTTTGAAACTTTCCCTCGTTGCCATCACTGTGAGACTCTGTGCTCAGTAATAGACCGCGGTGTCAGACAGCCGCAGCTCCGAGATGGTCAATCGGTACAGCTTGCCTGGCAGCTGAACTGTATCAGAAAACCGGTCCTGAGCGAAATCCGCCTTCAATTCAGCACCCCCGCCCGTGTCCTTCCGGACCACAAACTTAGGCTGTCTGTCTGGGTACTGACGGTACCAGAATAAGTATAAAGCATCGTCCGTATAGGTACAGGTTAGAGTGACATCTTCTCTTTCTGTCTGTGTGAGTGAGGGTTCCCGCTGAGTAACACAATCTCCACCGCTCAGACCTGCAACACACGGTTATAGAAAGCGGAAAACATTGCTTAAAAATTCAACAGAACTGAACTGAGGGTGAAAATTCCGTCGGAGTAACATAAAAATAGATAGAATTTAGAGCACGAGAAAGCTCATTCGGCCTAATTGCTTCATGTCAGTGTTTACAATCCCAGGAGAATCTTCCATCTCTCCTCATATCATTCTATCAGCAAATCCCTCCGCCCATTTCTCCCTTATTTGTTTATCTAGTTTCCCTTGAAATGTGTCTTTACTCCGCTCCTCAGCTCTTCCTTGTGTTAATTTGAGCCACATTCTACCGATTCTCTTTCTCAACTGGTTATTCCTGATTTCCAAGTTAGAGAATTAGGTGGTGCTTAGATTTCTGGCAGCGAGATTTGGAACCTGTGAAATTATCCTCTCCACAATCCGATCAGATCATTGTAAAGGCATCAAGGTTGACGTCCCGTTAGTACAGAAAAGAACCAGAACTTTTACATTGCTTTCTGATAGGTATCATCCTCCAATTCCGGTACCGCCACTCTAACTCGCGTATGCTTTGTGTTTTGCCAACATAAACTCCTGGAAGGAAGAGGCTAGGGGATAGACTCATCTTTTCTAAGGCAGATTGGATACTTGATTAACACAAGGGTACTGCTTTCCAAATTTATTCCTATGGAAATGAACGTTTTTTTTTAACGTTTTAAACGTCTTACTAACAATGAATGTTACCCAGATCAAAGCGAGAACGGGGATCCGCATCGCCTCTGGTCCTGGATTCCGGGGACTAATTCTGTCTCAGAAACCTGCAGAATATCCAACCAGATAAAGCTGAGAGCATTGGCTGAGGCTGCTCTGATGTCACTTCCTATGGAACGAATAATCGGAAGAGCTGGGTTCGCTGGATCTGATTGGTCTGATGTCACCTATTTAACCACATATGTTTATTTGAGGGAACTGAGGAGGTTGCAGTGCATTCAGAGCGAGACCACAAAACACAGACAGCTTGATCCCTAATTGATCTGAGCGGCATTTTTATCTTCGGTTCACCTGAAAGAAACAGCCTTGAAGAAAGGAAATACAAGTGCTGAATGTGATGAAGGTGTTCCGAGCATTTCAATCACGAAAACGACTGAATTTGAGGCGGGGATGAAAGAAAGTGTGTTCTCAGATTTGTTTTGTATTCGTGTCGTATCAAACAGAGTTGAAAAAATACAATGACAATCAACAGGAGAAATTTTCAATTTAACAAATGTTAAAATGTCAGTTTGTCAAATAGGCCTTAAACATTTCCACTCAATCGCTTATTATTGAGTGAATCCAATCTGACATCTAACACCTCTGTTCAGAGCTGCTGGGATCTGTCTCGTGGCTACATTCTTCAGTCCCTCTGCTCATTGCTGGTATTAATGCATCTCTCCACAGTCCACTATTCCGTTCACTCTGTCACACAGCGGCAGTGATTTTGCACGAGGCTCCCTCTGGTTGCTGTCACCGTGTCTCTCAGTCCGCAGTAATACACCGCGTTGTCAGACAGCCGCAGCTCCCGGATCGTGAAATTCCCCTCCCTTTTCGAAGTGTCGAGAGATGCTGAGAATCCACACGGCCTCTGCTCTGAAAACATCTCCGTATTTCGGGATGTCGATCAAAATATGGGGGTTATCTCCGGGCCCTGGCGGTACAGCTGTAAATTATGCGAATCAGCAGCGGTCGAATAGCTGAAATTATTTATGGCAAAGCCTCCTTCAAAATGTGTTGTGGAAACCGGTTCCTGTGAAACTGAGTCTAAACCAGTAACGGCTGGCAGAAATAAAGAGAAAACAGGGTTAACACAGAACACATTGCCTGCACGAAGGAGATTTTGTAGTTTGTAAACTTCCAAGTTAAGAGAGCAGCAGTTGTGATGAATGAATAAAAAACAACATCCCACATGTTTGCAGAGAGCTGGCAGCGGATTTGAACCTGAAATTGTATCTGTGATGAGTTGGGTACGTGTTGAATAACACCTGATATCTTTGCCGATTCGTTCGTTCCTGACAGCGTCATCAGTTTTCACCCAATTAGTAAATGGGGTCTTTGTTCCACTATTGATCCAATCAACTGAGAGCTCCTTTCTGCTCCAATTCATGACATCAGGGCGGGCAGCAGTGAATCGAACAGGGAACAGGAATTAAACACAATGTTGACCCTTCAACAGTTTCACTCTGCGAGATGGGTGAAGTGAAGGGAAATAGCTCTTAATGTGCTACTAACAATGCGGTGGCTCCCATTAACCGAACTGCTCATTGGCCATTAGAGCTACTACAGCTAGTATAAAGGCCCATCGAGAGGACAAGTGAGCTCTGAAGGCTTTCAGTTCCACCAATTCCAGCTATTATATGGAATAAATGGCGTCGGCTTGGCAGGTTTGAGCAGAATAGGATTAAGGATCAAGCTGTCTGCGTTTTCTCGGCATGCTCTGATCAGCAGAATGCACGGCAACTGCCTCAGTTTTCGTTGACAAACATGTTTAAATAGGTGACATCAGATCAATCAGATCCAGCAAACCCTGCTCTTCCGATCATTCGTTTCAGAGGTTGTGAAGTCAGAGCAGCCTCAGCCAATGCTCTGAGCTTGATATTGTTGGATGTTCTGCAGGTTTCTGAGACAAAATAGTCCCTGGAATCCAGGACCAGCAGGAATGCGGATCCCCGTTCTCGCTGTGATTTGGGTGACATTCAATGTTGGAAAGACGTTTAAAACATTTTTAAAATGTTAATATCTAGCAGGAATAAATTTGGAAAGCAGGACACCCGTGTTAACAAGCATCAGACCTGCCTTAGAGCACACATGAATCTTTGTCCTCGTGTCTTTTTTACAGGGTTTATATTCGCAAAACACAATGCAAACGCTAGTTAGAGTGACGATACCGGAATTAGATGATATCTAGCAGAATGTAAATGCTGTGGTTCTTTATGTACTGACGTGAAGTCAACCTTGATGTCTTTACATTGATGCGATGGACGAGTAGAGAGGCTAATTCCACATGTGGAACGTTCCAAATCTCCGAGCCAGAAATCTGCCTAACATGCATATCTTTGGACTCAAGTAGAAATATAAAATCCAGTCGAACTGAACTGCTGACCTAACCAACGACGGAACTGCGCCCTGGGAAGCAATGTCTGCAATAGCACAATCGGATTAAACCGACAGAAGCAAATGCAATAACGCAATGTCTAGCAATATCACAGACTCAAAGCTAATCAAACTATCAGCTGCCATCGCAATTGATGGAGTGGAAATATCAACGACTGAGTCACCAGACGTTTCTGCTCATTCTGCACCTTTTATTGTTCAAGTGACTGAGGAAACAAAACCATGTGGGCAGGAAAGACCCAGAATCACAAACATTTAGGGAACGGAATGAGGCCTATTTGAAAGTGCGACACGTGGCGGCTTTCACACACGCATTTTTCACGTTGCCTTCCATTTTCAATTAATGGTAATATCCCTTTGACAAGTTCCTGTGTATCTTCGCCCTTTTTCATTTTGATGCGGTATTCCTGATAGTAAAAAATCACAATGGAAGAAATAAAATGTATCTTTCACTATACATTTTTGCCTGAAATTGAAGTGATTTTGTCATTGAATCTTCTACCAATGAAAGTCATGACATGCGATCCCCTCCAGCACAAGAGCAAAATTCTGAAGAGATAAATTGATTCTCCATTCTACCTTTTTTATCACAAGCAAAAGAATCCAAGATTGCCTTGTCAGTTTTCATAAACTGCCATTCATTCCTGGTACTCTTCTGATATATAATATCCACGCTATCTCCAACTTGTTAACATTCTTTATACTTTGTCTTTCACTGGATTTGGACAGAGAGGTCCAGCAATAATTACTCCAGAATTAGGGTCACGTTTCGATATAAACAGCAACAGTGACAAAACCTGTGTCAAAATGTCTCCAATTTATAGAATAAATCCTAGAATTCCTACAGTGCAGAAGGAGGCCATTCGGCCATCGAGTCTGCTCCAGCCCTCTGAAAGAATACTCCACCAAGCCCAATTCCCCTCCCTATTCCTATAAACCTTTAACCTAACCTACAGATCCCTGGACACTGCGGGACAATTTAGCGTGGCCAATCCACCTAACCTGCACACCTGAGGGCAGAACGGTAGCATAAGTGGCTAGCACTGTGGCTTCACAGCGCCAGGGTCCCAAGTTCGATTCCCCGCTGGGTCAGTGTCTGTGCTGAGTCTGTACGTTCTCCCGTGTCTGTGTAGGTTTTCTCCGGGTGCTCCGGTTTCTTCCCACAGTCCAAAGGCGTGCAGGTTAGGTGGATTGGCCATGATAAATTGTCCTTAGTGTCCAAAACGGTTAGGAGGGGTTATTGGGTTACGGGGATAGGGTGGAAGTGAGGGCATATGTGGGTCGGTGCAGACTTGATGGGCCGAATGGGTCGGTGCGGTCGTGATGGGCCGAATGGCCTCCTACTGTATGTTCTATGTTCTATCTTTGGACTATGGGAGGAAACTGGAGCATCTGGAGGAAACCTACGCAAACACGGGGAGAAAGTGAAAACTCCACAAGTCACCCAAGGCCGGCATGGAACTTGAGTCTGGCGCTGTGAGGCAGCAGTGCTAACCACTGTGGTCACTGTGCCGAAATTTAGCTTTCTGGCAAACGCTCATGTTTGCGGATAAAATACTCTCCCAATCCACTCAATGACCTCATCCTAAAATGGATTACTTAGGACCCGCCAGTAGAGGGCCCCAATATCAGGCATGGGCCTGATTATGTCACGTGACAGCACTGACACAGCTATTGGGGATGGTATCCGGAGTGATGTCACAATGGGCCTGGCCCTCTGCAGTGTGTGGGTGGAACAATGAGCTGAAAGAGCCCGGGTTCCCTCTCTGCTTCTCAATCTCTAACTCATTTCATTCCCATTCACTAAGAGAGATTTATTTAGACATGTTTCTGTTAATATTGGCGGCGCTCTTGCATAGAAAGTACTGGGTTCTGGACTGGATTCTCCGGTCCCCAGCCGCGTGTTTCTCGGATGGACAACTGACTCTCAGATTCCCGCAAATTGTGATTAACTCTTGATATTTTATACTTTCGCAGGCGGACTGTGCGCAGATCCAGTAACTCAGTCACCGCTGACAATATCCGCATCAGAAGGGAGTTCAGTTAGATTGCGAATATACAGACCCGACTATGTACTACATGCTCTGGTATCAGCAAAAACCGGCACAGCCGCCGAGATTGATCATCATTACCATAGTGGCGATGAAGAAAGAGGAGATCTCAGGACGATATCTGGCGGCTGCCAACAGGTCTAAAAAGAATGGTCATCTCAGTATAAACGCGCTCAGTGTGGAGGTCGGGGCAGTCTATTACTGTGCATTCAGCACAGTGTCACAAATCAGCTACAACCACGTACAAAACCTCAGAGAGTATTTTCAATTCCACTAATTTTGCGTTCCTGCCCTTGTCCCTGGGGATGGTTTGATCTCGATTCAGAAAAACACTCTCAAGTCCATGTATCCACCAATTACATTGCTGGCCCAGTCCTTTTGTAGGTCAATAGTGGAGCCGTTTGCGATTCGTGAGATTAATCCGCATGTCGCCATGCGCAGTAAATTTAAACTTGGAATATCCACTTCAGACAGAAGTAATGCAAGTTCTCAGATGTGGGGATAATAAAATCTTCCAGGACCATTAACTTAGATCGACCTAAGGCCACTGAATCTGAGCCCCTTGTAGTCTTCAGTAGAACATCGACTTTCCGATCGAAAATACATTAAATCTATGTTGACACTTCCTGTTTTCTGTTATGGAGTCGCCCAGATAACGGACGTGTATCAGCTAGGGGGTGGGCGACCGCGGAGGCCATGTATTTGTCCGGTCCTTCCAGATCTTTTCATCACTGCCTCAGGGGACCAATATTACCAGCGTTCTCTTTCTATCGCTGGCAATCAGAGGATTGGCCGTCACTATTAAAATGCATAGAGTTGTGATCCTGTTCTGAGAACAAGTAAGGTGCGCCCACTGCGGCATGGACTTACCTCTACCATTGGAGCATCCTTCGAGACGCTGTGCTGGGACAAGCTCAACGATGCTGTGTCTCCATCGGTAACAAATACCGACCCAGGAGATTGTGATACCTCTTCACGGACCTGCGAACAGACGAATTTTGAGCAGGAGTTGTTTATCCATCCTCTCGAGCCTCCTCCATCGTTCAATAAGTTCGTGGCTCATGTGATTATGACCTCAGATTCACATTTCACCTACCCCGGATAAACTTAAAATCCCATTTTAATCGAGAATCCAAGCACATCTGCCTTGAAATATTCAACGAACCCCCCTCAGCGGTCTCTGCGGAAGAGTTCCATAGATTAATGAAGCTCGGTCAGAAAAAAAAAACAAAGATCTACATATGGAGTCTTGCTCCATTTCACGTAATCATTATAAATGACTGTGGCCTTTCTGACCGTCCTCTCGCATCCACCTTGAGAGTTGAATACCCCCCCCCACAACCTACCTCCCCCCCTCTCGGTGTTGGTTTGTTTCTGAGATCCACTGTATTTCTGCTATAATGGACTGCCGGCAGAGACATGTATAGGGATATTTATAGTGGTGTACTAGTATTTATCTGTATGTGTGTCATATTGATAACACTTCTACATTTGCTGCTACGCAGATTATCTCCAATCAGACGGACCTTGCAAGCTGCCCGGAAGCTGACTGTATATCAGGATCGTCCGGATAGATTGTATTGATGTGTGGCGTTAATCTAATATCCTCTTCAACCCTCATGTCACGTCCAACTGTTCCACTGGGTCTTGGTGGCTCCAGCCTGATAGAAACGAACAGAAAACAATAACAATTTCAAAATTCAGAATCAGCCTTATATCGACCAACATAACGGTCACCCACAGCATCTTCAGTATTATTTATTGAACAATAATATCTGGTTACACAGTGAGGGGAGAATGGGGGGTTTGCAGTGAAGGAAATACTGAGTAGCGAGATCATAACGAGGAGATGGACGAGGCGGTTCCCCGCGATAGTTCCTGAATCAATTGCTCTTCAGGGCAGGCAATTATCTGTCAGAGCAGCAAACCAGATTCAGGTCCCACTGCACTGCAGATCCAACCAAAGACTAGAATCAACCAGCGGTAGCAATGTCTAGAGTAACACAATGGTGTTAGAGCGAGAACGGTAGAGTTCTTGGTAATGTGGAGGAGCAGAGAGATCTTGGGGTCTATGTTCATACATCTTTGAAAGTTGCCACTCAAGTGGATAGAGCTGTGAAGAAGGCCTTTGGTGTGCTCGCGTTCATTAACAGAGGGATTGAATTTAAGAGCCGTGAGGTGATGATGCAGTTGTACAAAACTTTGGTAAGGCCACATTTGGAGTACTGTGTACAGTTCTGGTCACCTCATTTTAGGAAGGATGTCGAAGCTTTGGAAAAGGTGCAAAGAAGATTTACCAGGATGTTACCTGGAATGGAGAGTAGGTCTTACGAGGAAAGGTTCAGGGTGCTAGACCTTTTCTCATTAGAACGGAGAAGGATGAGGCGCGACTTGATAGAGGTTTATAAGATGATCAGGGGAATAGATAGAGTAGACAGTCAGAGACTTTTTCCCCGGGTGGAACAAACCATTACAGCGGGATATAAATTTAAGGTGAAAGGTGGAAGATATAGGAGGGATATCAGAGGTAGGTTCTTTACCCAGAGAGTAGTGGGAGCATGGGATGCACTGCCTGTGGAAGCAGTTGAATCGGAAACATTAGGGACCTTCAAGCAGCTATTGGATAGGTACATGGATTACGGTAAAATGATATAGTGTAGATTTATTTGTTCTTAAGGGCAGCACGGTAGCATTGTATAGCACAATTGCTTCACAGCTCCAGGGTCCCAGGTTCGATTCCGGCTTGGGTCACTGTCTGTGCGGAGTCTGCACGTCCTCCCCGTGTCTGCGTGGGTTTCCTCCGGGTGCTCCGGTTTCCTCCCACAGTCCAAAAATGTGCAGGGTAGGTGGATTGGCCATGATAAATTGCCCTTAGTGTCCAAAATTGCCCTTGGTGTTGGGTGGAGGTGTTGAGTTTGGGTGGGGTGCTCTTTCCAAGAGCCGGTGCAGACTCAGGGGGCCGAATGGCCTCCTTCTGCACTGTAAATTCAATGATAATCTATGATTAATCTAGGACAAAGGTTCGGCACAACATCGTGGGCCGAAGGGCCTGTTCTGTGCTGTATTTTCTATGTTCTATGTTCTACAACAAACGGAAACTGTGACAGGGGACAGCGCAGACTCAAAGCTGAAAAAAGTGTGCGGCGGTTATCAGCTGCATTCGCAAGTGATGGAGCGGAAATAGCGACATTTGAACATCCAGCAGCCTGTGACCATCCTGCGCCCGCTCACTGCTCAACTCACTGAGAACAATATCGTGTCAGGGGGAGGGGGGATTCAACTGCCGCTACCTGCACCTGTTTGTAAGAGGTATTTATCTTGCCCTTTTCGTCTTGCATTTAAATCCCGCGCTAGTTGGCGTTCTCACGTTCTGACAATACCTTTTGAAATGTTCTATTGATTCGTCTTCTCTCAACAATTTTGGCGCCAGTTTCCAAATGGTAACAACTTACAGAGCAATTAATGCCGTTCACCTGCACACGGTGCGGTGGCCAAGGGGAAAGACGTTGGTCTCGTAAACCAAAAATCGCGGGTTCGAATCCCGTCTGTGCCTCGGCTCCCCTGCGCTCCTTGTGCTGTCTCCTTTGTTTCATGCTTTCCCACAGCAGGCAGTATCATCCACCTGCCCCTATCCTCTTTATAAAACTTTGAACCTTCAGCTGATGGATATAATTTCGGACAATCTCGTCTCTGAAAAAAAAAATTCTGAGTGCACCAGGTTTTGTACCCCTTTATACCTTCTTCGTTATAATCAAAATAAACAAAACCAGTCTGTTCAGCCCTGCTATTATTCTGATTTATAACCACCGCAAGACTTGGAAATCCTTCGACTTCGTCGGCCCAGGGCTTAAACAGAGAACTTCAGTGATGATTTGCACAGATTAAGCATCATTTTCTGATTACCATTAGTAACAAAGACAGTATCTAAACAGCTGCAATTTGGATTTCTGGATAGCTTTCGGGTCCTGGTATGTATTGCAGTAAACTTTGAATTGGAGATGCCGGCGTTGGACTGGGGTGGGCACAGTAAGAAGTCTTACAACACCAGGTTAAAGTCCAACAGGTTTGTTTCGATGTCACTAGCTTTCGGAGCGCTGCTCCTTCCTCAGGTGAATGAAGAGGTATGTTCCAGAAACACATACATAGACAAATTCAAAGATGCCAAACAATGCTAGGAATGCGAGCATTAGCAGGTGATTAAATCTTTACAGATCCAGAGATGGGGCGACCCTAGGTTAAAGAGGTGTGAATTGCATCAAGCCAGGACAGTTGGTAGGATTTCGCAGGCCAGATGGTGGGGGATGAATGTAATGCGACATGAATCCCAGGTCCCGGTTGAGGCCGTACACATGTGCGCGGAACTTGGCTATAAGTTTCTGCTCGGCGATTCTGCGTTGTCGCGCGTCCTGAAGGCCGCCTTGGAGAATGCTTACCCGGAGATCAGAGGCTGAATGCCCTTGACTGCTGAAGTGTTCCCCGACTGGAATGAAACATTCCTGCCTGGTGATTGTTGCGCGATGTCCGTTCATTCGTTGTCGCAGCGTCTGCATGGTCTCGCCAATGTACCACGCTTCGGGACATCCTTTCCTGCAGCGTATGAGGTAGACAACGTTGGCCGAGTCGCACGAGTATGTACCGCGTGCCTGGTGGGTGGTGTTCTCACGTGTAATAGTGGTATCCATGTCGATGATCTGGCACGTCTTGCAGAGATTGCCATGACAGGGTTTTGTGGTGTGGTGGTCACTGTTCTGAAGACTGGGTAGTTTGCTGCAAACAATGGTTCATTTGAGGTTGCGCGGTTGTTTGAAGGCAAGTAGTGGGGGGGGGGGGATGACCTTGGCAAGATGTTCATCATCATCAATGACGTGTTGAAGGCTGTGAAGAAGATGACGTAGTTTCTCCGCTCCGGGGAAGTACTGGACGACGAAGGGTATTCTGTCGGTTGTGTCCCATGTTTGTCTTCTGAGGAGGTCGGTGCGGTTTTTCGCTGTGGCGCGTTGGAACTGTCGATCGATGAGTCGAGTGCCATATCCCGTTCGTACGAGGGCATCTTTCAACGTCTGTAGATGGCTGTTATACGTCTGTAGATGGCTGTTATGCTCCTCCTCGTCTGAGCAGATCCTGTGTATACGGAGCCCTTGTCCATAGGGGATGGCTTCTTTAATGTGTTTAGAGTGGAAGCTGGAGAAGTGGAGCATCATGAGGTTGTCCGTGGGTTTGCGGTAAAGCGAAGTGCTGAGGTGACCGTCCTTGATGGGGACGAGTGTGTCCAAGATTGCAACTGATTTTGGAGAGTAGTCCATGGTGAGTCTGATGGTTGGATGGAACTTATTAATGTCATCGTGTAGTCGTTTCAGTGATTCTTCGCCGTGGGTCCAAAGGAAAAAAATGTCATCGATGTATCTGGTGTCTAACGTCGGTTGAAGGTCCTGTGCGGTGAGTAGGTCCTGTTCAAACTTGTGCATGAAGATGTTGGCGTAATGGGGTGCGAATTTGGTCCCCATGGCTGTTCCGTGCGCCTGGATGAAGAACATGTTGTCGAAGGTGAAGACGTTGTGATCCAGAATGAAGCGGATGAGTTGCAGAATTGCATCTGGATATTGGCAGTTGTCGGTGTTGAGTACTGAGGCTGTTGCAGCACTTTAACCTGGTGTTGTAAACTTTGAATCCACGCAACAGCTGAACTCTAACACAGAGTAAACCGAATCCACCAGCAGATGGCGCCAAATTCAAGCAGGGGCGTCACAAACTCGTCGGACGGTATCGGCTCAGGCGGGAGGATGGGAGGTGAGTGAGGTCACAACAGACCCCCCCCCCCCCCCCCCCCCCCACGCACTGCACGGAGCGGAATAGAGCCCCGGTTCACTCTCTCCATCACAATCCCTGACTCAGGCCAGTCCAGTTCATTGAGACAGATTTTATCAGACATGTCTCTGGTAATACTGGCGGCGCTATGGCACAGTAAGTAGTTACTGTTAATTAAACCAGATTAGCATATTAATACACATGGGCTGGAGTATAATTAACAATCGATAATGTCTATTATGGTGCCTGCATCAGAGGTTCCTAAAAATGTTGTAGATGCAAGCACATTTGTATCAACTCTGCCTGAGGGCAATACTGATAAACTGAGGGCACGGTGGCTCAATGGTTAGCACTGCTGCCTCATTGCGCTGAGGACCCGGGTTCGACCCCGACCCCGGCCCCGGGACACTGTGCGTGCGGAGTTTGCACATTCTCACCCCCAGAATTCAAAGATGTACAGGTTAGGTGGGCTGGCCACTTTAAAAAGTACCCCTTAATTGAGGAAAACAAATAAATTTGGTACTCTAAATTTATAAAGGAAAATACATCTGTTAATTTCCTTCCTTTACTTTCGCAGATGGCTATGCGCAGATTCAGCAACTCAGTTGCCGGTGACAATAACAGTGTCAGAATGGGAATTGGTGAAGTTAGATTGCCAATATAAAGACCCCAACCTGTACCAAATGCAATGGTATCAGGAGAAACCGGCACAGCCACCGAGATGGATAATCACCAACACCTTACCAATGAAGAAAGATGAAGTTTCAGGACGATATCTGGCGGTTGCTGACAAATCTAAACAGAACGGTTAGCTCAGTATAAGCGCTCTCGGTGTGGAGGACAGGGAGGTCAATTACTGCGCAGTGTGGCACAGAGTTAGAGAAAATCTAAAGTGCCATAAACCTCATTCGCGAATGAGGTGATCCTGTGCTCACGCAAGCAGTAGGATCTATTTACCAAACATTTTTCTGTCCTGTAGATCAACCGAGGAAGAGTTTGGGCAATCCTGAGAGCCAATATACCGCGAATTTCATATTAACTTTAAAACCGCAATATCTACCTAGCAGCAGAGGGAAGCACTCAAATGAGGAGTTAAGATAGACGAAACGGGCAGCACGGTGACGCAGTGGTAGCACTGCAGACTCACGGCGCCGAGGTCACTGTCCGTGTGGAGATTGCATGGATTTGCGTGGTTTTCTCCCCCACAACCCAAAGATGTGCAGGGTAGGTGGATTGGCAAAGATGTGCATGGTAGGTGGATTGGCCACGCTAAATTACCCCTTAATTGGAAAAATAATAATTGGGTACTCTAAATTTATAAAAAGAAAATAGAAGAAAATCATGGTTTGCTCTTCCAGATTCGTCCAACGTGACCCGTTCCTGTAACGAAATGCAGAATGGATCATTATCTGCTGTGGTACTTAATGTACAGGGTACTTAATGGGCGGCACGGTGGCACAGTGGTTTGCATTGCTGCCTCACAGCTCCAGGGACCCAGATTCGATTCCCGGCTTGGCTCACTGTCTGTTCGGAGACTGCACGTTCTCCCCGTGTCTGTGTGGGTTTCCTCCGGGCGCTCCGGTTTCCTCCCACAAGTCCCGAAAGACGTGCTTGTTAGGTGATTTGGAGATTTTGAATTCTCGCTCTGCGTACCCGAACAGGCGCCGGAATGTGGCGACTTTGGGCTTTCCACAGTAACTTCATTGCAGTGTTAGTGTAAGCCTACTTGTGACACTAATAAAGATTATTATTTTTAAAATGTACGTTTAATGTACAATAACCGCCACAGAGACTCGCTGAGCAACACGAGAATTAATATCAGTCCGAGACATGGGAAGCACATGGTGCCGGGTTTAGACTTTAATAAATATCAAGTTGTCGATCGAATATACCTGAAGTTTCCGTTCACACGACCTGTCTTATGTTGGATTCTCACGCAGATCAGGAACAGAATTCGCCCAATTGAAGGGCGCTAAGGGGCAATTTAGCATGGTCAATCCAGATTTCCTACACATCTTTGAACTGTGGGAGGAAATCGCTTCTCGGCCTTTTGTGTAAGATGAGTGTGAGGCCAGGTGTAATGCCTGGATCTGGTATGTCTCTCCTCTGGGGGCCATGAATTGGATTCAATTTGAATTGTTTTCGGAGCAGGCAAGGAGCTGCATTAGGGGGTTTCCCCTGTCCACACTCTGAGCTTTGGTTTTGTAACTCTGATAAAGTCATTTTTAAAAATTGAGCATCCGGAGGAAACCCTCGCAGACACGGGGAGAAAGTGCAAACTGCAACAGATCAGGAACAGTGAACCCGGGTCCCTGGCTGTGAGGCAGCAGTGCTAACCACTGTACCGCTCCTGTGCCACCGCGCCGCCCCTGCTTGCAGGGACAATAGAGGTATAGATGATAAAAGCAGGGAGATCATGTTGGAATTGTACAGAACTGTCGTGAGACCACAGCTTTTTAAAAATCATTTCAGCTGGATTACTGTGTGCAGTTCTGGTCACCACATTATAGGAAGGATGTGATGGCACTGGAGGGGGTGCAGAGGAGATTCACCAGGATGTTGCCTGGGATGGAACATTTATGTTATGAATAGAGGTTGGAGAGGCTTGGGTGTACAAGATTATGAGGGACATGGGCAGGGTGGAGAGGGGCCGCTGTTCCCCTTAGTTGAAGCTGTCAGTTACGAGGGGACACAAGTTCAAGGTGAGGAGCAGGAGGTTATGGGGGATTTGAGAAAAATTGTATTTACCCAGAGGATGGTGACGGTCTGGAATACACTACCTGGGAGGGTGGTAGAGGCAGTCTGCTTCACATCCTTTAAATAGTACCTAGATGAGCACATGGCACGTCTTAACATGCAAGGCTATGGGCGAAGTGCTGGCAAATGGGGTTAGGTAGGTCGGTCCAGTGTTTTTCGCGTGTTGGTGCAGACACGATGGGCCGAAGGGCCTCGTCTGAACTGTGTGGTTCTGTGTATCGGCGATTCTGAGTGCTGTAACATTCCTGGCGCTATTATTAATTCCATGAGTTACACACTTCCAGGAATGCCGCGAACATATTTATGTCTAGATATTGGCTGCCCAATACTACTGGCCTTGCCTTTCACTGGAGTATCGCTGGCAATCGGAGTCTCTGTTGCAATAAAGCACGATGTGATAATCTTCTGACAGCAAGTACCGTGAGCCGGCTGCGGCATTGGGATCGCCGCACCATGGAAGGGTCGGGTCTGCTGGTGTAGTAGGTCAGCTCAACAATACTCTGTCTCCCGCAGTAACAAACACTCACTCGGGAAAATGCAGTGCCTTTTCCTTGCCATATGAACATGCGACTCAGGAGCAGGAAGTTGGTCAATCGGCCGCTCGAGTTACTCCACAATTCAATGAGCTAAGGTGACCATGGCCTCAGCTCCACATTCCGTGTAACCCAAGGACGCTGGCAAAAGGTATGATCAGTAAGTTCGCAGATTCCGAGAAAGTCGTTCATGTGTTTAATAGTGAGGAGGAAAACCTTAGAATAGTGGCAAATGGACTCTGAAAAGTGTGAGGTGATGCATTTTGGGAGGACTAGAAAGGCAAGGAAATATACAATGAACGGTACGACGCTCGGAATTACAGTAATCAGAGGGACATGAGCGTAGCAGGAGAGGAAAAAAAGGTGGTTAGGAAAGGCTTATGAAATATTTGCGTTTATTTTCCGTTGAACATAAGAGCAGGGAGGTTATTATGCAGAAATGCTTGTTAGGCAATGGCTGGATCACTGTGTGCAGTTCTGGTCGCCACACTGTAGCAATGATTTGATGCAGTAGAGAGGGTGCAGTGGAGAGTCACCAGGATGTTGCAGGGGCTGGAGTGTTTCAGCTATGAAGACAGGCTGACTAGCTTAGGGTTGTTTTCCTGAGAACAGAGAAGACTGAAGGGTGACCTGATTGAGGTTTATTAAATTTATCTAATCCACCTATTTTGCATATTTGTGGGTTGTGGGAGGAAACCGGAGCACCCGGAGGAAACTATCACAGACACGGGGCAAACGCCACGAGCTCGCTCAAGGCCAGAGTAGAATCTGTGTCACTGGCGCTGTGAGGCAGCAGTACTAGCCAATGTGCCACCCAAAATAACCAAACTCTTTGAGCAGGCTTTTGATCATATGACCTAAATGCGCCTCTGAAACTCCTTTGGACATGTAATGACGTGAAAAGCTCAACATAAATTTAAATTGTTGCATTTGTTATAGTTCAGTGAGACCTGATAGTTTACTGAGTGAGTGAATCTGTACACCAGGATATGAACAAGAAACAGGAGTTAAGGAATCACAGATCGATTCGTCAATCTTATATCTGTTATGAAGCGAGCTGCAATCGTCAACTGGTATAACTGTGCAAGTGGACCTCACCACTTGCTATTTTTGAGATGTTGTGTTACAATGTTTGTCACTCAGTGTGGAAACTGAACTGTCGGTGAGGGCGCCCCCCTGCTGAGCAGCAGCTGGGACTGCCAGTGTGGGGTTTTTGTACGGACCCACCATATCTCTGCAGCAGTGTGGGCTCCATGGCACAGAAATACACGGCGCTGTCGGAGATCATTGTGTTACTGATCGTTAGCTCCGTAGTCTTGTTCCTTTTATCAAACGTAGAAGAAACCCGATCATTGAGGTCGGTGTTCCTTTGCACATTCTGTCCAATAAGAAGAAACATGTACTTTGGAGCTTTCCCTAGCTGCTGACTGTACCAGTACACATAAGGGTTAGACTCGCTTGTTTTCAAGGTGCAGGTTAATGTGACATTACTTTCCTCTTTAGCCATTATTTCAGGTTCCTTTTGTTCCACTGGGTCTTGGTTGCTCCATTCTAACAGAAATAACAGCAGTAATGACAATCAGAGTCAGCATCACATTGAGCAATACGATCATCAGCAAAATAACCTCTGTCATTTTACCAACAATAACATCTGGATTACAGCAGTCAGGAGGAGAATGGGGTGTTATAGGGAAAGAAATACTTACTGAGAAGTGAGATAATGATGAGGAGCGAAGCGAGATGGTTCCTCATGATCCTTCTTGAGTTTGTATCTCTACAATGAGAGAAACTCTCTGTCAGATAAAGAAATACAGATCCCCGTCTCACTGCACTGCTGATCCGGCCAATAAGAGGAATGAACCAGCAGCAGCAATCTCTCCAGTAACACTATCGTGCCAGAGCGAGAGCAGCAACCGGAAGCTGTGGGCGGGGTTTCCACAGTCTCAATATTGAGTGAAGTGTGCGGTGACTCTCAGCTGCACTCGGAACTGATGGAGCGGAAATAGTGACGGTTGAACCTTCCCTACACCGTCACCACCCTGCACCTGCTCACTATGCAAGTCACTGAGAAGAAATATATCGGGAAGGGCATGACGGACTAGAATCCAGAATCTTCGAGTCAGTGATGAGGCCACACTATCTTTATTGCCCGAGACACATTGAAATCGTTATCTTATTCTTCTTTCAAAAATAGCATTTTCTACATACCCTGGTAATTCCCTTTACATTTCCTTCTTAAGTTATTGTTGAAATTTCTGCCTTTATTTAGACACCTCCTCTGTAGTTTAGCAAATCGCAGTATTCATAACGAATGGAATTTTCCTGGGCTTTATTTCTCCTCGATCCTTGTATCATCCAAAGATCTGCTCGTGGAAACAGCTCCGTGTCAGCTTCATTGACAGGCCCACTTACATTTCAGCAACTCAGTACAGTCTCTCCTTTACTTTCTTTGACCTAAGGAGAGGTGGCCTTGTGGCGTCATCGGCAGCTTCCGTGCTTCTGGCTCCTTAGTCGTAGAGCTTTACGGCAAAGAAGACGCCCTTTGACCCATCGTGTTTGCCCCGGCCATCAAGTACCTATCTAGTCTAAACCAATTTCTAGCACTTGGTCCGTACGTAGCCTTGCACGCAATGGCGTGTCAAGTCCTCATCTAAACGCTTCTTTATTGTTGTGAGTGTTCCCGCCTCGACCAGCCTTACAGGCAGTGAGTTCCAGGGTCTCACCGCGCTCAAAGGCCCTCTAAATCTTCTGCCCTTTAAATCTATGCCCCCTCCTTGTTGACCCCTCTACTAATGGAAAGGGTTCTTCCATCGATGCTACGCACAGTTTTGAACACCTCGATCAGGTCTTCCTCAGTATTCTCTGCTTTAAGGACACTATCCCAGCCTATCCAGCCTCTCTTCATAACTGAATCATTCCTGCCCAGAAAACCTCCCGATTAATCTCCTCTGCACCCTCTCTGGTATAATCACATCCTTCCTGTAAGCTGGCGACCAGATGTGCACAAAATACTCCAGCTGAGGACTAAACAGCGTTTAATGCAGCTCCATAATTACCTCCCTGCTCTTATATTCCATGCCTCAGCTAATAAAGGCAAGTATCCCGTATGTCTTCTTCACCACCGTATCTATTGTCCAGTTGCCTGCGGGGATCTGTGGGCATGAACACCGAGGTCCCTCTTGCCTCTGTACTTCTTGGCGTCCAGTCATTCATTGTGTATATTCCTGCAATGTTCGTCCTCCCAAAAAGCATCAGGGTTAAATTCCATTTGCCACTATTCTGTCCATCTGGCCCGTCCGTCTATATCATCCTGCAATCTAAACCATTCCTCCTCGCTATTTAGCACACCGACAATTTTCATGTTGTCTGCGAACGACGGTTGGGGATAGCTGAGGATATTGGAAAGCCAGAACGGTCTGGATTCCTGTTCCAGCTCTGGGGTGGTTGCGACCTGCCTCCCAGTGACGTTGCAATGGATTGGACCTGCCTTCCGACAGAAAGCGCCAGAGAAAGAAATAATGAGAAGAATCCAGATTTGGATAGTCAGTTTTCATTCCTGACATTGATGTTCTGACATACAAATTAATAAACCTTCAATCCATTCCGTAACCCCCATTCTCAACCGATTGAACAGAATCCACCAGCAGAGGGCGCAAAGTCCAAGCATGGTGATTAGAAAGTTACATGAGACCAAAACCAGAGTTATCCTCAGTGATGTCACAGAGGACCTGGCTCCCTTGCTGTGTCTGGGTGGGACACTGAGCTGAACAGCGCCCGGGTTCCCGCTCTCCTCTCAATCTGATTCATTCCATGCCCATTCACGGAGAGATCCAGTCAGACATGTTTCTAATAATACTGGCGGGGCTCTTGCACATTAAGTACTGGATTATGCTCTCAGGACAGTTTAACAGATTGATGAGAATTTACACAGACTCATGCAGTTAGATAGAGGTTGATATCTCGATCCTGTTTCACCTTCTGCTCTTTAGATCCTCTACTTTCACAGGCGGACTATTTGCAGATCCAGACTCCGGTGACAGTAGCTGTGTTTGAAGGGTTGGATTGGGAATATGCAACACAGGTAATAAGAAATATCCACTGATATGGACAGAAAACGGGCACAGAGTCCAAACTGGATTATTAATGAAGTAGTAAGAATGTAAAAACTGTAAAAAGATGGAATCTGAAGACAATGTCGCCTGTTGCTCATAATATAAGCGGCCTAAGGGTGGTGGTCTTTTCCTGTGCAGTGAAACGCAGCATCAGATAAAACCAAGAACCCGCACAGAACTCCTCTGCGAGTATTTGTGTAGTCTTCTTTAGCGCCTCGATCAGCCGGGTTAATTCCACCCCAGGCCCACGGAGAACAATCATTGGCAGGTTTGTTTATCAAACAATTGCGTTGTTGTATTTATCCTTGTTCAAATCAACCGATCTGAGAAATCCTGCGACGCAGCTCAATGTCTCAGCCGATACCTCATCAGTAAATATCTCACAGTTTACCCGTAATATTGACCTGACTACATCGGCAGAGAAAGCCCTTGCACATGGAGTGATTATAACTAAACTGTCTTTCCAGAGCCTTCAACTCGGAATAAGTAAGTCTCCCAGGATCCGTCCGAGTTGAAGGCTCTGGAAAGACAGTTTAATTATAATCACTCACTTATCCCTGTAACAAAACGTAGAATGGGTCTCAGTCTGGAATTTGATTTAAACCAAGAAAGACAACGGCCTCTGAATATTGACTCACCGAACGGCACAATGATTATTATCTTAAAGCACCACGGGACCCGTGCTCTCTGGTTGTGACTTCTAAAGAAATAAAATGAATTTAAATGGATTCTGGTCCTTTTCTGATATGAAAAAGTAAACGCAAATCATGACCAGGCCTCACGCATTGCGGCATATCCACGGACGAGTGTTACTAATATCCCTGCTCTCGGATAACTGCAAGGCTACACACTTTCAGAATCACCCGGCAGGTTTTTGTACGGCGCTGAATGGTCTTCAGTTCACCGTGCCTCACTGCACAGAGATAGGTGGCGGTGTCTGTCACTCGAGCGTCACTAACATTCAGAGAGCTGTGTTTCTCTGCTGAAATGAACCGAGCTGTGATCCTGTCCTGATCGCTGGTACCGCTCGCCACGTGCTGCACGGTTCCATCCGGGTACTGTCTGTACCATTGTAGGATATTTCCTGCTACTGTGGTGGAACAGGCCAAGGATGCAATATCTCCCTCTGTAACAACGATGGACTCAGGAGACTGTGATACCTCGTCACTGCCAGCAGCATCTGAGATGCAAAATAACATGATAAATGTAATATCATACAGACCGCGAGAATATGATATAGCACAAACAAATACAACATGGCGTAACAAGATGTACAATAAAGGAAACTACAACATGACGTATCTGACGTGTGAAATATCCATGCCAGAAATAATGATCACACTCACACGGAGAGAAGAGTAAGAAATTCAGGGAGATAATCACTAAAGTGAAGCTGAGCTTCATGTTGGATCCTATCGATCTGTGATCAGTCTCGCTTGCTAGTTTTCAGGACGAGAGACAATGCTGCGAAGGCAGCGCTATTGTACATCAAATTGAGCCCAACACCAACTGCACCGTGCCCGCCCGAAACAGGTCTCTGGGACTTGTGATCACAAAGTGAAGCTGTGAGGGAGCTGCAGCATTGGTGGGGTGTGGGTAGGAGAATGCGCATGCGGCAGAGCACCGCCTCTGTGGTGTCAGACTGAGGACATATGTGACATTTCCCTGTAGTTTTAGTGACGTTAGTCTATCAACTGAGTGACGTCAGTGGGACTGGTTGAAGGATCAGAAATATCTTTCCCGGAGCTGCTCTGAACATCCAGCCCTGAGTTACAGAGAATTAACAGCTGATTAGAAACAGCAAGGACGGGTTACCCTGGAGACTGGTTTGATGACTGGTCTGTCGGTCGGATTGGATTCTGCAGTTTATTGTTACTGCCGCTGCTGGAAACAGGTGGGTGACAGTTTGATTCGAGGTTAACGTGGTTTCCTCCCGGTGTTGATTTGACCGGCTGACAAGGCCACTGGTCGATGTCGCTGAATCTGCTCGAGTTTCTGTCGAAACCTCAACAGACTGGAGCTCTAAGACACAGTGCAATGTACGGGAGTGGGACTCTTGCCCCTGGTATACTCAGTCTGTGAGTCCTGCTTCTGAGCAACTCTTCAGAGTCTCTCTATCCACCCAGAGACAGAGAGAAGTTTAGCTGCCTGAGCGGTGCTGTTGCTGTTCTGATTTTCTTGCCTCACTGCTTGCCTGCTGACATGAGTAACACAGCACAGGTGAAATCCTGGAATTGTCCCTAACACCACATGGACTGCAGCGGTTCAAGAAGGCGGCATCAAAGTTGAAAGTAAAAACAACAACTTCTTCTTCTGTCTTAACATGCTGGACAGTAGCCTAGAAACAGAATTTCCATCACTCAGATCAGAAATACATGTCCAAACAGGAAATAATCATGTATTTAACATTCCGATTGAAACCATGATTTCAAATGCGATGAAATGTGTTTGTTCCGCAATTACTTTCCGAAAAGCCCGCCCGCACCAACCCCATACAATCCAGATACTGGGAGACCGCATGTTCTCCGTCTTATCTGTAAAAGTTGAAATTCGAAGCAACACCTTCTATTCTGCACCATCAAGAATCGGATGTCTTTTTCTGGATTTTCGCACGTCACTTTCTAGCGTCTCCAATTGTGGTTTGACACCTGTAGTTGGGGAACTATCTGTCAGTGAATGGGAACAACCAGAGCTGGGATATCGTCAGAGCCTTAGAAGAAGAATCGCTGCATAGATCCAGACGGGAGTGGGTTTGCTGGTCTGGTTATTGTAGGATGGTAACACAGGTTTGTGAATTATGTCAGAAAACATTAAACAGACACTCGAAAGGAGAATGACTATTCTTGGGCACTCTTTCATTGGGGTTTGTTATAAAGTGTGCAATCACTACCTTGTGAAATCTGCTCAGTTCCTACAAACTGTATGTGGACCAGTAAAATATACCAGTCATACAGACTCTGTGTCCCGGCTTTGATCAAAGGGACCTAGAAGAGGAGCGCGGAGATGGAAAACGGTTCGCACAATAATACAGACAGAAATGGAAAGATCATCAAAAGACTAAATGTGAGTTAATGGACCGTAAATTAATTTGTGAAATTGATATTAGTACAAATGCAAGTTATAAACTAACGAATATAATTATTCAGTTCCTGCTCGCTTGTTCTTATTGAGTGCTGTGTTTGTTTTTGATGTTTTGTTAAAGACCCTGTGATCCTCACAGGCTGAGTAGTTGTGTCTGTCTATCAGTGTGAGAGCGCCCTCTGCTGAGCAATAACTGGAACTCCCAGTGTGAGTTTTTGTACGGGATCCGCTATAACTCTGCAGCAGTGTGGGCTCCATGGCGCAGAAATATACGGCACTGTCGGAGAGATCAGCTCCGGCGACATTTAAAGGAACCGTTTGGTTTTCTTTATGTAAAACAGCCGAGAACCTTTTTGGCAAATCTGGAGATTTATCTGAAGTGCCCGTGCTATAGATTTTCATCAAATATATCAGAGGTTCCCCGGGATACTGAATGTACCAGAACAGAGCGTTAAAAACAGCTGCCGAGTATCTACAATCCACTTTAATTATCTGTCCTTCCAGAACCGTTAACTCAGATCCATTCTGGGAGACTGAATCTTCACCATTTGTTCCTGTAACAAAACAGAAAATGTATTCAGTATCTGGGAGTGAAGATAACACACGGAACACACGGTGAACATTTAAACATCAACTCACCGGGAAGCATGGCCATTATTATCAGTAACCAACATGGGGAACACATGGTGTCTGGATTAGATTTCGACAGAAATAAATCAGATTTGAAATATGTTCTGGTATTAAAGCGGAAATTCAGATCAGTGGAAGTTTCACTGACTGGGAGACCGAGGGGCATTTCCCAGCGACATGATTGGTTGGTCTATCGAAACTGATGACAGTTGGGCACCAATCAATGTTCGTTCTGGACTAATTATATCTTCTTTCTCCCTGTCTGTCTCCCCTGTCTCTGTTTCTGACCCTCTCACTTCCTCTGCCTCTTTCTTTCCTTTTCCTTTAAGTTCAGACTGTAGAAAATCCAATTCGTCCATTTTCTAATTTCAAGGTGTTCATCAAAGTGTTCAGTTAATAGGAGCATCTATAGCAGGTAAAATCTAATATCCATACCTCAGGAGTAGGATAAACATGGCAAGAGTTACATTTAGATCCTAAAATAATAAAGGATATTTGTGTGAATTAGGGGTCATATTAACATCTTTTCTATGTATTGGTGTTTTAGAATCAGGATATCATCGTGATCTCCGTGATTTCATATTGTTTAAAACACCTTCCTTAAGCAATGTGACTCAGCTATCAATAAACAATGGGAGTCGGCAGGATTTAAAATAAAGTTGGAATTAGCTCCATGTATAACTTTATCGTCATTGAAATAAATTGCAATAATAACAATATGAACCAAAAATAATGTTACATCATCACGAAACAACATCCTTCAGTAATTTGAGAATTTGATAATTTTCCGGGAAAATTTGGGGCAGCACAGGAGCACAAGTGGATAGAACTATGGCTTCACAGCGTCAGGGTCCCAGGCTCGATTCCCCGCTGGGTCACTGCCTGTGCGGAGTCTGCACGTTCTCCTCCTTTGTGCGTGGGTTTCCTCCGGGTGCTCCGTTTTCCTCCCACAATCCAAATGTTAGATGGATTGGCCATGCTAAATTGCCCTTAATGACCAAAAAGGTTAGGAGGGGTTATTGGGTTACGGTGGAAGTGAGGGCTGAAGTGGTACGGTTCAGACTCGATGAGCCGAATGGCCTTCCTCTGCACTGTGTGTTCTGTGTCCTATAAAAACGCCATATACCTCAGGTCGCCACCAGATGGGGCTCGCTCATCATTTTTTCTGTTCACTGCACTCACACAACATGATGTTTCCACCCGGTGTCGACCAGGGGACCTTTCGCATGTCAGGGGAACGTGCTAACCACTATACTACAGGAATCGCTGGCAGCGCAGCAATGTGTAATGGACTTGTGCAATGTTCAACCTCTCTGTGTTGCTGCAGCTTCTCATGGTTCGGCTGAGAGGCCATGTCACTTATTACAAGAAGACAGCCGTTTCTTTAAAACCGATGTCTCAACTTATAAAACAATCAGGAATCGAACTTTACTGACTTGAAGATTAGTTATGTTTTGCTTGAAGCGGAAGTTAAATTGAGAAGGCAGGGCTTTCGTAAATAACCACAGCCGATACGAGAATTGATGATGTCCTGCTCACTTTGCTCAGCATCAAGAACCAGCTGTCCCACCCACTGAGTTAAAGCGCACGCCAAAAGTTTTAAGTCCGAGCCAGCCAGGAGTCGAACTTGGAATCGCCTGATTCGTAGTCAGACGCGTTACCCATTGCACCACTGGCCCAACACGGGTACATGTAGTTTGCTATTCCTCGTTGATGAAGACCAGTTACGAGGTTGAGGTCATAGTCTGCAACAGTGACTGAGGGATATAAAGGCTTCATTTTTATCTAAAGTCTAGTCTTTCTTTTATTTAGTTAATTAACTTAAAAGTTGCTGTTTGGTTTCGAAGAAGGTGAATTTTCAATCAGCTTTGAACAAAGGTTCTACTTGTAGGTACTTGCAGCTGGAGCTTGTTAATTCGTGAATTGGATTAGGCCAGTTTTCAGAGGCTAGGTTCACAGTATAAAAGTGATCCACCTACAGTGCAGACTTTGTTTGCACTGAGTGCTGAATTTGGTGCATTTGAGTGCTATAGTGAGAGTTTGGTGACTGAGTGTGTATAAGGGTTCATTTTTACCTAAAGTCTAGTCTTTCTTTTATTTAGTTAATTAACTTAAAAGTTGCTGTTTGGTTTAGAAGGTGAATTTTCAATCAGATTTAAACAAAGGTTCTACTTGTACGTACTTGCAGCTGGAGCTTGTTAATTAGTTAATTGGATTAGGCCAGTTTTCAGAGGCTAAATTCACAGGATAAAAGTGATCCACCGACAGTGCAGACTTTGTTTGCACTGAGTGCTGAATTTGGTGCATTTGAGTGCTATAGTGAGAGTTTGATGACTGAGGGAGTGCTGAATTTGGTGCATTTGAGGGCTATAGTGAGAGTTTGATGACTGAGGGAGTTAGGTGAGGAGGGAGTAAGGTTATCCTTTCATTTCGTTTCCTACATTTCCGCAAAGAGCGAGAAGGGAGCCAGGAATTTACAGAGAGTGCAGCTGACTGGGAGCAGAGTCAGAGGGCGGAGGTCCAGTTGGTCCACAGGGCAGCTATATTCTGTAAGGTAAGAGGGGATGGAGGCTAGGCCAGTTGCATGATCCTCCTGTAGGATGTGGGTGGTGAGGGATACCACCGGTGTCCCCGCTGACTATACCTGCAGGAAGTGCATCCAACTCCAGCTCCTCAAAGACCGTGATAGGGAACTGGAGCTGGAGCTGGATGAACTTCGGATCATCCGGGAGGCAGAGGGGGTGATAGAGAAGAGTTACAGGGAGGTAACCACACCCAGGATACAGGACAAGAGTAGCTGGGTTACAGTCAGGGGAAAGAAAATAAACAGGCAGACAGTGCAGGGATCCCTCGTGTCCGTTCCCCTTCAAAACACGTATACCGATTTGGATGCTGTTGGGGGGGGGGGGGGGGGGATGACCTACCGGGGGGAGGCCGTAACGGCCAGGTCTCTGGCACTGAGCCTGGCTCTGGGGCTCAGGAGGGAAGGGGGAGAATAGAAAAGCAATAGCCGTAGGAGATTCAATGGTAAGGGGAATAGATAGGAGATTCTGTGGTCGCGTGCGAGACACCTGGAAGGTATGTTGCCTCTCGGGTGCCAGGGTCAGGGATGTCTTGGATCGTGTCTTCAGGATCCTCAAGGGGGAGGGGGAGCAGCCAGAGGTCGTGGTGCACATTGGTACCAACGATGTAGGTAGGAAATGGGATGTGGAGGTAATAAACGAGTTTAGGGAGTTAGGCTGGAAGTTAACAGCCAGGACAGACAGAGTTGTCATCTCTGGTTTGTTGCCGGTGCCACGTGATAGCGAGGCTAGGAATAGGGAGAGAGTGCAGTTGACCACTTGGCTGCAGGAATGGTGTAGGAGGGAGGGCTTCAGGTATTTGGATAATTGGAGCGCATTCTGTGGAAGGTGGGACCTGTACAAGCAGGACGGATTGCATCTGAACCAGAGGGGCACCAAAATCATGGGAGGGAGGTTTTCTAGTACTCTTCGGGAGGGTTTAAACTAATTTGGCAGGGGAATGGGAACCGGATTTGTAGTTCAGCAACTAAGGTAGCCGATATTCAGGACGCCAAAGAGTGTAGTGGGGCAGTGGGTAAGGGAACACTGACAAAGGAAAGTACTTGCAGGCACGGAGATGGGTTGAAGTGTGTATACTTCAATGCAAGAAGCATCAGGAATAAGGTGGGTGAACCTAAGGCATGGATCGGTAATTGGGACTACGATGTTGTGGCCATCACGGAAACTTGGATAGAAGAGGGGCAGAAATTGTTGTTGGAGGTCCCTGGTTAAAGATGTTTCAATAAGATCAGGGAGGGTGGTAAAAGAGGTGTGGGTGGCATTGTTAATTAGAGATAGTATAACAGCTGCAGAAAGGCAGTTTGAGGAGTATCAGCCAACTGAGGTAGTATGGGTTGAAGTCAGAAATAGGAAAAGAGCAGTCACCTTATTAGGGGTTTTCTATAGGCCCCCCAATAGTAGCAAAGATGTAGAGGAACAGATTGGGAAACAGATTTTGGAAAGGTGCAGAAGTCACAGGGTAGTAGTCATGGGTGACTTCAAATTCCCAAACATTGAGTGGAAACTCTTATATCAAATAGTTTGGATGGGGTGGTTTTTGTGCAGTGTGTCCAGGAAGCTTTTCTAACGCAGTATGTAGATTGTCTGACCAGAGGGGAGGCCATGTTGGATTTGGTACTTGGTAATGAACCAGGGCAAGTGATAGATTTGTTAGTGGGGGAGCATTTTGGAGATAGTGACCACAATTCTGTGACTTTCACTTTAGTAATGGAGCGGGATAGGTGCGTGCAACAGGGCAAGGTTTACAATTGGGGGAAGGGTAAATACGATGTTGTCATACAAGAATTGAAGTGCATAAGTTGGGAACATAGGCTGTCAGGGAAGGACATTAGTGAAATGTGGACCTTGTTCAAGGAACAGGTACTACGTGTCCTTGATATGTATGTCCCTGTCAGGCAGGGAAGAGATGGTCGAGTGAGGAAACCATGGTTGACAAGAGAGGTTGAATATCTTGTTTAGAGGAAGAAGGAGACTCATGTAAGGCTGAGGAAACAATGTTCAGACAGGGAGCTGGAGGGATACAAGATAGCCAGGAGGGAACTGAAGAAAGGGATTCGGAGAGCTAAGAGAGGGCATGAACAATCTTTGGCGGGTAGGATCAAAGAAAACCCCAAGGCCTTTTACACATATGTGAGAAATATGAGAATGACTAGAGCGAGGGTAGGTCCGATCAAGGACAGTAGCGGGAGATTGTGTATTGAGTCTGAAGAGATAGGAGAGGTCTTGAACAAGTACTTTTCTTCGTATTTACAAATGAGAGGGGCCATATTGTTGGAGAGGACAGTGTGAAACAGACTGGTAAGCTCGAGGAAATACTTGTTAGGAAGGAAGATGTGTTGGGCATTTTGAAAACCTTGAGGATAGACAAGTCCCCCGGGCCTGACGGGATATATCCAAGGATTCTATGGGAAGCAAGAGATGAAATTGCAGAGCCGTTGACAATGTTCTTTTCGTCCTCACTGTCAACAGGGGTGGTACCAGGGGATTGGAGAGTGGCGAATGTCGTGCCCCTGTTCAAAAAAGGGACTAGGGATAACCCTGGGAATTACAGGCCAGTTAGTCTTACTTCGGTGGTAGGCAAAGTAATGGAAAGGGTACTGAAGGATAGGATTTCTGAGCATCTGGAAAGACACTGCTTGATTAGGGATAGTCAGCACGGATTTGTGAGGGGTAGGTCTTGCCTTACAAGTCTTACTGAATTCTTTGAGGAGGTGACCAAGCATGTGGATTAAGGTAAAGCAGTGGATGTAGTGTACATGGATTTTAGTAAGGCATTTGATAAGGTTCCTCATGGTAGGCTGATGCAGAAAGTAAGGAGGCATGGGATAGTGGGAAATTTGGCCAGTTGGATAACGAACTGGCTAACCGATAGAAGTCAGAGAGTGGTGGTGGATGGCAAATATTCAGCCTGGTATCCAGTTGCCAGTGGCGTACCGCAGGGATCAGTCCTGGGTCCTCTGCTGTTTGTGATTTTCATTAATGACTTGGATGAGGGAGTTGAAGGGTGGGTCAGTAAATTTGCAGATGATACGAAGATTGGTGGAGTTGTGGATAGTGAGGAAGGCTGTTGTCGGCTGCAAAGAGACATAGATAGGATGCAGAGCTGGGCTGAGAAGTGGCAGATGGAGTTTAACCCTGAAAAGTGTGAGATTGTCCATTTTGGAAGGACAAATATGAATGCGGAATACAGGGTTAACGGTAGAGTTCTTGGCAATGTGGAGGAGCAGAGAGATCTTGGGGTCTATGTTCATACGTCTTTGAAAGTTGCCACTCAAGTGGATAGAGCTGTGAAGAAGGCCTATGGTGTGCTCGTGTTCATTAACAGAGGGATTGAATTTAAGAGCCGAGAGGTGATGATGCAACTGGACAAAACTTTGGTAAGGCCACATTTGGAGTACTGTGTACAGTTCTGGTCGCCTCATTTTAGGAAGGATGTGGAAGCTTTGGAAAAGGTGCAAAGAAGATTTACCAGGATGTTGCCTGGAATGGAGAGTAGGTCTTACGAGGAAAGGTTGAGGTGCTAGGCCTTTTCTCTTTTAGAACGGAGAAGGATGAGGGGCGATTTGATAGAGGTTTATAGATGATCAGGGGAATAGATAGAGTAGACAGTCAGAGACTTTTTCCCCGGGTGGAACAAACCATTACAAGGGGACATAAATTTAAGGTGAATGGTGGAAGATATAGTGGGGATGTCAGAGGTAGGGTCTTTACCCAGAGAGTAGTGGGGGCATGGAATGCCCTGCCTGTGGAAGTAGTTGAGTCAGAAACATTAGGGACCTTCAAGCAGCTATTGGATAGGTACATGGATTACGGTAGAATGCTATAGATTAGTTTGTTCTTAAGGGTAGCACGGCAGCATTGTGGATAGCACAATTGCTTCACAGCGCCAGGGTCCCAGGTTCGATTCCGGCTTGGGTCACTGCCTGTGCGGAGTCTGCACATCCTCCCAGTGTGTGCGTGGGTTTCCTCCGGGTGCTCCGGTTTCCTCCCACAGTCCAAAGATGTGCAGGTTAGGTGGATTGGCCATGATAAATTGCCTTTAGTGTCCAAAGTTGCCCTTAGGGTGGGGTTACTGGAGGTGTGGAGGTGTTGACCTTGGGTAGGGCGCTCTTTCCAAGAGCTGGTGCAAACTCGATGGGCCGAATGTACTCCTTCTGCACTGTAAATTCTATGATTAATCTAGAACAAAGGTTTGGCACAACATCGTGGGCCGAAGGGACTGTTCTGTGCTGTATTTCTCTATGTTCTATCTGTTTTACCCTCACCATTGCCCCCCCCCCCACCTCCCCCAGCCCATTCCATCCCACACCATCCCACTTCAGCAATCTGATCCCGTTCCTAATTGTTCTCTGACACACTGCTTACTTTGTTCTACCATTAACACATTCTGATCTCTTAATGCACCACTATCAGCACCTTGAGAGGCTAAACTTTATAATCCTCGAACATAAACGATCGGGGAAGAAAAGCACTCCATCGAGGCCCAATAGAGCACCCCATCCCCGTCCCAGCCACAATAGTCTGAATCTGACCCTATTTCCAGTTCTCCAGCTTTGACAAAGAGTCACCCAGACCCGGAACGACAGCTGCCATCTCGCTCCACAGAGGCTGTCAGACCTGCTGAGATTGTTCAGTATTTTCTGTTTTTGTTTCAGAATGAAGCATCCGCAGTAAGTTGCATTTGTCGTTCATTTAGACATGTTTGAGATGGTGAATAAGTATGTTCATCTGCATTTGTAAATGTATGAAATTCTGTTGTGGATGAACTAGCTCCGAATATCCAAAATAGGAAGATCCTTTTCTTCTCATTGCCTGTCGAAAATTCAGTACTTGTGACTTAATGTGGAATTTATTTTAGTGGCTCATGAGAGACTCAACCTCATAATCCTCGATCATACGAGATCGGGGAACAAAAACACTTAGTGCAAACATTCCTCACACAACATGAGAAGCACTTGATGTTTCTACCCGGTATGGACCCGGGGACCTTTCGCATGTTAATGGAATGTGCAACCACTACACTACAGGAACCGCTGGCGGTGCAGTCATCAATGGACTTGTGCAATGTCCAACCTCTTTGTGTTGCCGCCTCTTGTCAGGGTTCGGCTGAGAGGCCATGTCACTTATTACAAGAAGACAGCCGTTTCTTTAAAACCGGTGTCTCAACTTATAAAACAATCAGGAATCAAACTTTCCTGACTTGAAGATAAGTTATGTTTTGCTTGAAGTGGAAGTAAAATTGAGATTATTTCGTAAATAACCACAGCCGATACGAGAATTGATGCCCTGTTCACTTTGTTCAGCATCAAGAACCAGCTGTCCGACCCACTGAGTTAAAGCGCACGCCAAAAGTTTTAAGTCCGAGGCAGCCAGGAGTCGAACCTGGAATCTCTTGATCCGTAGTCAGACGTTATCCATTGTGCCACTGGCCCATACGGGTGCATGCGTTGTGCTATTCCTCGTTGGTGAAGACCAGTTATGGGATTGAGGTAATAGTCTGCAGCAATCTGAAGTATGAGATGTTCCTGCCCGGTTTCGAACCAGGGACCTTTCGCGTGTGAGGCGAATGTGATAACCACTACACTACAGAAACAGCTGGCAATTGCCAGAAGTGCACAATGTGTTGCTGCAGATTCGCATGGTGAGGCTGAGAGGCTAGGCCACTTATTACAAGACGACAGCTGTTTTTAAAAAAACAGATGTTTCAACATATAAAACAATGAGATGTAGAAATTATATCGAACTTAACGTAAGTTATATTTTGCTTAAGCTCGGTTTTAAATTTGTGCTCTTTGGTCTCAAGGTATGGTTCTCGTTTACGGATTTTCAATCAATGCCCATGCGAGCGGTCGTGTGTTTAAATCCAGGAAAAGCCCTTTACTCCAGGTCTGACATTATGAATTGTTTGCGATGCTGACGGCGGGGTTGATTTACATTGGCCCACTCTGAAAAAGATTCCTCAGGTCTCGGGATGTTTACGTCGTTTCTCTCCCCACAGATGATGCTCGAGGGAGACAGTGTCTGAGCTGCAGTGCGTTTGGATAGAATCGATGCTCCAGATCTGCGTTAACTTCACAGGGACGTGACTATCAGGCTGTATATGTTGTGTTGCCCTATTATGTATTTTATTTTCTTCCCTTTTCTTCTCATGTACTTAATGATCTGTTGAGCTGCTCGCAGAAAAATACTTTTCACTGTACCTCGGTACACGTGACAATAAACAAATCCAATCCATCCATCCCATCTAATCCACAGAGCCAAAGTGGAGAATTGAACTGACTGGAGAGCTGCATCTTAACGCTGACCTCCCGGACCTCGGCCTCCTGAAATGTTCCAAAGTAGCTCAACAAACACTGGAGGAACAGCAGCGCATCTTTCCACTGGGCTCAATACAGCTTTCACACTCAGAGAGTGTTCAACAGTTTCACGCTGTAAATTCTGCCCCCATTCTGTGTGCCCTTACATCGCGGATTTGGGTTTGAATCTTGTTTCCACTTGTTCTTTGTGTCCGGCCGGCAGTTGTTGACCAATCTGCCATTGACAGCTCCTCCAGGCACATCTTTTGTTTCTTTGTTTCTTCCATTGTTCTGACAGAGAGCTGGCACAGACACGGCAGCCCGAATGGCCTCATTCTGTGGTGTAATTATTCTCTGATTCGATGCTAACCTCAGCCTGTGTCCAGGGACCCAAGGCATTTTTTCATTTAATCTCTCCTGACTTGCACCCTATCAGATCCCTTTCCTGTTTGCTCCCTTCGGGATTTCACTTGGTTAAAACGTCCTACATTTCTAACCGGTCCCGGTTTTAATGAAAGGTGATGGTGAAAGACGAGCTTTGTTGTCCTGTCGACAAATCCCGTCTGACTCGCTGAATTGTACCAGTATTTTCCGCTTTCTCCGCAGATGTCAGATCGACTTTCGATGGCAATGACAGTCTTCTTGGTTTATTTTCGAGGGGCTCGTTGGTCTAGGGGTATGATTCTCGCTTTGGGTGTCGCAATCTCGAAATTTGCGAGAGGTCTCGGGTTCAAATCCCGGACGAGCCCTTTGATGAGGTTTTCTGTTGGTCAAGCGACATGTTTTCTTCATTTCTTTCCGGCGCAGACGGCGGGATTCATTCACATTGTGTTTGCTTTGAGAAGCTGAGCTTACGCTTCAGGGAATCAATACGTTCCCGAGAAAACCGAGACATTTTCGAAAAGCTTGTCTGTGTGTGGACATTCACTTATCTCTGTTGACTAATTCCAGTGGATTCAGGCAGCTCTCTGTCTGTTTCATTTTATTCAGTTCAACTTCAGACTGTGTAATCTCTCTTCCCCCTCCACCATCTGTTTCCATCAACTTATTTTCATTCCTTCCATTGACATGTGTTACCCTCACCATTGCCCCGCTCCCCCAGGCATCCAGAGATGCTTCTGCCCGGTTTCGAACCGGGGGCTTTTCGCGTGTTAAGCGAATGTGATAACCACTACACTACAGAAACAGCTGGCTACCAACGGACGTGTACAATGTACAACCTCACTGTGTTGCTGCAGATTCGCATGGTGAGGCTGAGAGGCCAGGACACTTATTACAAGACGACAGCTGGGTTTTTTTATTTAAAAAAACAGATGTTTCAACATATAAAACCATGAGATGTAGAAATTATATCGAACTTAACGTAAATTATATTTTGCTTCCGCTCGGTCTTAAATTTGTGCTCTTAGGTCTCGAGGTATGGTTCTCGTTTACGGATTTTCAATCAATGCCCCTGCGAGCGGTCGTGGGTTTAAATCCAGGACAAGCCCTTTACTCCAGGTCAGACATTATGAATTGTTTGCGATGCTGACGGCGGGGTTGATTTACATTGGCCCACTCTGAAAAAGATTCCTCAGGTCTCGGGATGTTTACGTCGTTTCTGTCCCCACAGATGATGCTCGAGGGAGACAGTGTCTGAGCTGGAGTGCGTTTGGATAGAATCGATGCTCCAGATCTGCGTTAACTTCACAGGGACGTGGCTATCAGGCTGTATATGGTGTGTTGCCCTATTATGTATTTTCTTTTCATCCCTTTTCTTCTCATGTACTTAATGATCTGTTGAGCTGCTCGCAGAAAAATACTTTTCACTGTACCTCGGTACACGTGACAATAAACAGATCCATCCATCCATCCCACCTAATCCACAGAGCCAAAGTGGAGAATTGAACTGACTGGAGAGCTGCATCTTAACGCTGACCCCCCGGACCTCGGCCTCCTGAAAGGTTCCAAAGAGGCTCAACAAACACTCGAGGAACAGCAGAGCATCTTTCCACTGGGCTCAATACAGCTTTCACACTCAGAGTGTGTTCAGCAGTTTCACGCTGTAAATGCTGCCCCCATTCTGTGTGCCCTGACATCGCAGATTTGGGTTTGAATCTTGTTTCCACTTGTTCTTTGTGTCCGGGCGACAGTTGTTGATCAATCTGCCATTGACAGCTCCTCCAGACACATCTTTCGTTTCTTTGTTTCTTCCATTGTTCTGACAGAGAGCTGGCACAGCCCGAATGGCCTCATTCTGTGGTGTAATTATTCTCTGATTCGATGCTAACCTCAGCCTGTGTCCAGGCACCCAAGGCATTTTTTCATTTAATCTCTCCTGACTTGCCCCCTATCAGATCCCTTTCCTGTTTGCTCCCTTCGGGATTTCACTTGGTTAAAACGTCCTACATTTCTAACCGGTCCCGGTTTTAATGAAAGGTGATGGTGAAAGACGAGCTTTTTGTCCAGTCGACAAATCCCGCCTGACTCCCTGAGTTGTTCCAGTATTTTCCGCTATCTCCGCAGGTGTCAGATCGACTTTCGATGGCAATGAGAGTCTGCGTGGGTTATTTTCGAGGGGCTCGTTGGTCTAGGGGTATGATTCTCGCTTTGGGTGTCGCAATCTCGAAATTTTGCGAGAGGTCCCGGGTTCAAATCGCGGATGAGCCCTTAAATGAGGTTTTCTGTTGGTCAAGCGACATGTTTTCCTCATTTCTTTCCGGCGCAGACGGCGGGATTCATTCACATTGGGTTTGCTTTGAGAAGCTGAGCTCACGCTTCAGGCAATCAATACAAAGAACAAAGAACAAAGAAATGTACAGCACAGGAACAGGCCCTTCAGCCCTCCAAGCCCGTGCCGACCATGCTGCCCGACTAAACTACAATCTTCTACACTTCCTGCGTCCGTATCCTTCTATTCCCATCCTATTCATATATTTGTCAAGATGCCCCTTAAATGTCCCTATCGTTCCTGCTTCCACTACCTCCTCCGATAGCGAGTTCCAGGCACCCACTACCCTCTGCGTAAAAAACTTGCCTCGTACATCTACTCTAAACCTTGCCCCTCTCACCTTAAACCTATGCCCCCTAGTAATTGACCCCTCTACCCTGGGGAAAAGCCTCTGACTATCCACTCTGTCTATGCCCCTCATAACCTCTATCAGGTCTCCCCTCAACCTCCTTTGTTCCAGTGAGAACAAACCGAGTTTATTCAACCGCTCCTCATAGCTAATGTCCTCCATACCAGGCAACATTCTGGTAAATCTCTTCTGCACCCTCTCTAAAGCCTCCACATCCTTCTGGTAGTGTGGCGACCAGAATTGAACACTATACTCCAAGTGTGGCCTAACTAAGGTTCTATACAGCTGCAACATGACTTGCCAATTCTTATACTCAATGCCCCGGCCAATGAAGGCAAGCATGCCGTATGCCTTCTTGACTACCTTCTCCACCTGTGTTGCCCCTTTCAATGACCTGTGGACCTGTACTCCTAGATCTCTTTGACTTTCAATACTCTTGAGGGTTCTACCATTCACTGTATATTCCCTACCTGCATTAGACCTTCCAAAATGCATTACCTCACATTTGTCCGGATTAAACTCCATCTGCCATCTCTCCGCCCAAGCCTCCAGACAATCTAAATCCTGCTGTATCCTCCGACAGTCCTCATCGCTATCCGCAATTCCACCAACCTTTGTGTCATCTGCAAACTTACTAATCAGACCAGTTACATTTTCCTCCAAATCATTTATATATACTACAAAGAGCAACGGTCCCAGCACTGATCCCTGTGGAACACCACTGGTCACAGCCCTCCAATTAGAAAAGCATCCCTCCATTGCTACTCTCTGCCTTCTATGGCCTAGCCAGTTCTGTATCCACCTTGCCAGCTCACCCCTGATCCCGTGTGACTTCACCTTTTGTAATAGTCTACCATGAGGGACCTTGTCAAAGGCCTTACTGAAGTCCATATAGACAACATCTACTGCCCTACCTGCATCAATCATCTTAGTGACCTCCTCGAAAAACTCTATCAAGTTAGTGAGACACGACCTCCCCTTCACAAAACCGTGCTGCCTCTCACTAATACGTCCATCTGCTTCCAAATGGGAGTAGATCCTGTCTCGAAGAATTCTCTCCAGTAATTTCCCTACCACTGAAGTAAGGCTCACCGGCCTGTAGTTCCCGGGATTATCCTTGCTACCCTTCTTAAACAGAGGAACAACATTGGCTATTCTCCAGTCCTCCGGGACATCCCCTGAAGACAGCGAGGATCCAAAGATTTCTGTCAAGGCCTCAGCAATTTCCTCTCCAGCCTCCTTCAGTATTCTGGGGTAGATCCCATCAGGCCCTGGGGACTTATCTACCTTAATATTTTTTAAGACACCCAACACCTCGTCTTTTTGGATCACAATGTGACCCAGGCTATCTACACCCCCTTCTCCAGACTCAACATCTACCAATTCCTTCTCTTTGGTGAATACTGATGCAAAGTATTCATTTAGTACCTCGCCCATTTCCTCTGGCTCCACGCATAGATTCCCTTGCCTATCCTTCAGTGGGCCAACCCTTTCCCTGGCTACCCTCTTGCTTTTTATGTACGTTTAAAAAGCCTTGGGATTTTCCTTAACCCTATTTGCCAATGACTTTTCGTGACCCCTTCTAGCCCTCCTGACTCCTTGCTTAAGTTCCTTCCTACTTTCCTTATATTCCACGCAGGCTTCGTCCGTTCCCAGCCTTTTAGCCCTGACAAATGCCTCCTTTTTCTTTTTGATGAGGCCTACAATATCACTCGTCATCCAAGGTTCCCGAAAATTGCCGTATTTATCTTTCTTCCTCACAGGAACATGCCGGTCCTGTATTCCTTTCAACTGCCACTTGAAAGCCTCCCACATGTCAGATGTTGATTTGCCCTCAAACATCCGCCCCCAATCTATGTTATTCAGTTCCCGCCTAATATTGTTATAATTAGCCTTCCCCCAATTTAGCACATTCATCCTCAGACCACTCTTATCCTTGTCCACCAGTACTTTAAAACTTACTGAATTGTGGTCACTGTTACCGAAATGCTCCCCTACTGAAACATCTACCACCTGGCCGGGCTCATTCCCCAATACCAGGTCCAGTACCGCCCCTTCCCTAGTTGGACTGTCTACATATTGTTTTAAGAAGCCCCCCTGGATGCTCCTTACAAACTCTGCCCCGTCTAAGCCCCTGGCACTAAGTGAGTCCCAGTCAATATTGGGGAAGTTGAAGTCTCTCATCACCACAACCCTGTTGTTTTTACTCTTTTCCAAAATCTGTCTACCTATCTGCTCCTCTATCTCCCGCTGGCTGTTGGGAGGCCTGTAGTATACCCCCAACATTGTGACTGCACCCTTCTTATTCCTGATCTCTACCCATATAGCCTCACTGCCCTCTGAGGTGTCCTCTCGCAGTACAGCTGTGATATTCTCCCGAACAAGTAGCGCAACTCCGCCTCCCATTTTACATCCCCCTCTATCCCGCCTGAAACATCTAAATCCTGGAACATTTAGCTGCCAATCCTGCCCTTCCCTCAACCAGGTCTCTGTAATGGCAACAACATCATAGTTCCAAGTACTAATCCAAGCTCTAAGTTCATCTGCCTTACCCGTAATGCTCCTTGCATTAAAACATATGCACTTCAGGCCACCAGACACGCTGTGTTCAGCAACTTCTCCCTGTCTGCTTTGCCTCAGAGCCACACTGTCCCTATTCCCTAGTTCTCCCTCAATGTGCTCACCTTCTGACCTATTGCTCCCGTGCCCCCCCCCCCCCCCCCTGCCATACTAGTTTAAACCCTCCCGTGTGACACTAGCAAACCTCGCGGCCAGGATATTTATGCCTCTCCGGTTTAGATGCAACCCGTCCTTCTTATACAGGTCACACCTGCCCCGGAAGAGCTCCCAGTGGTCCAGATAATGGAAACCCTCCCTCCTACACCAGCTGTTTAGCCACGTGTTTAGCTGCTCTATCTTCCTATTTCTAGCCTCACTGGCACGTGGCACAGGGAGTAATCCCGAGATTACAACCCTCGAGGTCCTGTCTTTTAACTTTCTGCCTAGCTCCCTGAACTCCTGCTGCAGGACCTCATGCCCCTTCCTGCCTATGTCGTTAGTACCAATATGTACAACGACCTCTGCCTGTTTGCCCTCCCCCTTCAGGATGCCCTCTACCCGTTCGGAGACATCCTGGACCCTGGCACCAGGGAGGCAACATACCATCCTGGAGTCTCTTTCACGTCCACAGAAGCGCCTATCTGTGCCCCTGACTATAGAGTCCCCTATTACTATTACTCTTCTGCGCTTTGACCCTCCCTTCTGAACATCAGAGCCAGCCGTGGTGCCACTGCTCTGGCTGCTGCTGTTTTCCCCTGATAGGCTATCCCCCCCGACAGTATCCAAAGGGGTATATCTGTTCGAGAGGGGGACAACCACAGGGGATTCCTGCACTGACTGCCTGCCCTTTCTGGTGGTCACCCATTTCTCTGCCTGCACCTTGGGTGTGACCACATTTACATAACTGCGATCTATGATGCTTTCCGCCACCTGCATGCTCCTAAGTGCATCCAATTGCTGCTCAAACCGAACCATGCGGTCTGTGAGGAGCTCCAGTTGGGTGCACTTTCTTCAGATGAAGCCATCCGGGACGCTGGAAGCCTCCCGGACCTGCCACATCTCACAGTCATACGTTCTCGAGAAAATCGAGACATTTTCGAAAAGCTTGTCTATGAGTGGACATTCACTTACCTCTGTTGACTAATTCCAGTGGATTCAGGCAGCTCTCTGTCTGTTTCATTTTATTCAGTTCAACAACATCAGACTGTGTAATCTCTCTTCCCCCTTCACATCTGTTTATTTCCATCAACTTATTTTCATTCCCTCCATTGATATGTTTTACCCTCACCATTGCCCCATGCCCCAGTCCATACGATCCCACTTCAGCAATCTGATCCCCGTTCCGAATTGTTCTCTGACACACTGCTTACTTTGTTCTGCCATTAACACATTCTGATCTCTTGAGGCGCCACTATCAGCACCTTTGTTAGCCTTGATTAGCCTCATTTATATTCTCCTTTTTTTCTGTCCGGACATTTTCCACCTATTGCTGACCACTCTATCGAGGCCCAATAGGGCACGCCACCCCCGCCCCAGCCACAATAGTCTGAATCTGACCCTATTTCCAGTTCTCCAGCTTTGACAAAGCGTCACCCAGACCCGGAACGACAGCTGTCATCTCGCTCCACAGAGGCTGTCAGACCTGCTGAGATTGTCCAGTATTTTCTGTTTTTGTTTCAGAATGAAGCATCCGCGGTAAGTTGCATTTGTCGTTCATTTAGACATGTTTGAGATGGTGAATAAGTATGTTCATCTGCATTTGTAAATGCATGAAATGCTGTTGTGGGTGAACTAGCTCCGAATATCCAAAATAGGAAGAATCTTTTCTTCTCATTGCCTGTCGAAAATTCAGTACTTGTGGAATATATTTTAGTTCCTCATGAGAGACTCAACCTCATAATCCTCGAACATACGAGATCGGGGAACAAAAGCACTTAGTGCAAACATTCCTCACGCAACATTCCTCACGCCCAAAGCTAACGAGCCGTCGCAGGCGGTGCTGGTGCGGTTTCATCGGTTCGCTGATCGGGAGTGTGTGCTCAGGTGGGCCAAGAAAGAGAGGAGCAGCAGGTGAGAGAACGCGGAGGTACGGATATATCAGGACTGGAGCACGGAGGTGGCGAAGAAGAGGGCCGGGTACAACCGGGCGAAGGCAGTGCTGCACAGGAAGGGGGTGAAGTTTGGCATGCTGCAGCCGACGCATCTGTGGGTCACCTACAAGGACCGGAACCATTATTTTGAGTCCCCGGAGGAGGTGTGGGCCTTTGTTCAGGCCGCGAAGCTGGACACAAACTGAAGGTCAGAATGGGGATGGTCAGGGATTGTTGTTGTTGTGTTACATTTTGAGAGTGGGGTTCTTTGCTCTTGTTTAGCTTTGGTTCGGTGTGGGTGGTTAGGCACTGTTTTGGTTGGGTCTGTCAGGTGGGCTCTTGGAGGGGGGCAAGTAAATGGAGTACGGGTGGATGGCCGGTAAGGGGGGATGGGGCCCCACAGGGGAGGGGGAGGGTGAGGCCCGAGTCGGGGGTGAGGGGACTCGGCCTGTAAAAGGAGCTGCGACAGCTTAGGCAGGGCCGGGCATGTGGAAAGCACGGGCTTCTTCCTGCGCTGGAGGGGGCGGGGTGGGGAAGCGCTTGGGATGGAAGGGGGAGGCGGAGAGCCTGCTGGTGGGTAATGGAGGGGGAGGGGAAGTCCCAGAATGGGAGGAGCCGAAGGAGAGGCGGGAGCGGCCAGGGTCAGCAGGAGTCAGCTGACTTGCAGGAGTGCAATGGGAAGGGGAGCAATGCAGCTAGGAGAGGTCCTGGCTGGGGGGTGGGGGGGTGCTGGCTGGGGGGCGAACCGGGTTGCTGCTGGTATGGTCAAGGGGGAGCTGGAGCGAGTAGAGGGGGTTGGGACGGGCGTCTGCCGCCGTGGGGAACGGGCCGGGCGTGGGACACGGGCACGTGGCTGGCCGAGGAGGGGTTATGGCTAGTCGGCGGGAGAGGGGGACGGGTAGCCCCCTGATCCGGCTGATAACCTGGAACATAATGGGGCGCAACGGGCCGGTGAAGCGGGCCTGGGTGTTCGCGCACCTGAAGGGGCTGAAGGCGGATATGGTCATGCTCCAGGAGACACACCTGAAGGTGGCAGACAAGGTAAGACTGAGGAAGGGGTGGGTAGGCCAGATGTTTCATTCGGGGCTGAATGCCAAAAATCGGGGGGTGGCGATCTTGGTGGGAAAGAGGGTGTCGTTCGAGGCGTTGAGCATTGTTACAGACAATGGCAGCAGGTACGTATTAGTAAGTGGTAAGCTGCAAGGGGAAAGGGTGGTGCTGGTCAACGTGTACGCCCTGAACTGGGACGATGCGGGTTTTATGCGGCGCATGTTGGGTCGGGTCCCGGGCTTGGAAGTGGGGGGCCTGATAATGGGGGGGGGGGCTTTAACATGGTGTTGGATCCGGCACTGGATCGCTTCAGGTCTAGGACGGGTAGAATCCGGTGGCGGCTCAAGTGCTGAGGGGGTTTATGGACCAGATGGGAGGGATGGACCCTTGGAGATTTGCAAGGCCGGGGGCTAGGGAACTTTCATTCTTCTCGCACGTTCATAAGGCCTATTCCTGGATTGACTTTTTTGTTATGAGCAGGGCGGTGATTGCGAGAGTAGAGGATACAGAGTACTCGGCGATAGCCATTTCGGATCACGCCCCGCATTGGGTAGACCTAGAGCTGGGGGAGGAGAGGGACCAGTGCCCATTGTGGCGCTTGGTGGTGGGGCTGTTGGCGGACGAGGAGGTGAGCGAGCTGGTCCGAAGAAGCATAGAGTGATACCTGGTGGCCAACGATAACGGGGAGGTCCGAGTGGGGATGGGCTGGGAGGCGCTGAAGGCAGTGGTTAGGGGAGAGCTGATCTCCATTAGGGCCCACAAAGAGAAGAGAGAGCAGAGGGCGAGGCTGGTGGGGGAGATGGTGAGGGTAGACAGGACGTATGCGGAGGTGCCGGAGTAGGTACTGTTGAGGGAGAGGCGTAGCCTCCAGGCCGAATTCGACCTGTTGACCACTAGGAAGGCGGAGGCGAAGTGGACGAAGGCCCAGGGGACGATTTATGAATATGGGGAAAAGGCAAGTTGGATGCTGGCGCATCAGCTTCGGAAGCGGGACACAGCTCGGGAGATTGGGGGAGTTAAGGATGGGGGGAGGGGGGTGCGGGGGAGGAGTGTGGTGAGGAGTGGGTTTGGCATCAATGGGGTCTTCAGGGACTTTTATGAGGAACTGTATCGGTCTGAGCCCCCGCTGGAGGAGGGAGGAATGGGTCGCTTTCTGGACCAACTGAAGTTCCCGAAGGTGGAGGAGGGACTGGTGGCAGCATTAGGGGCCCCGAATGGGTTGGAGGAGCTGGCCAAAGGGACATGGAGCATGCAGGCGGGGAAGGCACTGGGGCCAGATGGTTTCCCGGTCGAATTTTACAAAATGTATGTGGACCTGTTGGTCCCGTTGCTGGTTAGGACCTTTGATGAGGCAAAAGAGGGCGTTTGCCAGGCGGCATGTGGTGGAATTCCCGCTGCTGCCACCACGTACGGTACAGGACAGGGTGCTCCCGAGGGCGTGGGTTGGGGAGGGGAAGATCTCGGCAACATACCAGGTGATGCAGGAGGAGGAGGAGACCTCGGTGCAGGTGCTGAAAAGTAAGTGGGAGGAGGAGTTGGGGGAGGAGATCGAGGAGGGTACGTGGGCAGATGCCCTGGGAGGGTGAACTCTTCCTCTTCATGCGCTTGGCTCAGCCTCATACAGTTTACGGTGCTGCACAGGGCACACATGACCGGGACAAGGATGAGCCGTTTTTTTGGGGGTGAGGACAGGTGTGTTAGGTGCTCAGGGAGCCCAGCAAACCACACTCATATGTTCTGGGCATGCCCAGCGCTGGAAGAATTTTGGAAGGGCATAGCGAGGACGGTGTCAAGGGTGGTAGGATCCAGGGTCAAACCGGGCTGGGGCTCGCAATATTTGGGGTTGCAGAGGAGCTGGGAGTGCAGGAGGTGAAAGAGGCCGGTATTCTGGCCTTTGCCTCCCTGGTAGCCCGGCGAAGGATTCTTCTTCAGTGGAAGGATGCGAGGCCCCCCTAGCGTGGAATCCTGGATCAACGATATGGTGGGGTTTATTAAATTGGAGAGCATGAAATTTGCCTTAAGGGGATCGGTGCAACGGTTCTTCAGGCAGTGGCAACCGTTCTTAGACTTCCTGGCAGAACGGTAGACAATGGTCAGCAGCAGCAGCAACCCAGGGTAGGGGGGTAGGTTCTATTTTATTTTTGTTTGTCGATACTGGAGGATCTGAGGGGTGTATATATTTGCTATGTGTTTCGGCGGGTATTAATATATTATTTATGTGTAGGGGGGAGGGGGGCACTGGGTTGTTTTGTATTCAATGTTATTCGGTTCCTCCTACATTTTGTTGTTGATATTTTGTGAAAACTTGAATAAAATTTAAAAAAAATTTTTTTTTTTTTTTAAAGGTGGAACTTCCTTGATTCTACCCGTTGTCCCCTCAGATATTCCACCTGTTGTTGTGTCTGGAGTTGAGTTCTTCCAGTCTGTCTCCAATTCTCCTTCCTGTCTTGGGTGTATGGGTCCAGGTGTTGTGATTAGTGTTGATTAGTTGTCTGTCTGTCCGTCTCCAACACGTATTGTTGTCTCTCAATAATGACTGTGCTGCTACCCTTGCTTCTGATCTTATGAACATATCCGTGTTGGATCCAAGTTACCGGATTGTCTGTCTCTCTCTCCGGGTAAGATTCTGTTTGTCTCTTGTATTTCACTGTGACAGGCCTGATTGAAGGGATTCAAACATGGAAGTTCTGGGAAAGCTGGGCAAGGATTTGGGAGGTGACATGTTCAAAGAGTTTGGAGAGGAGAGGGAGGTTGAAGATGGGGCAGTAATTTGTAAGGATGGCAGGGTCAAGGGTTTGTTTTATTGAGGAGGGGGTGATGATGGCAGATTTGAAGGACAGAGGGACAGTACCTGAAGAGAGAGAAATGTTGACAATATCCGTGGACACAGGGTAGTTGGCTGATCAGTGGCTAAGTGGGAATAGGGTCGATGGAGCAGGGGCTGGGTCTCATGGACAAGATGAGCTCTGAGAGGGCATGAGGGAAGATGGGAGATAAACCAGTGAAAGTTGTGGGTTGAGTGCTCGGGAAAGGATGAAATTTAGAGACAGTTTGGTCCGGTGGGCTCGTGGAAGGGAGGGAAGCAGCAGAGGCAGCTGATCGGATTTACTCAATCTCAGTCACAAAGAAGCTCCACAAGCTCCTCACACTTCTTGTTGGAGGTGAGGATGGAAGAGACAGGGGAGAGCGAGAGAACTTCAAAAGGAACTAACTTGTGTCAGAGTAATTTAAAAGTTTCAACACACTGCGTATTTGACACAAATCTAATTTATTTGACTTTTAGGCAGAATATTAGCCCCTCTAAATGGGCTGGAGTTTGTCATCAGCAGAAAGATACCCAAATGAACATGGTTCAGTCCTGAATGTGAGGAACAGCAAAATCCAATCACTGTGGTTACTTGTGGCCTCGATGGTGCTTCTGCAGGTGGCCTGACTGAGTGAATCTCTTCCCACACTCTGAGCAGGTGAATGGCTTCTCCCCAGTGTGAACTCGCTGGTGTGTCAGCAAGTTGGTTGACTGAGTGAATCCCTTCCCACATTTGGAGCAGGTGAATGGCCTCTCCCCAGTGTGAATTCGCTGGTGCTTCTGCAGCTGGGATGACTCACTGAATCCCTTCCCACATTTGAAGCAGGCGAATGGTCTCTCCCCAGTGTGAACTCGCTGATGTACAGTGAGCTGAGATGAGTGTCTGAACCCAGTCCCGCAGTGAGAGCACCAGAACGGCTTCTCATTAGTGTGAACACGTTGATGGCGCATCAGTTCCCCAGAACCTTTATAGCACTTCCCGCAGTCTGGACACTGAAACGGTCTCTCATCAGTGTGAACTCGCTGGTGCTGCTGCAGGTTGGCTAAAATAGCAAATCCCTTCCCACACTTAGAGCAGGTGAATGATTTCTCTCCAATGTGACTGCGTCGATGACTTTCCAGCTTGGATGGGGAAGTGAATCCTTTCCACAGTCCCCACATTTCCACGGTTTCTCCTCAGTGTGACTGCATTTGTGTCTCGTGAGGCCTGATGATCGACTGAATCCTCATCCACACACACTACATGTGTACAGTTTCTCACCACTGTGAACAATGCTTTTTCCTTCCATGATCGCTGATATTCAGCAATGATAAATTGAGGGCTCCGTCAGATCCTGATGTGGTGCTTGGTTTGCGTTTCCGGACTTTGAAGCCTCCCCTTCGAACACCCTGTCAAACTGATTGAAAACAGAAAATAGGGAGTGAGGGAGAACCCAGAAAAACACAAAGGCAGGTTGTGAAATTGAGCTGAATTAATCTGGTCATTTGTGGGGCCGGCACTAAGAAAAAGTGACCATAAAAACTGATGGATTGTCATAAAAACCCAACTGGCCTCTTTGGGAGGAGAAGAAAGAGGTGAAGAGGGATTTTGTATATCTACAAGTCATAGTAAGAGTAGTTGGCAAAGCAACTTCGATCTTGAGCTTCATAAACAGTAGTATTGAGACCAAAACTATACTTCTGGTGGCACGGTGGTTAGCACTGCTGCCTCACAGTGCCAGGGTCTCGGGTTCAATTCTGGCCTTGGTAAGTGTGGAGTTTGCACTTTCTCCCCGTGTCTGCGTGGGTTTCCACCCGGTGCTCAGGTTTTCTCCAACAGTCCAAAGAAGAGCAACTTAGGCTTGATAAATTGCCCCTTAGTGTCCAGGGATGTGCAGGTTAGGTGGGGCTATGGGGTTACGAGGACAGGGTAGGAATGTGGGCCTCGGCAGGGTGCACTTTCAGAGAATCACTGCAGACTTGATGGGCCGAATGGCCCTCTTTTGCACTGTGGGAATTCTTTGGTTCTAATTCTATTCTATGAATCTTTCTAAAACTCTGGTCACCACTCTTCAGGAAGGGTCTGAAGGTTCTTGAGAAGGCGCAGAGGAGATTTACCAGAATGGTTCCAGCAAAGGAGATTGAGGGGAGATTTGATTCAGGAATGCAAGATTATGCCAGATTTCCATCAGGTGGACAAAGAAACTCTGTTTCCATTCACTGATCATACAAGCAGTCGGGACACAGATTTAAAGTTTTGGGTTAAACCTGGATTGAACAATATAAGATTCTGAGGGGTCTTGACACGGTGGATGTGGAGAGGTTGTTTCCGCTTGTGGGAGAATCTGGAACAAGGGGGTCACTGTTGCAATGTGAGGTGTCACCCATTTCAGATGGAGATGAGGATTTCTTTTTCTCTTGAGGATTGCAAGACAGGGGGTGGTACAGTGCTCAGCACTGCTGCCTCCAAGCACCAGGGACCCGGGTTCAATTCCCACCCTGACTGTGTGGAGTTTGCACTTTCTCCCTGTGTCTGTGTGGGTTTCCTCCGGTTTCCTTCCACAGCTCAAAGATGTGCAGATTAGGTAGAATCGGTTAGGATTGTATTCGCTGGAGTTCAGAAAAATGAGGGGGGATCTCATAGAAACCTATAAAAAGTGGGTGGCGCAGTGGTTAGCACTGCTGCCTCATGTCGCCAAGGACCCGGGTTCAATCCCGGCCCTGGGTCACTGTCTGTGCGGAGTTTGCACATTCTCTCTGTGTTTGCGTGGGTCTCATCCCCACAAATCCAAAGATGTGCAGGGTAGGTGGATTGGCCACGCTGAAATTGCCCCTTAATTGCAAAAAAAGAATTGGGCACTCTAAATTTATGTTAAAAAAAAACAGGGCGAGACAGAGAAGAATGTTCCCGATAGTGGGTGTGTCCAGAAATAGGGGTCACAGTCTGAGGATACGGGGAGACCATTTAGGACAGAGATGAGGAGAAATTTCTTCACCCAGAGAGTGGTGAGCCTGTGGAATTTGTCGCCACAGGATTTAATTAAGGCCAAAACATTGCATGTTTTCAAGAAGCAGTTAGATACAGCACTTAGGGCGAAGGGGACCAAAGGATATGGGGGAAAGCGGGATTAGGCTATTGAGCCGAATCAGCTCTGATCGTAATGGATGGTGGAGCAGGCTCGAAGGGCCAAATGGTCTCCTCCTGCTCCTATTTTCTACGTTGCTCCGTATTTATGCATGTAAATGGTCCAGGAGGTATGAGGAAGAATGTTTTTACACAGCCAGTGGCAATGACCTTAAACTTGTTGCCTATGACGGAGTTTGGAAATAGAAACAATAAATGATTTTTTTAAAAATTGGACAGAAACCTGAGAGAAATAAAGCTGTGAGGATACAGAGACAGAGCAGGAGAATGACTCTGACTGGATTGCTCCAGATAATAATAATCTTTATTAGTGTCACAAGTAGGCTTACATTAACACTGCAATGAAATTACTGTGAAAATCCCCAGGTCGCCACACTCTGGCGCCTGTTCGGGTACACGGAGCGAGAATTCAGAATGTCCAATTCACCTAACAAGCACGTCTTTCGGGACTTGTGGGAGGAAACTGCAGCACCCGGAGGAAACCCACAACAGACACGGGGAGTACGTGCAGACTCCGCACAGACAGTGACCCAAGCCGGGAATCGAACCGGGGTCCCTGGCGCTGTGAAGCAACAGTGCTAACCACCGTGCCGATTGGAGAGCTCGCATGGACTCAATGGACCGAATGCCCTTCTCTGCCTATAATGACGTTGGCATTTTTTGTTTTAAAATTAAAAAAAAAAATTTAGAGTACCCAATTCATTTTTTCCAATTAAGGAGCAATTTAGCGTGGTCAATCCACCTAACCTGCACATCTTTGGGCTGTGGGGGCGAAACCCACGCAAACAATGTGCAAACTCCACATGGACGGTGACCCAGAGCCGGGATTGAACCTCGCCGCTGTGAGGCAGCAATGCTACTCACTGCGCCACCATGCTGCCAGCTGACTCTGACATTTTTGTCTAATCTCGCCTTGTAATTTAACCCCGGGGGGTTCAGATATCACTCAGGTAAATCTGTGCTACACTCCCTCCGAGGCCATTCTATCCTTCCTCAGGTTTGTTGTCCAGAACTGAACACAGTTCTCCAGGTTTGGCCTAATCAGGGTTTGTGAATCTCCGGGCTTTTCCAGCCACACTGAGACCTCAAATCATCCCTCACAGACAGAACAGACAAACCTTTTACCTTCCACACCCAGATGCTGCTGATATTCAGTTTCTGGTGAATCGAGTGACTCTGTCAGATTGCGATGTGACAGTTGGTTTGAGTTTCCCATCTGTTAAACCTCCACTTCCACTATCCTGTAAATTTACAGAAACCTCACTGTCAGTTTAGGCTAGAAATTCACAACATTCTCTCCTCGCCAACTTTGATTAAATGTATTCCTGGAGGTTTTATCACATGACCTGCCCCCATCCTCCAGCCATTAATCGGTCAACACATCCATCCTTGTGACACACTGCCTTCCTCGGCCAATTGGGAAGCAAAAGGACTCATTACCTTACAGGACAGCGTTTGACTAGGGCAGCACGATAGCGCAGTGATTAGCATTGCTGTCTCACGGCACCGAGGTCACAGGTTCGATCCCGGCTCTGGGTCACTATCCGTGTGGAGTTTGCACATTCTCCCCGTGTTTGCATGGGTTTCACCCCCACAACCCAAAGATGTGCAGGGTAGGTGGATTGGCCACGCGAAATTGCCCCTTAATTGGAAAAAATGAATTGGGAACTCTAAATTTATTTTAAAAAAGGACAGTGATTGACTATCAGCCAAACCTTTATCCCATTTTCAATATTTTTATATCCGCTGAAGAGAAATGTTCAAAAATCCTTTTTACTCTCCTAATCATGTTCCAGTGTCACAAAAATATTTTTGACTGTCCCAATGATTTTCCAGACACCCAGGTATGAATCTCACCAAGGCAGAAGGTAAAATCTGAATTCATTGAAAGTCTATTGATGACCATGAAACCATTGTCGATTGTTGCAAAGACCCATCTGGTTCACTCCTGTCCTTCAGTGAAGGAAATCTTCTATCCTTACCTGGTCTGGCCTACATGTGACTCCAGATCCACAGTCAGTTGGTTGACCCTTAAAATGCTCTCTGAGATACACTCAGTTCAAGGCCAATTAGTGCTGGGCAGTGAATGCTGGCCCAGCCAGCGACACCCACATCCCGTGAATGAATAGAAAAGAAAATCTGCCATCCTTACCTGGTCTGGCCGACATGATTCCAAACCACAGCAATGTGGTTGACTCTTTAAATGTCCTCCGAGATGGCCGAGCAAGCCGCTCGGTTTGAGGGAAATTAGGGATGGGCAATAAATGTTGGCCCAGCCAGTGACTCCCACAAATGATTAAAATAATCCCCGAGTCGCTACATTCCGGCGCCTGTTCGGGGAGGCTGGAACAGGAAGTGAACCCGTGCTGCTGGTCTTGTTCTGCATTACAAGCCAGCTGCCTTAGCCCACTGTGCTAAACCAGCCACTTCCCTGCGGCGCATTGTCCTCTGTAAAGATGGCGGCCGGTAACCCGGGCCTGTCACCGCTCAGCTCTCTCTCTGTTCGGTGCTGTTTAAGATGGGACCATTAACATTTTACTTGGGAGTTGAAGCCTCCACGGGGTATTTATGAAGCCTCCCGGCTCACTCCGCAGCTTCTATCGCTCCCCGGCCACCCACCGGCTCCAATCCTGAAAGTCGCTCGATTGTTTCTTTCCCGCTCCTCGCACCGTCAGCAACAATCAGAACTGTGCATGCGCCGATCACAGCCCGAACGCCGCATGCTCCAGTCAGAGCCGGACTCTGTGCATGTGCGAGGAGCTTCTGTCCTGTGGATAGAGCACATTCTCAGCTGCTACACATGTTGGGTAATAAACCTGCCATTGAAATGGATATTTTTGATATAAATTATGCTTTGCGAACTGATTACGATTAGTAACATTGGGCCAAGGCAACACCCACATCCCAAGAACAAATAAAGGCAAGTTGGCAGTTAGAAAGGCAAAATGCAATGTTCGCATTCATTTCAAGAGAGCGACAATACAAGATGAATGGGGATGAGAAACATATCAGCCATGATCGAATGGCAGAGCAAACCCGAAAACTCGATGGGCTGAATGGCCTAATTCTGCTTCTCTATCTTTTTTTTTTAATGAGGGGATCTCATAGAAACATTTGTAAATAAATTGTTGGAATCCATCCCAGACCTGGACACAGATCAATTGATTCTTGGAGGAGACTTCGATTGTGTTCTGGATCATAAATGGACTGGTCCAAGCTGATTCAACCACAACAAAAACATGAAAAAGGAATGAAACCAGACGGACCACCCGGCATCGACCCAGGCACCAGAAACGACAACGGCAAATCCAGCAAAAGGTTTTTAAAAACTGTTCTTATCAATAGATTGTAAAAGAATTACGGGACACAGATTTAAGATCGTGACCAAGATCTACAGGGGAGATAGGAGGTAGACATTTTATTCAGTGAGTTATAATGATATGGGATTCAATGCTGACACACAAAGGTCAATGATCTCCAGTTCCTGGTAACTCGAACAGTGGTGTTAGAATTTGATGTGAGGATTGGTTGTGAGTTTCCTGTCTGCGAATCCCTTTCTAAGCCCCTGTGAAAGAAGTTTACAAAGGCAGCACTGTCAGTCCAGAAATTAAATTCAGGAAAGATAAACATTTCGCCTGGCTTGAATTTGCTGTGTGTAAATCCTCCCCTACTAATCCCTTGTAAAAGGAGTTTCCAAAATTAATCATGGTCAGTCCAGGATAGAAATTCACAACATTCTTCCCTTCTGCTTATGAATCCAGGATGACCGCTCATGCCCCCCGCTGCACACTGACCCTCTTGTCATCAGCAGTCCCCTGATTTGAGGGCGACGTCTACTCAGGGTTGTGAATTTTTATCCTGGGTCTTCATGTGACTGAACAGAGTCACTGAGCTTTGGACACATGGGACAGGATGTCTCATAAGACAGTGAAATCCGGAGAGCAGGATTGGCTTCCTTTCCTTTCCATCTCTGCCACCGCTCTGCATCATCAATAACACATTGGGACTCTAAGACTAATCCAGTTTGATGGACAAGTTGTCTCCATTCTGAACAATGGGGAACAAGCTCCTCCCACAGATTGAAACATCGCCCCGACAAAGATGACAAAACGCGCATGCGCCCTGATGCACATCCAATAAAAATGGCGGCCGTTAACCCGAGCCAAACATGAGGAGCTCATAGATTTCATAGAATTTACAGTACAGAAGGAGGCCATTTGGCCCATCGAGTCTGCACCGGCTCTTGGAATGAGCACCCTACCAAAACCCCACATCTCCACCCTATCCCCATAACCCAGTAACCCCACCCAACACTAAGGGCAATTTTATATGCTAAGGGGCAATTTCGCATGGCCAATCCACCTAACCTGCACATCTTTGGACTGTGGGAGGAAACCGGAGCACCCGGAGGAAACCCACACAACCCGTAACAGCCTCCCCGAACAGGCGCCGGAATGTGGCGACTAGGGGCTTTTCACAGTAACTTCATTTGAAGCATACTTGTGACAATAAGCGATTTTCATTTCATTTGATTTTTCATTTCACACAGACACAGGGAGAACGTGCAGACTCCACACAGACAGTGATCCAAGCCGGGAATCGAACCTGGGACCCTGGAGCTGTGAAGCAATTGTGCTAATCACTGTGCTACCGTGCTGCAGCCCCGCTCGGTACAAACTGGGTCCTGTCAAGTTTTCCGAGGTTTGCGGCTTACAAGAGCTTTACACAACATTTCCGGCCACCCCTGTGATCTCTCGCTTCCTCCATATTGTTTATTGCCTCTTACCAATTTTGGACCGAAGAATCACCTGAGGAAGGAGCAGTGCTCCGAAAGCTAGTGTTTGAAACAAACCTGTTGGACTTTAACCTGGTGTTGTAAGACTTCTTACCGGTATCTGAAGAAGACGCCCTTATGCTTCGCACTTACCCATACTGCGCATGCTTCAATCACAGCGGACCCCGTCCCTCATTGACTCCAATTGGTTGGAGGACCAGTGGCCCTCACTCGGTCCTCCAGACCCGCCCCGCTTCTTCCTACTGGTCGGGAGCTGCCGACAATCACCCGGGTATTGTGACGGTTACAGATGGTGAGAGCGGCCACAGGCTCAGGCTGTGCGCTGATTGCCCAATAATAACAGTGAGAGTCTCAGTGAGACAATTAGACAATAATAGTGGAGATGGGGCCCAGAGGAGAAACAGCAAAGGATTCACTCACTTTGAGAGTAACAAACACAGTGTCTGTTCCCATAATAAGAGTCAGGCTGCAGTGTGTGAGTGAACACATCATTGGACCCAATGTAGAATCATAGAATCCCCTCAGTGCAGAAGGAGGCCATTCGGCCCATCGAATCTGCAGCAACCCTCTGAAAGAGCATCCTACCTTGATGGATTCCCCACCCAATCCCCGCAACCCCTCCCAGTGACAATTTAACACAGCCAATCCATCAAACCTGCACATCTGTGGACTGTGGGAGGGAACCAGAGCATCCGGAGGAAATCTACGCAGACACAGGAAGAATGTACAAACTCCACACAGACAGTGACCCATGGTCAGAATTAATCATAGAATTTACAGTGCAGAAGGAGACCATTCGGCCCATCGAGTCTGCACCGGCATTACCTGATCTGGCCAACTCACTGAAATGTGGTTAATTCTGAATTGCCCAGCAAGCCACTCAGTTTAAGGGCAATTAGGAATGGGCAACCAAGTTGGTTTGCCCCTGACACTCACATCCCATAAAGAATAGAGAAAATCAAAGGGCTGTTTCCAGTGCCGGTTTCCAAGGAATCAGTACTGGGCCCTTCACTCCTGGTTTACATCATTGATTTCAAAGTAAATGTAGGAACATGTGGAAGAAGTTTACCTGTGACACAAAAATAATTGAACACTTGATAGTGAGGAAAAAGCTGTAGGGAAAACAAGGCAAAGGATTACATGATAAATGGCAGGACAAGACTAGTTAGGCCAGAGCTAGATTCCTGTAGAGGAAGATTGCACCAGAGAGAGTACAGAGGGGATTTAAGAACATCAGCCAGAAATTGACAATGTTTGCTCAGAGGAAAGTTTGGGTAAACTGGGGCTGTTTTCTTTGGAACAGAAAAGACTGAGGGGAGACCAAAATGAAATTTTGAAAAGCAGCCTGGCTGGCTGAGTCGGTAGAGCATGGGAGTCTTAATCCCAGGGCCGTGGGTTAGACCCACGTTGGGCGCTTCAGCTTCTTTAATCTGAGAACATTGAGCTGAACTGTTTTATGGGTGGCACGGTAGCACAGTGGTTAGCACTGTTGCTTCACAGCACCAGGGTCCCAGTGTTCAAATCCCACTTGGGACACTGTACAGAAAATGCATGTTCTCCCAGTGTCTGTATGGGTTTCCTCCCACATGTCCCGAAAGACGTGCTTGTTAGGCGAATTGGACATTCCAAATTCTCCCTCTGTGTACCCGAATAGGTGCCGGAGTGTGGCTACTAGGGTATTTTCACAGTAACTTCATTGCATTGTTAATGTAAGCCTACTTCTGACAATAATAAAGATTATTCTAAATATATAAAATTCTGGGGATCATGGTGGCACAGTGCTTGTGTGCTTGCGTGCTGGGGACCCGGGTTCGATTCTGGCCCCAGGTCACTGTCTGTAAGGAGTTTGCACATTCTCCATTGCCTGCGTGGGTTTCACTCCCACAACCCAAATATGTGCCGGGTAGGTCGATTGGCCAAATTAAATTGCCCCTTAATTAGAAAAATATATAAATTAATATTTTTTTTAAAGTCTGAGGGATCTAAATAGATTGGATAGGAAGGTCCAATTCCCTTTGGTTGAGGGATACTTATAAAAGGGGGCAGAGTTTTAAGGAAGGACTAGGAGGTTCAGAGGGTGGTGAGGATCTGTGACATGCTGCCTGAAATGATGGCAGAAACCCTCATAACATTTAAAAAGTAATTAGATAGACATCTGAATTGATGTAACTTAAAAAGCTACAGGCCACAATCTGGAAATTGGGTTTAGGCTGAATACCTACTTTGTAGCCACGATGAGCTGAATGAAATGCAACAGGAACAACAAACTTTAATAAAATCCGGGATAGTAACTCTCACTACTAACAAGGTCAGCAGTTTGCCCAGTTTAGCTGCCAAGTATGCTAATGTGGTAATTTTAAAATTTACCTGCATACATAAGAGTACAACAGCAAATTATTTAACTTCTCCAATGTGATCGGTGTAATTAGTCTCAAATTTAACCTGGAATGGTCATTTAAATTTTCCCAGTCACTCTGATATCTGAAATCCTTATCCACGGACAGAACAGACAAACCATTTTACCTCCCAATGATATTCAGGTCCTGTTGAATCGAGTAACTCTGTCAGATGATGATGTGATGTTTGGATTGAAGTTCCCGTTAGTAAATCCGCCTCTTTCTAAAGGAATTTCACTCTCAGTCCAGGAGAGAAATTCACAAGATTCTCCCTTCCTGCTTCCGTGTCCTGGACGGCCGCGCATGCGCCCTGCTGCACCTGAGAACGACGCGGCCGCGCAGGCGCCCTTCGGCATATCGCCCCCGAATCAGATGACAGGGACCGATCAGAGAGAAAAACACCGATGCGGCCGCCCCATTCCGTACAGACACCTGATCTGTATCAAAAGTGCCGGAACCAATTTATCAGCCTGAGTAACGTAATGGAATAATGGCGGATAAAGCTACCCGGAATGCCCGGCGCGTATGAATGTTGTCTTCGTCACAGGAGCCAGAACGCGCAGGCGTCAGAATGTCCCGTCCCCGGAAGTCGCTCCCCCATCCCTCCCCCTGTGTGGAGCATGCGCGGTGCTGCTCCGGGCTGAGCGCAGCCGCGGTGAGAGTGAGTGCGGTTCCCAGAGGCTGAATGAGAGCCGCCGCGAGCGGGGACAATGGGGAGAACCCAACCCCCAATAAGACCCATTGGTTTTATTGTCAGTCTGCAGACAGGAGCTGGAGAACTGAACCCAGGCAGAGGAGAGGGAGGGAGAAAACTGGGAGTGGAGGAAAGAAATGGTGCAGATGGTGAGGTGGGTTTGGATTTCAGCCCAGGGAGGAGGGAGAGTGTGTGGGACGGGGATTTACAGCTTTGGGGGAACAAGAGAGGAAAAAATGTTCCAGAGAAACTAGAATTGCCTGTTCAGAATTTCTATCCTGGACTGAGTGATGACTTTTGTAAACTCCTTTTACAGGATATTGGAAGTGGAGGATTGGCCGACAGAAAAATCAAACCAAACATCACATCGAAATCTGACTGTCACTTGATTCATCAGGAGCTGAATATAATCAGTCTTTGAATTTGGAAGGAGAAATATTTGTCTGTTCAGTTTCAGCGGTGCGACTGCAAAAGCACCGAGATATACATCCCATCCCCGAGTGAGAGTGTTCCAGTGAACTGACTGTGGAGAGAGCTTTAACCAGTTACACAGGCTCAAAAAATGTATCACGTCATTCACTGCAGGGAGAAATTAAACGGCTGTTTGTGTGTGGACAAAGCTCCAACCGGGAGAGACATAAAAACCCCTCACCATGGAGAAACTGTGGAAATGTGCGGACTGTGGGAAGGGATTCAGTTACCCATCACAACTGGAAGTTCATCGTCGCAGTCACACTGGGGAGAGACCGTTCACCTGCTCCATTTGTGGGAACGGATTCACCCATTCATACAACCTTCTGACACACCAGCGAGTTCACACCGAGGAGAGGCCATTCACCTGCCCTGTGTGTGGGAAGGGATTCACTCGGTCATCCCACATTGTGACTCACCAACTTGTTCACACTGATGAAAGATCGTTTACATGTCCTGACGGTGAGAAGAGTTTTAAATGTAAAAAGGATCTGCTGACACATCAACATATTCACACTGGGGAGAGACCGTTATCCTGCTCCCTGTGTGGGAAAGGATTCATTCAGTCATCCCACCTGCAGACACATCAACTTGTTCACTCTGATCACAAACTTTTTAACTGTCCTGACAGTGAGAAGAGCTTTAAAAACAAAAAGGATTCACTAACACACCAATATGTTCACACTGGGGACTGACCGTGCACCTGCTCTGTGTGAGGGAAAGGATTCAGCCGTCCAAGTGCCCCACTGAACCAGAGAATTCACACTGGGAGAGGCCATTCACTTGCTCTGACTGTGGGAAAGGATTCATTAATTCATCCAACCTTCTGATACACCAGCAACTTCATACAGGGGATAGACTGATCACCTGTTCTGAATGTGGGAAGGGATTCACACGTTCATACAACATTCTGACATATCAGCAGGTTCACAGTGAGGAGAGGCTGTTCACTTGCTCAGTGTGTGGGAAGGGATTCACTCGTTCATCCAACCTATTGAATCACCAGCGAGTTCATACTGGGGAGAGGCCGTTCACCTGCCCTGTGTGTGGGAAGGGATTCAGTCAGTTATCCAACCTGCTGACACACCAGTGAGTTCACAGTGGAGAGAGGCCGTTTACGTGCTCCATATGTGGGAAGGAATTTTCTCATTTATCTTATCTTCTGAAACATCATCGAGTTCACACTGGGGAGAGGCTGTTCACCTGTAACGTCTGTGGAAAGGGGGTTTACTCACTCATCCCACCTGCTAACACACCAGTGAGTTCACAAGCGACTACAAGGTTTGGATTCTACCCTTATTGATGCTGTTAATTATGTCCAGGACTGAATCAGGTTCACTCTTGACAGTCTTAATCTGCTGATGAGGTTTAATATTCTGAATAAATGTGAAATAAATAAGCTTGGTTTGAAACATTGAAGATTTTTGTCTTTCCCACATGAGTGTTTAACAGCACCTGGCTGGAGCTCAGAAAGGACAATCTGGAGGAGGATCACACGGCAGGAACAGAACTTCAGCCTGGACACAGTCCTTCAGGGTCACACTGAGAGGGACAAAAGACACTTGGGTCTTTCTCATCTCTCTTCACTGTCAGCAAAGTCCCCATGTGGGTTAATCCTGAGGTGTGAGAGAAATGTGTCCCAGCTGTTCTCTTCCATGGTTCAGAGCTCCTAGACACGGAACAGAAGCACCTTTACAACTGTGTTTAGAGTCAGGAAGAACAATGGTGAATGCTGGAAACGTGCTGTCAAATCAGAGATTGGTGTAAAACTGTGATGTTCCTGATTGAATGTAAAGCAGCTGGTTTAAGTTTCCAGACTGAAAATGTGTTTGTGTGACAGTCACAATGAATTAATTGAATAGAAACCTACTTAAAATAGTTTGTTGAAGTCGGCATTAAAATAACAGCTGGAGGAGCTCACAGGAGCCTGGTAACTGCCGGGACAATTAGACAACAGTTTGATTGCCCAGCTAAAGAATTCCACAGATTCTCTACCCTCTGAGAGAAGATATGTCTCCTCATCTCTGTCCTAAATTTGAGATCCCTTACTTTGAGATTATGCCCTCTGGTCCTAGACTCTCCCACAAGAGGAAACAAGATAATTTTTCAGGTTGTGTAACTGGTTAAAGCTCTTTCCACAGTCAGTTCACTGGAACACTCTCACTCAGGTGTGTGTGTGTCTCGGGGCGTTTCCAGTCACAGTGATGTTTGAAATCACTTCCCACAGCCAGAACAGACAAGCACATTGACAGTTTGTGATATTTAGATCCTAATGAATTGAGTGACTGTCAAGAAAGATCTTGAGTAGTATTTGGTTCGAGTTGCCCAGCTGCCAATCCTCCCGTCCTAATGTCCAAAAAAGAAGTTTACAAAAATGATCACTGTAAGAATGGGATAGAAATTCACAACAGATCATTCTAGTTTCTATAGAACCTTCTTTCCTCTTTTGCTTTTCCCAAGCATGTGGTCCAGTCAAAATAAAAGACCAACATCAGCTAGAAATCCCAACAAAAGTGCCGGGAACCTTCCTAACTGAACCAGAATATTGTTCACAGTGTCTCTGAAACATTCTGTCCACTGAGGTATACACTGGTTGTGGAAGGTGTCAAGCATTCTGGCGGGTACCGCATGCTCCCTCTGCAGGGCCACTGGGAACAGACAAGACCACGGAATAGAAGTCGGCAGCCAGAGTGACCACCCACCCACCCACCCATTAACACTGCCAGTTACTGTGAAAAGCCCCAAGTCGGCACATTCCGACGCCTGTTTGAGTACACAGAGGGAGAATTCGGAATGTCCAATTCACCTAACAGCACGTCTTTCTGGACTTGTGTGAGGAAACCGGAGCGCCTGGAGAAAACCCACAGGGAGAATGTGCAGACTCCGCACAGACAGTGACCCAAGCTGGGAATAGAACCTGGGACCCTGGAGCTGTGAAGCAACAGTGCTATCCATTTTGGAAAAGAGTAAAAACAACAGGGTTGTGGTGATGGGAGACTTCAACTTCCCCAATATTGACTGGGACTCACTTAGTGCCAGGGGCTTAGACGGGGCAGAGTTTGTAAGGAGCGTCCAGGAGGGCTTCTTAAAACAATATGTAAACAGTCCAACTAGGGAAGGGGCGGTACTGGACCTGGTATTGGGGAATGAGCCCGGCCAGGTGGTAGATGTTTCAGTAGGGGAGCATTTCGGTAACAGTGACCACAATTCAGTAAGTTTTAAAGTACTGGTGGACAAGGATAAGAGTGGTCCGAGGATGAATGTGCTAAATTGGGGGAAGGCTAATTATAACAATATTAGGCGGGAACTGAAGAACATAGATTGGGGGCGGATGTTTGAGGGCAAATCAACATCTGACATGTGGGAGGCTTTCAAGTGTCAGTTGAAAGGAATACAGGACAGGCATGTTCCTGTGAGGAAGAAAGATAAATACGGCAATTTTCGGGAACCTTGGATGACGAGTGATATTGTAGGCCTCGTCAAAAAGAAAAAGGAGGCATTTGTCAGGGCTAAAAGGCTGGGAACAGACGAAGCCTGTGTGGCATATAAGGAAAGTAGGAAGGAACTTAAGCAAGGAGTCAGGAGGGCTAGAAGGGGTCATGAAAAGTCATTGGCAAATAGGGTTAAGGAAAATCCCAAGGCTTTTTACACTTACATAAAAAGCAAGAGGGTAGCCAGGGAAAGGGTTGGCCCACTGAAGGATAGGCAAGGGAATCTATGTGTGGAGCCAGAGGAAATGGGCGAGGTACTAAATGAATACTTTGCATCAGTATTCACCAAAGAGAAGGAATTGGTAGATGTTGAGTCTGGAGAAGGGGGTGTAGATAGCCTGGGTCACATTGTGATCCAAAAAGACGAGGTGTTGGGTGTCTTAAAAAATATTAAGGTAGATAAGTCCCCAGGGCCGGATGGGATCTACCCCAGAATACTGAAGGAGGCTGGAGAGGAAATTGCTGAGGCCTTGACAGAAATCTTTGGATCCTCGCTGTCTTCAGGGGATGTCCCGGAGGACTGGAGAATAGCCAATGTTGTTCCTCTGTTTAAGAAGGGTGGCAGGGATAATCCCGGGAACTACAGGCCGGTGAGCCTTACTTCAGTGGTAGGGAAATTACTGGAGAGAATTCTTCGAGACAGGATCTACTCCCATTTGGAAGCAAAAGGACGTATTAGTGAGAGGCAGCACGGTTTTGTGAAGGGGAGGTCGTGTCTCACTAACTTGATAGAGTTTTTCGAGGAGGTCACTAAGATGATTGATGCAGGTAGGGCAGTAGATGTTGTCTATATGGACTTCAGTAAGGCCTTTGACAAGGTCCCTCATGGTAGACTAGTACAAAAGGTGAAGTCACACGGGATCAGGGGTGAACTGGCAAGGTGGATACAGAACTGGCTAGGCCATAGAAGGCAGAGGGTAGCAATGGAGGGATGCTTTTCTAATTGGAGGGCTGTGACCAGTGGTGTTCCACAGGGATCAGTGCTGGGACCTTTGCTCTTTGTAGTATATATAAATGATTTGGAGGAAAATGTAACTGGTCTGATTAGTAAGTTTGCAGACGACACAAAGGTTGGTGGAATTGCGGATAGCGATGAGGACTGTCTGAGGATACAGCAGGATTTAGATTGTCTGGAGACTTGGACGGAGAGATGGCAGATGGAGTTTAACCTGGACAAATGTGAGGTAATGCATTTTGGAAGGGCTAATGCAGGTAGGGAATATACAGTGAATGGTAGAACCCTCAAGAGTATTGAAAGTCAAAGAGATCTAGGAGTACAGGTCCACAGATCACTGAAAGGGGCTACACAGGTGGAGAAGGTAGTCAAGAAGGCATACGGCATGCTTGCCTTCATTGGCCGGGGCATTGAGTATAAGAATTGGCAAGTCATGTTGCAGCTGTATAGAACCTTAGTTAGGCCACACTTGGAGTATAGTGTTCAATTCTGGTCGCCACACTACCAGAAGGATGTGGAGGCTTTAGAGAGGGTGCAGAAGAGATTTACCAGAATGTTGCCTGGTATGGAGGGCATAAGCTATGAGGAGCGATTGAATAAACTCGGTTTGTTCTCACTGGAACGAAGGAGGTTGAGGGGCGACCTGATAGAGGTATACAAAATTATGAGGGGCATAGACAGAGTGGATAGTCAGAGGCTTTTCCCCAGGGTAGAGGGGTCAATTACTAGGGGGCATAGGTTTAAGGTGAGAGGGGCAAAGTTTAGAGTAGATGTACGAGGCAAGTTTTTTACGCAGAGGGTAGTGGGTGCCTGGAACTCACTACCGGAGGAGGTAGTGGAGGCAGGGACGATAGGGACATTTAAGGGGCATCTTGACAAATATATGAATAGGATGGGAATAGAAGGATATGGACCCAGGAAGTGTAGAAGATTGTAGTTTAGTCGGGCAGTATGGTCGGCACGGGCTTGGAGGGCCGAAGGGCCTGTTCCTGTGCTGTACATTTCTTTGTTCTTTGTTCTTTGTTCTTTGCTACAATACCGCCCATCCCACCCAGCTACAATGAACTGTTTTAACCAGACCCAAGAGTAGATTCAAGATGTCACGTTCGGCAGAAGGATACTATAGACTGTAAGATCCACAAACTCTGTCATGATGGCTGCAACTTAACAGGTTATTATGAACATTAAACTGTGGGCAATATCCGATTCTGTGACCAATATTTAGTTAAACACGGACCTGAATAAGGAAACTTTGCAGCCACCTGTGAAGTTTAAATGTCTCGTTGTGTCAGGATGAACCAGCATTTGAGGAATATAAAATCTCTCGACTGTTGGTCTCCAAGTGCCGTATTGAACACCGGAGAATGAGCTTGAATTGGAACAGAGTGAGTGAGTGATCATCGTTATCTGCTATTGTATCGCGGTGTTCTGGGTCTCAGACTTGTAACCCTCTAGTTAATTGTCAGGGATGCAGTATAATAAACCCTGAACAAATCAAATGTGTGTGTGAGAAGCATCTGAAGCACCAGGAACCAGCTGGACCAGCAGAGCTGAATGTTTTCCAGTGCAGCCACAGAACTGTACTTATTCCAGCTTCCAAGTCCACCTGAGAACCAACCTCCTGGCTATTCATCTACAATAAGCTTCAGAGCCTCATGAGAATTATTTGTTTCTAAAAACGCTTCACTCCAACTAAAGGAACAGCTCAACAAGAAGACAACAGGCCTGCAGCGATATAAAGATTGCAGTCTACATTCCATTTTCATCATTACAACTTCACCTTGATCTGTACTTAATTTCTGTGTATGTGTCAGTGAGTGTGAAAGAGACGAGAGACTGAGATGTTCAAACATCCAGGGAAATAGTGTGATAATAAATAACCTTTATTCCTTTAAAAATTACCAGTAAGCCTGCTGCTGAAATGTATTTTAAATAAAGAAAAATCACACTGAGGGTAAGGAAATATCACACAAACATCCTGATAATGGAATGGAAAGGACCACGAAATGTAATCAAACGCTATATAACCCCTTTCAGGTAGCTATACAGAGGCTGCAGCCTCTCACACTGAATGTCTACGTAATCCAGAGACACCTCCAGGCCACAAACATCAGCTGCAGCCTGAGATTGAGTGAAACATTTTAAAAACCTGTTGCACGGTAACTTACGGGCGGGCACTAGGACCCGGCTGGGAACAGAAACTTTCAGGTCCCGTCCACAGCTTCTGCATCACCGAGGCCAGCGCATGCGCTCTGCTGCCTCGGTGAACCAAGATGGCGGCTGTGAACCAGGGCCTTCTCCTGGGACAGAGCTGACCGGCGGTGATGTGACCTGAGGATCACCGCACCTCAGGCAAGGGGCCAGGTTGGGAAGGCGGTGCCTTCAGGAATAACTGGGAAGGTGATGTTTGGGCAGTTGCTGCAGTCTGTGTAGTGAAGGTGCTGTCACAGTGGTGTGAGGTGAGGAAGTACAGGATTATCACCCAGCAATGATCAATTAAGGGGAATGTAAATCCAGCTCAGGCTGCTTTCAGATTGGAAAGGGAGCTAAGGTGTGTCCTCAGAGCTGGTGAATGTTGTGGCTTTGGCAGTTTCTCTATAAAGTCATTCCCTCCCTCTCCCACCTCTATCTTTAGAGTCAGAGAGTTTTACAGCACAGAAAGAGGACCTTTGGCCCATTCATAATCTTTATTATTGTCACAAGTAGGCTTACATTAACACTGCAATGAACTTATTGTGAAAATAAACTAGCCGCCACATTCCGGTGCCTGCTCGGGTACAATTCAGAATGTCCAATTCCTCCCACAAACACGTCTTTTGGGACTTGTGGGAGGAAACCCACATCGTCAGAGGGAGAATGTGCAGACTGCACAGACAGTGACCCAAACCAGGAATTGAACCGGAACTGAACCAGCCCTGATGCTGTGAAGCAACTGTGCTACCGTGGCACCCAGCATGGCAGCCAGTCCTCGAATAAGCTAACGGGAGCCTTACCCTCCACACTTTCTGACAGGCCGACGACTCAGATGTTCTTTATCCGACCCTCGGTTCTCCAAGTCATCCATGACCTCCGAAGGCCACTCGGTTGGTTTTCAAAGGATTGAATTTCGACGGAGGCATCTTGCTGAACGTTCAGGATTCTCGCCTCCGGTTCATTGAGTCTTTTTTAAAAATAAATTTAGAGTACCCAATTCATTTTTTCCAATTAAGGGGCAATTTAACGTTGCCAATCCATCGCCCCTCCACATCTTTGGATAGTGGGTGCGAAACCCACGCAAACACGGGGAGAATGTGCAAACTCCTCACGGACAGTGACCCAGAGCTGGGATAGAACCTGGGACCTCGACGCCGTGAGGCAGCAGTGATATCCACTGTGCCACCGTGCTGCCCAGATCATCGAGCCTCTTCATGGTGTTTTGCAGCTGGTCCCCATGAGCTCACAGATATTGAGTCAGCACACACCAGCTCTGGTCAGTAACACGGATAATGCCGGCAGTCATCATTTTCGCCGCCTCCATGAGAGCCTCGGAGAGCGCGGGGTCGAGAGACCTACTGAGGGTCAGGCCGCCATGTTGAAAAGGTGGCTCCATTCCCGCTGAATCCACCTGCGCTGTTTTGTCAACAGATTTCTTCACTTTATTTGGCATAATCCTACTAAACTGAACCCTGACGTCTTCCAGGGACATGATAACAATATTAATTTAAAGATCAGATTATAGGTGAGTGGCACCAGAATCTGCGGAAAAGCAGCTACTCCCGCACCACAAGCCCGACACCCCGGCACAGACAGATTTCTGATCGATGAACGTGCCGAGGGTTATGGGGAACTGGCAGCTAAATTAAGAGAAAGCTGAGATGAGGAGGGATTTATTTTCTCGAGGATGTGGTGAAGCATTGAAATTCTGTACCCCAGAGGATTTACAGTGCAGAAGGAGTCCATTTGGCCCGTCGAGTCTGCACCGCCCTTGGAAAGAGCACCCTACTTACGCTCAAGCCTCCACCCGATCCCCGTAACCCAGTAACCCCACCTAATCTTTTTGGACACTAAGGGCAATTTAGCATGGCCAATCCACCTAACCTGCACATCTTTGGACTGTGGGAGGAAAGCGGAGCATCCGGAGGAAACCCACGCACACACGGGGAGAACGTGCAGACTCCGCACATACAGTGACCCAAGCTGGGTATCGAACCTGGGAACCTGGTTCTGTGAAGCAATAGTGCTAACCACTGTGAAATGAGGGATAATGTGGGAAAACGGTGTTGTGGTAGATCAGCCAATGATCCCATTGAATGGTTCAGGCTCGATGGGCCGAATGGCATACTGCAGCTCATATTTGTTGTGATCTCCTGGACAGGAAGCTGTGAGCTTGGATCTATCAATCAGCATCTTCAGGAGAATAGGGAGGGTGAATATTAGATACAGCAGAGTGAGAATGGAGGGAGAGTGTGTGGGATGGTGATTTACAGCTTTGGGGGAATAAGAGAGGAAAAAATGTGACATAGAAAATAGAATTGTCTGTTATGAGTTTCTATCCTGTACTGACACTGAAGAATTTTGTAAATTGTTTTTTACAGGATATTAGACGAGGAGGAATTACAGACAGAAATCTCAGACGTTACGTCTCGACCTGACAGAGTCACTCGATTCCTTGGAACCTGAATAGCATCAGCCTTTGAATCTAGAAGGTGAAATGTTTGCCCGAACTGTCAGCTAAAGATTTCAAACATCAGTGTGACTGGAAAAGCACCGAGACCCACACAACACACACCCGAGTGAGAGTGTTCCAGTGAACTGACTGTGGAAAAAGCTTCAACCAGTTACACAGCCTGAAAAACATCACACCATTCACAGTGCGGAGAGACCGTACACGTGTTGTGTCTCTGGACGAGGCTTCAACTGATTGTCCCGCCTAGAGAGACACGAAGAGACCCAAAACATGGAGAAACCGTGGAAATGTGGGTACTGTGGGAAGGGATTCAAAGCCCCGTCAAAGATGGAAACTCATCAACGTAGTCACACTGGAGAGAGGCCGTTCACCTGCTCTCAGTGTGGGAAAGGATTCACTCAGTTATCTGACCTGCGGAGACACCAGCGAGTTCACACTGGGGAGAGGCCATTCACCTGCCCTCAGTGTGGGAAGGGATTTACTCAATTATCCAACCTGCAGACACACCAGCGAGTTCACACTGGGGAGAGGCCATTCACCTGCTCCCAATGTGGGAAGGGATTCAGTGATTCATCCAGCCTGCGGACACACCAGCGAGTTCACACTGGGGAGAGGCCATTCACCTGCTCTCAGTGTGGGAAGGAATTCAGTGATTCATCAAACCTGCGGACACACCAGCGAGTTCACACTGGGGAGAGGCCATTCACCTGCTCTCAGTGTGGGAAAGGATTTACTCGAGTATCCAAACTACAGACACACCTGCGAGTTCACACTGGGGAGAGGCCATTCACCTGCTCTCAGTGTGGGAAGGGATTCAGTGATTCATCCAACCTGTGGACACACCAGCGAGTTCACACTGGGGAGAAGCCATTCACCTGCTCTCGGTGTGGGAAGGGATTTACTCAATTATCCAACCTGCGGACACACCAGCGAGTTCACACTGGGGAGAGGCCGTCCACCTCTCACTGTGAGACGGGATTGCATGTTTCACCACACCTGCTGTGACACCAACAATTTCACAATCGATTACAGGGGTTGGATTCTGCTGTTATTGTTTCTGCTCTACATCCAGGACTGCATTTTGTTCATTCTGACAGGTGGTCAGTGGGGCTGGTCGGAGGGTTTCTTTCTGCTGGACTGGCCGATCTCACAACTTTGCCTCCAATGGGCTGATGCTCTTTGAGCTTTGTTGCTAATACCTGGCTTCGAATTGTACAAGGATCATAGAGTGAAAGGGTATTTGGAAGTGTGAAGATATTTAGTTTCCATTTCCATTTCAAACCCCCTAAAGCATGCCACGTTACCATGGAGATGGGCCCTGGTGGTTACATGGTTCTTTTGTTTAATTTATCTGGGTGTTCCTCACAGAGGAAAACAACACGGTATGAGGGGCAAGTTGTCAGAGGTGGTCTGGGAAACTGATTGGTACAGGGAATGCCTAATATTTAAGGAATTATTACATATTTATCAGGGGGTCGGTTAGCTCAGTTGGCTGCACAGCTGGTTTGTGATGCAGAGCAAGGTCAACAGTGAGGATTCAACTCCCGTACTGGCTGAGTTTATTCATGAAGGCCCCGCCTTCGCAACCAGGCCCCTCGCCTGAGGTGTGCTGACCCTCAGGTTAAATCACCACCAGTCAGCTCTCTCACTGAGAAAGGGGAGAGCAGCCTATGGTCCTCTGGGATTTTTGCAACTTTTATTTTGCATATATACAACAAATATAGATTCCTTTAAGGAACAAAAATCCAACAGGAAAAGTGATGTAACCTTGGCTAACAAGAAACGTTAAAGATTCCATGAGATCCATTAGAATTCAGCAAAGGAGGATCAAGAAACTGATGAAAGCAAACCGATGAGAAACATAAAAACCGATTGGAAAAGCTTCTCCAGGAGTGTGAAAAGGAAAAGATTAGCAAAGACCAATGTGTGTCCATTCCAGCCAGAGACAGGAGAGTTTAGAATGGGGAGTAAGGAAATGACAGATAAACTAAACAATGTGTGTCTGACTTCACAGAGGAAGATACAGAAATTGTCCAAAAAACACCAGAGAACCAAGAGACTGGCAGAGATTAGTATTGGTGAAAAGGTTGTACTGGAGAAATTAATGGGCTTTAAAGTGAATAAATCCCCAAAAGCTGCTGATCTACATCCCAGAGTGTTGAACGAGGTGGCTGTAGAGATCTCTATTTCACATTCTACATTCTCTTGACACTATCTATAACGGACAAGCCTTTTGTCTGAGCCAAACATTTCCTTTTTACGTAGTCACAGAAGCTTTAACAGTCCATTTTTAAGTATTTTGCCAGTTCACATTCTATTCTATTCTCCCTTTGTTTCTCAGTGTCTTGGTCGAAGAACTGAAGTAAATCCTCGGGAATGAATCATCACTTCGGACAGGTTCTGAGACAATTAAGTTTTGACTTCCAGGACAGAGTAACGATAATCGTGGAGTGTGATTTTAGATTGTGTAAATGGGCAAAGTTCTGTTTTATAGTTTACTGTGTAGGTTTCCGAGGTAAAGTAGCTTCTAGTTTGTTTGTTGTATTAAAAGTCATAAAACTTGAAGTCCCGTCGTGTGATCCTTTAATTTGTGGACTGGGAACTTGATTTTTTTATAAGAAGTTGCTGACCTTTATGGAGATCCTTATCGACGAGTTTTGATTTCCTATTTGAGCCTCGGGCACCTTTCTTTCTGTCTCTATTGCTCGTGTCACTGACAGCCAGGCGACGGAGCTGAGGGCTGAATTTAGCTGAGAATAACAGGGCCTGTGTCCCAGTTGGGAACTGCCATGGGCATCGCTAATAGAGACAGGAAGATGCTGGCGGACTGGCTGGGAATTGCACATCCAACCAATCAGGGTTCAGGGGCGAGGGTCACTGAGGCTGACGGTGATGTGACCCCCCAGGGTTCAATGCCCCAGTGTCCAAAGCGGGGAGTCATGGGGACACAGTACAGAGGAGCTAAAGGGAACCATTTGGGACCAGAACATTGTGAACATCCTGTTACTCTGGTTTTCTTTGATCCTCAAGTAATTTTCTGTTAGTTTTTTTTAACCACGCTCTGTTTCATCAATAAACTTTTAACAGGAAATTATTTGAATTGGTTGGACCTTTCCTGATTAAATTTGTTCACTTTCGGGTAAGTGGGTGAGATGGATTGACAGGCTCTTTAACAGAAAGTGAGTCCCTCTAAGGTAGTTGGCAAAGGAGCCAAAGGGGTAGAGGAAATTTGATTTTTCTTTTGACACAGTGTTTGAAAATGGAGTTCAGGGAATCAATTGTGACTGACTAATTTATCAAGGTTCTCTGAGGAAGTAACAAGGGATGTCAATAAAGGGGAACCTGTAGATGTGCTTTATCTGGATTTCCAGGAAGTATTTCTCATTGTGCCACATCAAAGGTTATTACACACAAAATAAGAGCTTGTGGCTTGGGGGCAACACATCAGCATGGATAGAGGATTGGTTAGCTAACAGGAAGCAGCCAGTAGGTATAAATGGGTCATTTCTGGGTGGGTAAGATGTGACAAGTGGAATGTCACCAGGATCAGTGCTGGGCTCTCAACCATTTACAATCTGTATGAATGTGTTGGATGATGGGATTGAATGATGGCGGCTAAATTTTCTGATGCCTCAAAGACAGGTAGGAAAGTAATTTGTGAAGTGGATTTAAGGACTCTGCAAAGGACTACGAACAGGTTAAGTGAGTGGGTAAAAAACTGACGGAGCACAACTTTGGAAAATATGAATTGTCCACTTTGTCAGAAAGTATTAAATAAAACAATATTATTTAAATGGAGAGAGATTGCAGAACTCTGAGTTACAGAGAGATCGGGGGTGCCTGATCCCAAGTTAGTCTGCAGGTACAGCCAGTGATTAGGAAGGTCAATGGAATATTATTGTTTATTGCAAAGGAAATGGAATATAAAAGTAGGGATGTTTTGCTGCAGTTGTACAAGGTCTTTAGTGAGACCATATTTCGAGCACTGTGTACAGTTTGGGTCTCCTTATTTCAGAAATGAGATAAGTGCATTAGAAGCAGTAGAGAGAAGGTTGACACCCCGGATTCCTGGGTTGAGGGGATTATCCTCTGAGGAAAGGTTTGACAGGTTGGGCCTGTATCCATTGCAGTTTAGAAGAATGAGAGATGATGTTAGAGACGCTGAGTGGAATTGATAGAGAGAATGCTGAGAGGATGTTTCCCCTTGTGGCAGAGGCTAGAACGAGGGGACACCATTTACAAATAAGGGGTCTCCCATTTAAAATGGCGATCAGGATGATTGTTTTTCCCCTGATGGCTGTGAGTCTGTTAATCTTTCTTCCCCAGTGAGTGGTGGAGGCAGGGCCATTGAATCTGCTTTAAGGCTGCATTTGATCGATTCTTGATTGACAAGGGAGTGAAAGGGTGGAGGAAGGAAATGAGTTGAGACCACAATCAGATTAACCCTGATTTCATTGAATGGTGGAGCAGGATCAAGGGGCCGAATGGTCAACTCCTAATTTGTATTGACCCTTAACACCCCCACTTTTCCAAACTCTGAAATGATTCACAGTGATAGCCCTTATTGGTGGCAGTGGTTAGATTTTATTCAGTATAAATAAGAGCTGACACAGTCTAATGTCTGAGCAATAGTATCAAAGTGCAGCAGCATTACCATTGCATTCTGGGTACACACATTACAGAGACCGGGATGATCACAAGATGAAGGAAATCATGGCTGCGAATGTTGGAATTTACTTGTTTATTGACTGGAAGCCTTTGTGGGCCAGCAAGCACGGGTGATGAGTAAACAGCACTTGGTGTGAGTAAACACATGAGCAGTGGAGTTATGGATAATCTCAAGATTACGGGGAGGTTAAATTTGGGAGGATAGCAGGGATTGTGTTCGGAGAGTTAAATCCAGATGTGAGAAGGAATGAATGAGGTGTCAGCAGCAGATTAGCGGAGACTGGAGTGGAGTTAAGCGATGTGACTGTGGTGGAATTAAGCGCTCTTGGTTATGTGGATATGTAGTTGGAATCTCGTCTTGGGGTGAAATGTTCACACTGGGGAGGGGCTGTTCACCTGCTGCATGTGTGGAAAGGATTCACTCAGTCAGACAACCTGCTGACACACCGGCGATTTCACAACTGGGAGAGGCCGTTCACCTGCTCTGATTGTGGGAAGGGATTTGTTACCTCATCCACTCTGCTGAAACACCAGCGAATTCACAAATAACTATTGTGCTTGGATTTTGTTGTTAATCATATCCAGGACTGAACCATGCTCCAGTTTTGTTATACGTGTTAACATAGTTGGTCTCAGAAGGGGACGATTTGTGGTCAAGATTTCACATAAAATTTCAGATCAGGATTGGATGGAGCTGCACAATTTTTCTTAACCTGAAGAGCAGAGAATTTATTTTTATCGAAGGCATTTTTCACGTATACAAAAATACAAAAGCCAATCCTCGGCAACAGGTAACCTTTTTTTCCCAACACCTCCGAACAAATCACCCCTAACTACCCCCCCCCCCCCCCACCCACCCCCCTCCCCCCCCTCCCCACCGACAATTAATTCACTTTAAAGAAGATGATGCATGGCTTCCTCCTCAGGGTGAATCCGCCTTCCACTCTATGTAGGACAAACTTAACTTTTTCCACGTGCAGAAATCCTGCCATGTCACTCACCCATTCCCTCGTCTTTGGCTGTTCCTAGTCCCGCCAACTCCACAAAATTTGTCTCTGGGCTATCAGGGAGACAAAGGCCAAAGCATCTCTCCCCACCTGAACTCCCAGATCTTCCGATACTCCGAATATCGCCACCTCCGGACTTCGAGCCACCCTTGCTCCCAAAATTTCAGACATTTCATCCAAAAAACCCTCAATTTCAGGCACACCGAAAACATATGCACATGGTTCATCGCCCCCACATCCTGCACACTAGGTACTCTAGATTTATAATCAAAAACTGTTTCCCTTAGGCAAGTGATACAACTCCTCAAGCTCCTCCAGGCCTGCAAACATTTCTCCCAGCAACAAGTCCCTGAAGTACTCTATCCCCAACCTGCCACCACATGTGAACCTCTGGTCCAGCGCTGCAAACCTATGGTTTTCACATATTGGCATCCACAGTGACATGCCTTTCAGTCCGAAGTGTTGCCTGCACTGGTTCCAAACCCTCAACGCTGATAACCCCACCGGTCTTGTGGAGTACGGATCAGCGAGAACAGCATGGATGCCAACAACAGTGCCCTCAAACAGCATCTTATCCAGTCCCCAGACTGACCACTCATCCCACACCCATTTCCTAGTAATTGCCCAGTAGTCATTCAACAGGCTTGACAAAGCCAACCCCCGCCCCCCCACGCCCACATCAATCCCTTTCCAGAAACACCTTCCTCACCCGCAGAGCATTCCCCACCCACACATCATCCCATTCACCTTTCTCAGAAAGGACTTGGGAACAAAGATGTTGAGGTTCTGAAATTCGAATAGAAAGAAGCTTGGGCAGCAACATCATTTTCACTGTCTGGACACATCCTGTCAAAGATAGGGCAACACATACCACCTCTTGAAGTCCGCCTTGAACTTATCCAGCTGGACCCAACTCCACACCACCTATATCCCAAGATAGTGCAAACTCACCCCCACCACTTGGAACGGCAACACCCCGCCTCCTCTCCTGCCCCTGGCAATTATCGGGAACACATTGCTTTTCCCCCATATTCAATTTTAATAATAATAATGATTATTAGTGTCACATGTAGGCTTACATTAACACTGCAATGAAGTTACTGTAAAAATCCCCTAGGCGCCTGTTTGAATACTCTATTTTTTTTAAAGGTAAAGACTCGATGGGCTGAATGGCTTCCTTCTGATCTGTAGAGATTCTATTATTCAATGAAGATAGAAATTTAGAACTGACAATTCTACTTGTCACTGAACATCCATCTCGCTCTGAAACTATAAATCTCTGTCCCGCACACACTCATCTTCTCTATTGATAATAGCGCCAGTTAATCCTCTTATACACCTGTTTCTTTTGCCAAATTCTCATCCTCTCAAGGTGCTAATTTCGGGTTCAGTTGCAGTCACCTATTGTCATCCTCAATATGTCCGCCGGCTGTCTAAACCTTTACATCTGAAGTCAACAAACGTTTCCGAAGGGAATCAAATCAAATCCAGTGACCACCCACGTGTACTTTGTGTCAGGCTGGGTCAGTGCGCCCCAGAGCCAGGATTTCGAAGCTGAGATTCCACCTGAATAATGGCTGCCGCATATCCCAGAATCCTCCGCACCGGGGAAACCGCTCTATCCAACGGCCTGAAAAGCGCCTGTCCAAAGGAGAAGAGTTGCCACCCACCTTGACCTTTGTGCTGAGGCGCTGACCAATGGGATGACTTGGAGGACCGGAATTTTCTCTGGTCCTCCAGCCAATCAGAATGCGGAATTTGTATTCATCGCGTTTGAGCCTCTCACAGACTGACCACCCCCCCTTGTGCCACATCTGTGAGTAAAATTTCCTTAGTCTTCTGAGAAAGTAGAGTCGTTGATGGGCTTTCTTAACTATAGCGTCAGCATGGGGGGACCAGGACAGGTTGTTGGTGATCTGGACACCTAAAAACTTGAAGCTCTCGACCCTTTCTGCTTCGTTCCCATTGTTGTAGACAGGGGCATGTTCTCCACTATGCTTCCTCAAGTCGATGACAATCTCCTTTGTTTTGTTGACATTGAGGGAGAGATTATTGTCGTCGCACCAGTTCACCAGCTTCTCTATCGCATTCCTGTACTCTGTCTCGTCATTGTTTGAAATCCGACCCACTACGGTGCTGTCATCAGCAAATTTGAAAATCCTGTTAAAGAAACCCTTCTCAGAAATGTTATTTACAGTTCAATAATAAAATACAACCATTATTATTTCTAGTCTTGTAGCACAGTATTGTAGCCATGTTATATATTTCCAGTCATAGAGTAGGAGTGCAACTTGAGTCCATGTCAACTCTCCACTGTCGAGCAATCCAATCACTCCTACTCCTCTTCTATGTCCCCGTTCCTCTGCAAGATTATTTCCTTCAAGTGCCCACTCAATTTCAATTTCAAATCTTCGATTGCCCCTACTACCACCACACCCGTGGACAGCCAGTTCCAGATCATGCCGGCTCACTGCACATCTCACCACTTCTCTCACAAAGTAATGAGTGGTGTATATTACACACATTTGAATAGGATGCGATGAACATGGATTTGTCAATCAACGTGAATTGGCACCTTTAGGAGAATTGGGAGGGTGTATGTTTGGCATAACAGAGTAAGAATGGAGGGAGCAAGTGACTAATTTTCTACAGAGACTAGAATTGTCAGTTCTGAATTTCTGAGCCGTACTGACAGTGCTAACTTTTGTAAACTCCTTTTACAGAATATCAGGAGAGGAGGAGGATTTCAAGTCACAAATCTCAAAACAAATAACATGTGGAGCTCTGAGATTTGATTCATCAGAATAATGTTGACTTTTAAATCTACAAAGTTAAATATTTGTCTGTTCTGTATGCTTCAAAGATTTGAAACATCAGTGTGACTGGAAAGGCAGCAAGATATACACACCCGAGTGAGTGTTCCAGTGCACTGACTGGAAACATCAGTGTGACTGGAAAGGCAGCAAGATATACACATCCGAGTGAGTGTTCCAGTGCACTGACTGTGGAAAAAGCTTCAACCAGTTACACAGCCTGAAAAAAACATCGCCAGTCTCAGTGAGGTGAGAACATTCAGGTGCTTTGTGTGGACAAGGCTTAAACTGACTGTCAAATGAGTCACGTGGACACACGCATCATGGAGAAACTGTGGAAATGTGAGGACTGTGGTAAAGGATTCAATTTTCCATATCAACTGGAAAATCATCGACACAGTCACAATGGGGAGAGGTCTTTCACTTGTTTGGAGTGTAGGAAGGAAGACGCTCCTTTATCCTCCCTGCAGACACACAAGCGAGTTCACACTGGAGAGAGGCCATTCACCTGCCCTGAATGTGGGAAAGGATTCAGAAAATCATCCAACTTACTGATGCACCAGCGGGATCACACGAGGGAGAGGCGGTTCCTCTGCTCTGAGTGTGGGAAGGGATTCACTCAGTTATCCCACCTGCAGTCACATCAGCGAATTCACACCGGGGAGAGGCCATTCACCTGTTCAGAGTGTGGGCGAGGATTCAGTGATTCATCCAACCTGCTGATGCACCAACGGGGTCACCTGGGGAGAGACCATTCATCTGCTCAACATGTGGGAAGGGATTTAATCAGTCATCCCATCTGCTGATGCACCAGCGAGTTCACACCGGGGAGCGGCCATTCTCCAGCCCTGAGTGTGGGAAGGGAGTCACTAATTCATCCCATCTTCTGACTCACCGAGTTCACACTGGAGAGAGACCATTCACCTGCTCCAAGTGTGAGAAAGGATTCACACAGCTATCCAACCTGCAGCTACACCAGCGAGTTCACTCTGGGGAAAGACCATTCACCTGTTCTCAGTGTGGGAAGGGATTCAGTAATTCATCCACCCTGCAGATACACCAGTGGGTTCACTCTGGGGAGAGGCCATTCATCTGCTCTGAGTGTGTGAAAGGATTTACTCAATTATCTGCCCTGCAGAGACACCAGCGAGTTCACACTAGGGAGAGGCCAATCACCTGCTCTGAATGTGGGAAGGGATTCACTCAGTCATCCCACCTGCTGAGACACCAGCGTGTTCACAAGTGATCACAGGGATTGAATTCTGCTGTTTTTGCTGCTGTTAATCACATCCAGAACTGAACCATGTTCATTCTGACAGTGAACAAAGAACAAAGAACAAAGAAATGTACAGCACAGGAACAGGCCCTTCGGCCCTCCAAGCCCGCGCCGACCATACTGCCCGACTAAACTACAATCTTCTACACTTCCTGGGTGAAGTGGGAGGTCGGAGGGTTTCTTTTTTTTTTATTAAATATTTTATTGAAAATTTTTGGTCAACCAACACAGTACATTGTGCATCCTTTACACAATATTATAACAACACAAATAACAATGACCTATTTTATAAACAAAAAATGAATAAATAATAAATAACAAAAATGAAAACTAGCCCTAATTGGCAACTGCCTTGTCACAAGTAACACTCTCCAAAAATATAATTTAACAGTCCAATATATAATTATCTGTAGCAACGACCTATACATACTATACAGTATATATTAACAACCCTGAGAGTCCTTCTGGTTCCTCTCCCCCCCCTTCCCCCCCCCCCCCCCCCCCCCCCCCCCACCCCCGATCCTGGGCTGCTGCTGCTGCCTTCTTTCTCCCATTCCGTCTATCTTTCTGCGAGGTATTCGACGAACGGTTGCCACCGCCTGGTGAACCCTTGAGCCGACCCCCTTAGGACGAACTTAATCCGCTCTAGCTTTATAAACCCCGCCATGTCATTTATCCAGGTCTCCACCCCCAGGGGCTTGGCTTCTTTCCACATTAGCAATATCCTGCGCCGGGCTACTAGGGACGCAAAGGCCAAAACATCGGCCTCTCTCGCCTCCTGCACTCCCGGCTCTTGTGCAACCCCAAATATAGCCAACCCCCAGCTTGGTTCGACCCGGACTCCTACTACTTTTGAAAGCACCTTTGCCACCCCCATCCAAAACCCCTGTAGTGCCGGGCATGACCAAAACATATGGGTATGATTCGCTGGGCTTCTCGAGCACCTCGCACACCTATCCTCCACCCCCAAAAATTTACTGAGCCGTGCTCCAGTCATATGTGCCCTGTGTAATACCTTAAACTGAATCAGGCTTAGCCTGGCACACGAGGACGACGAGTTTACCCTGCTTAGGGCATCTGCCCACAGCCCCTCCTCGATCTCCTCCCCCAGCTCTTCTTCCCATTTCCCTTTTAGTTCATCTACCATAGTCTCCCCTTCGTCCCTCATTTCCCTATATATATCTGACACCTTACCATCCCCCACCCATGTCTTTGAGATCACTCTGTCCTGCACCTCTTGTGTCGGGAGCTGCGGGAATTCCCTCACCTGTTGCCTCGCAAAAGCCCTCAGTTGCATATACCTGAATGCATTCCCTTGGGGCAACCCATATTTCTCGGTCAGCGCTCCCAGACTCGCGAACTTCCCATCCACAAACAGATCTTTCAGTTGCGTTATTCCTGCTCTTTGCCACATTCCATATCCCCCATCCATTCCCCCCGGGGCAAACCTATGGTTGTTTCTTATCGGGGACCCCCCCAAGGCTCCAGTCTTTCCCCTATGCCGTCTCCACTGTCCCCAAATCTTCAGTGTAGCCACCACCACCGGGCTTGTGGTGTAGTTCCTCGGTGAGAACGGCAATGGGGCTGTCACCACAGCCTGTAGGCTAGTCCCCCTACAGGACGCCCTCTCTAATCTCTTCCACGCCGCTCCCTCCTCCTCTCCCATCCACTTACTCACCATTGAAATATTAGCGGCCCAATAATACTCACTTAGGCTCGGTAGTGCCAGCCCCCCCCTATCCCTGCTACGCTGTAAGAATCCCTTCCTCACTCTCGGGGTCTTCCCGGCCCACACAAAACCCATGATGCTCTTTTCAATCCTTTTAAAAAATGCCTTTGTGATCACCACCGGGAGGCACTGAAACACAAAGAGGAATCTCGGGAGGACCACCATCTTAACCGCCTGCACCCTCCCTGCCATTGACAGGGATACCATATCCCATCTCTTGAAATCCTCCTCCATCTGTTCCACCAACCGCGTTAAATTTAACCTATGCAATGTGCCCCAATTCTTAGCTATCTGGATCCCCAGGTAACGAAAGTCCCTTGTTACCTTCCTCAATGGTAGGTCCTCTATTTCTCTACTCTGCTCCCCTGGATGCACCACAAACAACTCACTTTTCCCCATGTTCAATTTATACCCTGAAAAATCCCCAAACTCCCCAAGTATCCGCATTATTTCTGGCATCCCCTCCGCCGGGTCCGCCACGTATAGTAGCAAATCGTCCGCATACAAAGATACCCGGTGCTCTTCTCCTCCCTTAAGTACTCCCCTCCACTTCTTGGAACCCCTCAACGCTATCGCCAGGGGCTCAATCGCCAGTGCAAACAATAATGGGGACAGAGGGCATCCCTGCCTTGTCCCTCTATGGAGCCGAAAATATGCAGATCCCCGTCCATTCGTGACCACGCTCGCCACTGGGGCCCTATACAACAGCTGCACCCATCTAACATACCCCTCTCCAAAACCAAATCTCCTCAACACCTCCCACAAATAATCCCACTTCACTCTTTCAAATGCTTTCTCGGCATCCATCGCCACTACTATCTCCGTTTCTCCCTCTGGTGGGGCCATCATCATTACCCCTAACAACCTCCGTATATTCGTGTTCAGCTGTCTCCCCTTCACAAACCCAGTTTGGTCCTCGTGGACCACCCCCGGGACACATTCCTCTATTCTCATTGCCATTACCTTGGCCAGGACCTTGGCATCTACATTTAGGAGGGAAATAGGTCTATAGGACCCGCATTATAGCGGGTCCTTTTCCTTCTTTAAGAGAAGCGATATCGTTGCTTCAGACATAGTCGGGGGCAGTTGTCCCCTTTCCTTTGCCTCATTAAAGGTCCTCGTCAATACCGGGGCGAGCAAGTCCACATATTTTCTGTAGAATTCGACTGGGAATCCATTCGGTCCCGGGGCCTTTCCCGCCTGCATGCTCCTAATTCCTTTCACCACTTCTTCTACCTCGATCTGTGCTCCCAGTCCCACCCTTTCCTGCTCTTCCACCTTGGGAAATTCTAGCCGATCCAAGAAGCCCATCATTCTCTCCCTCCCATCCGGGGGTTGAGCTTCATTTAATTTTTTATAAAATGTCTTGAACACTCCATTCACTCTCTCCGCTCCCCGCTCCATCTCGCCTTCCTCATCCCTCACTCCCCCTATTTCCCTCGCTGCTATCCTTTTCCTCAATTGGTGTGCCAGCAACCTGCTCGCCTTCTCCCCATATTCGTACTGTACACCCTGTGCCTTCCTCCATTGTGCCTCTGCAGTGCCTGTAGTCAGCAAGTCAAATTCTACATGTAGCCTTTGCCTTTCCCTGTACAGTCCCTCCTCCGGTGCTTCCGCATATTGTCTGTCCACCCTCAAAAGTTCTTGCAGCAACCGCTCCCGTTCCTTACTCTCCTGCTTCCCTTTATGTGCCCTTATTGATATCAGCTCCCCTCTAACCACCGCCTTCAACGCCTCCCAGACCACTCCCACCTGGACCTCCCCATTATCATTGAGTTCCAAGTACTTTTCAATGCACCCCCTCACCCTTAGACACACCCCCTCATCTGCCATTAGTCCCATGTCCATTCTCCAGGGTGGGCGCCCTCCTGTTTCCTCCCCTATCTCCAAGTCCACCCAGTGTGGAGCGTGATCCGAAATGGCTATAGCCGTATACTCCGTTCCCCTCACCTTCGGGATCAATGCCCTACCCAGCACAAAAAAGTCTATTCGCGAGTAGACTTTATGGACATAGGAGAAAAACGAGAACTCCTTACTCCTAGGTCTGCTAAATCTCCACGGGTCTACACCTCCCATCTGCTCCATAAAATCTTTAAGTACCTTGGCTGCTGCCGGCCTCCTTCCAGTCCTGGACTTCGACCTATCCAGCCCTGGTTCCAACACCGTATTAAAATCTCCCCCCATTATCAGCTTTCCCATCTCTAGGTCCGGAATGCGTCCTAGCATCCGCCTCATAAAATTGGCATCATCCCAGTTCGGGGCATATACGTTTACCAAAACCACCGTCTCCCCCTGTAGTTTGCCACTCACCATCACGTATCTGCCCCCGTTATCCGCCACTATAGTCTTTGCCTCGAACATTACCCGCTTCCCCACTAATATAGCCACCCCCCTGTTTTTCGCATCTAGCCCCGAATGGAACACCTGCCCCACCCATCCTTTGCGTAGCCGAACCTGGTCTATCAGTTTCAGGTGCGTTTCCTGTAACATAACCACATCTGCCTTAAGTTTCTTAAGGTGTGCGAGTACCCGTGCCCTCTTTATCGGCCCGTTCAGCCCTCTCACGTTCCACGTGATCAGCTGAGTTGGGGGGCTTCTTACCCCCCCCTTGTCGATTAGCCATCACCTTTTTCCAGCTCCTCACCCGGTTCCCACGCAGCTGTATCTCCCCCAGGCGGTGCCCCCCCCGCCCATCCTCTCCCATACCAGCTCCCCCCTCACCCCAGCAGCAGCAACCCAGTAATTCCCCCCTCCCACCCCCCCCCCCCGCTAGTGTAATTCCTCCCCCCATGTTGCTCCCAGAAGTCAGCAAACTCTGGCTGACCTCGGCTTCCCCCCGTGACCTCGGCTCGCACCGTGCGACGCCCCCTCCTTCCTGCTTCTCTATTCCCGCCATGATTATCATAGCGCGGGAACCAAGCCCGCGCTTCTCCCTTGGCCCCGCCCCCAATGGCCAATGCCCCATCTCCTCCACCTCCCCTCCTCCCCCCATCACCACCTGTGGGAGAGAGAAAAGTTACCACATCGCAGGATTAGTACATAAAACCCCTCTTTGCCCCCCCACATTCGCCCCACCACTTTGTTCGAACGTTCTTTTTAATAACCCGCTCATTCCAGTTTATCTTCCACAATAAAAGTCCACGCTTCATCCGCCGTCTCAAAGTAGTGGTGCCTCCCTCGATATGTGACCCACAGTCTTGCCGGTTGCAGCATTCCAAATTTTATCTTCTTTTTATGAAGCACCGCCTTGGCCCGATTAAAGCTCGCCCTCCTTCTCGCCACCTCCGCACTCCAGTCTTGATAAACGCGGATCACCGCGTTCTCCCATTTACTGCTCCGAGTTTTCTTCACCCATCTAAGGACCATTTCTCTATCCTTAAAACGGAGGAATCTCACCACTATGGCTCTGGGAATTTCTCCTGCTCTCGGTCCTCGCGCCATCACTCGGTATGCTCCCTCCACCTCCAACGGACCCGCCGGGGCCTCCGCTCCCATTCACGAGTGCAGCATCGTGCTCACATATGCCCCGACGTCCGCTCCCTCCACACCTTCAGGAAGACCAAGAATCCTCAGGTTGTTCCTCCTTGCGTTGTTCTCCAGTGCCTCCAACCTTTCCACACATCGTTTCTGATGTGCCTCCTGCATCTCCGTCTTCACCACCAGGCCCTGTATGTCGTCCTCATTCTCGGCTGCCTTTGCCTTCACGACCCGAAGCTCCCGCTCCTGGGTCTTTTGTTCCTCCTTTAGCCCTTCGATCGCCTGTAGTATCGGGGCCAACAGCTCTTTCTTCATTTCCTTTTTGACCTCTTCCACACAGCATTTCAAGAGCTCTTGTTGTTCAGGGCCCCATGTTAAACTGCCACCTTCCGACGCCATCTTGGTTTTTGCTTGCCTTCCTTGCCGCTGTTCTAAAGGATCCACTGCAATCTGGCCACTTTCTCCTCCTTTTTCCATCCATATCCAGGGGGGATTCCCTTCTGGTTTACCGCACAGTGTTTTTAGCCGTCAAAATTGCCGTTGGGGCTCCTATCAAGAGCCCGAAAGTCCGTTTCACAGGGAGCTGCCGAAGCGTGCGACTCAGCTGGTCATCGCCGCACCCGGAAACGGAGGGTTTCTTTTTGCTGGACTGGCCGGTCTCACAACTCTGCTTTCAGTGGGCTGATGCTCTTTGAGCCTGGGAGAATACATTTCCATGGAAACGATTTACAGAAGCTGATGAAGTAGATGTATTTTATCCTGGATAGTAAATAGTGTTTCTCCTGCCAATACAGGTAGATCTAAAGTAAATACATTTCCTACATAAAGAGGTTTCTACTGAAATCCCTATTAGTATGTTGAACCCTTTCATAACCTTAAAGACTTCCATCAGGTCACCCTTCAGTCTTCTCCCTTCTAGAGAAAAGCAATCCGAGCCATAGGGCAGCATGGTAGCACAGTGGTTAGCACTGCTGCCTCACAGCGTCAGGGATCTGGATTCGAATTCCCAGCTTGGGTCACTGTCTGTGTGGAGTGTGCACGTTCTCCCCATGTCTGCTTGGGATTCCTCCGGGTGCTCCGGTTTCTTCCTACAGTCCAAAGATGGGAAGGTTAGGTGGATTGCTATGCTAAATTGCCCCTTAATGTCCAGGGTTGTGTAGGTTAGGTTATGGCATTACGGGGATAGGTAGGGATAGTCACTTGTAAATGGGCAGAATGCTCATTCGAAGGGTCGGTGCAGACTCAATGGGCCGAATGGCCTCTTTCTGCACTGTAAGGATTCTGTGAGGGTTAAATGCTGTCAGTTCTGGTATTGTTCTTGTGAATCTTTGTTGCTCTCTCACGGCTGGCTCTGATGTTCAGAAGGGAGGGTCAAAGCGCAGAAGAGTAATAGTAATAGGGGACTCGATAGTCAGGGGCACAGATAGGCGCTTCTGTGGACGTGAAAGAGACTCCAGGATGGTATGTTGCCTCCCTGGTGCCAGGGTCCAGGATGTCTCCGAACGGGTAGAGGGCATCCTGAAGGGGGAGGGCAAACAGGCAGAGGTCGTTGTACATATTGGTACTAACGACATAGGCAGGAAGGGGCATGAGGTCCTGCAGCAGGAGTTCAGGGAGCTAGGCAGAAAGTCAAAAGACAGGACCTCGAGGGTTGTAATCTCAGGATTACTCCCTGTGCCACGTGCCAGTGAGGCTAGAAATAGGAAAATAGAGCAGCTAAACATGTGGCTAAACAGCTGGTGTAGGAGGGAGGGTTTCCATTATCTGGACCACTGGGAGCTCTTCCGGGGCAGGTGTGACCTGTATAAGAAGGACGGGTTGCATCTAAACCGGAGAGGCATAAATATCCTGGCCGCGAGGTTTGCTAGTGTCACATGGGCGGGTTTAAACTAGTATGGCAGGGGGGTGGGCACGGGAGCAATAGGTCAGAAGGTGAGAGCATTGAGGGAGAACTAGGGAATAGGGACAGTGTGGCTCTGAGGCAGAGCAGACAGGGAGAAGTTGCTGAACACAGCGGGTCTGGTGGCCTGAAGTGCATATGTTTTAATGCAAGGAGCATTACGGGTAAGGCAGATGAACTTAGAGCTTGGATTAGTACTTGGAACTATGATGTTGTTGCCATTACAGAGACCTGGTTGAGGGAAGGGCAGGATTGGCAGCTAAACATTCCAGGATTTAGATGTTTCAGGCGGGATAGAGGGGGATGTAAAAGGGGAGGCGGAGTTGCGCTACTTGTTCGGGAGAATATCACAGCTGTACTGCGAGAGGACACCTCAGAGGGAAGTGAGGCTATATGGGTAGAGATCAGGAATAAGAAGGGTACAGTCACAATGTTGGGGGTATACTACAGGCCTCCCAACAGCCAGCGGGAGATAGAGGAGCAGATAGGTAGACAGATTTTGGAAAATAGTAAAAACAACAGGGTTGTGGTGATGGGAGACTTCAACTTCCCCAATATTGACTGGGACTCACTTAGTGCCAGGGGCTTAGACGGGGCGGAGTTTGTAAGGAGCATCCAGGAGGGCTTCTTAAAACAATATGTAGACAGTCCAACTAGGGAAGGGGCGGTACTGGACCTGGTATTGGGGAATGAGCCCGGCCAGGTGGTAGATGTTTCAGTAGGGGAGCATTTCGGTAACAGTGACCACAATTCAGTAAGTTTTAAAGTACTGGTGGACAAGGATAAGAGTGGTCCGAGGGTGAATGTGCTAAATTGGGGGAAGGCTAATTATAACAATATTAGGCGGGAACTGAAGAACATAGATTGGGGGCGGATGTTTGAGGGCAAATCAACATCTGACATGTGGGAGGCTTTCAAGTGGCAGTTGAAAGCAATACAGGACCGACATGTTCCTGTGAGGAAGAAAGATAAATGCGGCAATTTTCGGGAACCTTGGATGACGAGTGATATTGTAGGCCTCGTCAAAAAGAAAAAGGAGGCATTTGTCAGGGCTAAAAGGCTGGGAACAGACAAAGCCTGCGTGGAATATAAGGAAAGTAGGAAGGAACTTAAGCAAGGAGTCAGGAGGGCTAGAAGGGGTCACGAAAAGTCATTGGCAAATAGGGTTAAGGAAAATCCCAAGGCTTTTTACACGTACATAAAAAGCAAGAGGGTAGCCAGGGAAAGGGTTGGCCCACTGAAGGATAGGCAAGGGAATCTATGTGTGGAGCCAGAGGAAATGGGCGAGGTACTAAATGAATACTTTGCATCAGTATTCACCAAAGAGAAGGAATTGGTAGATGTTGAGTCTGGAGAAGAGGGTGTAGATTGCCTGGGTCACATTGTGATCCAAAAAGACGAGGTGTTGGGTGTCTTAAAAAATATTAAGGTAGATAAGTCCCCAGGGTCTGATGGGATCTACCCCAGAATACTGAAGGAGGCTGGAGAGGAAATTGCTGAGGCCTTGACAGAAATCTTTGGATCCTCGCTGTCTTCAGGGGATGTCCCGGAGGACTGGAGAATAGCCAATGTTGTTCCTCTGTTTAAGGAGGGTAGCAAGGATAATCCCGGGATCTACAGGCCGGTGAGCCTTACTTCAGTGGTAGGGAAATTACTGGAGAGAATTCTTCGAGACAGGATCTACTCCCATTTGGAAGCAAATGGACGTATTAATGAGAGGCAGCACGGTTTTGTGAAGGGGAGGTCGTGTCTCACTAACTTGATAGAGTTTTTCGAGGAGGTCACTAAGATGATTGATGCAGGTAGGGCAGTAGATGTTGTCTATATGGACTTCAGTAAGGCCTTTGACAAGGTCCCTCATGGTAGACTAGTACAAAAGGTGAAGTCACACGGGATCAGGGGTGAGCTGGCAAGGTGGATACAGAACTGGCTAGGCCATAGAAGGCAGAGAGTAGCAATGAAGGGATGCTTTTCTAATTGGAGGACTGTGACCAGTGGTGTTCCACAGGGATCAGTGCTGGGACCTTTGCTCTTTGTAGTATATATAAATGATTTGGAGGAAAATGTAACTGGTCTGATTAGTAAGTTTGCAGACGACACAAAGGTTGGTGGAATTGCGGATAGCGATGAGGACTGTCGGAGGATACAGCAGGATTTAGATTGTCTGGAGACTTGGGCGGAGAGATGGCAGATGGAGGTTAATCCGGACAAATGTGAGGTAATGCATTTTGGAAGGTCTAATGCAGGTAGGGAATATACAGTGAATGGTAGAACCCTCAAGAGTATTGAAAGTCAAAGAGATCTAGGAGTACAGGTCCACAGGTCATTGAAAGGGGCAACACAGGTGGAGAAGGTAGTCAAGAAGGCATACGGCATGCTTGCCTTCATTGGCCGGGGCATTGAGTATAAGAATTGGCAAGTCATGTTGCAGCTGTATAGAACCTTAGTTAGGCCACACTTGGAGTATAGTGTTCAATTCTGGTCGCCACACTACCAGAAGGATGTGGAGGCTTTAGAGAGGGTGCAGAAGAGATTTACCAGAATGTTGTCTGGTATGGAGGGCATTAGCTATGAGGAGCGGTTGAATAAACTCGGTTTGTTCTCACTGGAACGAAGGAGGTTGAGGGGAGACCTAATAGAGGTATACAAAATTATGAGGGGCATAGACAGAGTGGATAGTCAGAGGCTTTTCCCCAGGGTAGAGGGGTCAATTACTAGGGGGCATAGGTTTAAGGTGAGAGGGGCAAGGTTTAGAGTAGATGTACGAGGCAAGCTTTTTACGCAGAGGGTAGTGGGTGCCTGGAACTCGCTACCGGAGGAGGTACTGGAAGCAGGGACGATAGGGACATTTAAGGGGCATCTTGACAAATATATGAATAGGATGGGAATAGAAGGATACGGACCCAGGAAGTGTAGAAGATTGTAGTTTAGTCGGGCAGCATGGTCGGCACGGGCTTGGAGGGCCGAAGGGCCTGTTCCTGTGCTGTACATTTCTTTGTTCTTTGTTCTTTGTTTCTCCAGTGCCTCTGTTTCCTTTTTCTAAATAGAGGTCATTAATGTTGACAGTGCTCCCAGTGTAGTCTAAGGCTGGTTCTAAAAAGGTGACCATTTCCTCACTGCCTTTCAATTCTATCCCACATATGGTCTCCGCACTTTGTGAATGAGATGAAAATCTTAGAGAGGGTGCAGAGGAGATTTACGGAAAGGTCTTCAGGTCAGAGGCTGTTCAGTTAGGTGGAGAGACTGGAGCAGCTCAAGATCCATTTAGATCATGGAGTCATTCGGGCAGCGAGGAGGCCATTCATCCCATCGACTCTGTGACAGGTCTCTGCAGACATAACCAGTCAGTCCCCTTACCCTCTTCTATCCCTGTAGACCAGCAATTATTTCAGGTCCTCATCCAACTCCATTTGTAAATTGTTTTTGAAAAAAATATATATTTTATTGAAATTTTTCAAACAGAAATTTTCCGTTTTTACAACTTAATAAAGGAATATACATTAAACGTTATTTAAATAATATATTAAACTAACAACAAATGAAAAAAGAAAAAACAAAAACACGGGATAATACTCCCCCCTGCTGCTGCTGTCCTTTCTGTTTTTCCATTATCGTTCCGCGAGATTGTCAAGGAACGGTTGCCACCGCCTGGTGAACCCCATAGCCGATCCTCTTAACGCATATTTTATTCGTTCCAGTCTTATGAACCCTGCCATGTCGTTTATCCAGGCCTCCACGCCCGGGGGCTTCGCTTCCTTCCACATAAGTAGAATCCTTCGCCGGGCTACGAGGGACGCAAAGGCCAAGATGTCGGCCTCTTTCGCCTCCTGCACTCCCGGTTCTTCTGCAACCCCAAATATAGCTAACCCCCAGCCTGGTTTGACCTGGACCCCCACCACCTTTGAAATCACTCTTGCCACACCCTCCCAGAAGTCATGCAGTGTTGGACACGACCAGAACATGTGAGTGTGGTTCGCCGGGCTTCCTGAGCACCTTCCACATCGATCCTCCACCCCGAAACACCTGCTCAGTCTTGCTCCCGTCATATGCGCTCTGTGTAGAACCTTAAATTGAATCAGGCTAAGCCTGGCACACGAGGACGAAGAATTTACCCTGCTTAGGGCATCTGCCCACAGCCCCTCCTCGATCTCTTCCCCCAGCTCCTCTTCCCATTTTCCCTTCAGCTCCTCTACCATCGCCTCCCCCTCGTCTCTCATCTCTCTGTATATTTCGGACACTTTACCTTCTCCAACCCATGCCCCCGAAATCACTCTATCCTGGATCCCTTGCGTCGGGAGCTGCGGAAATTCCCTCACCTGTTGCCTTGTAAATGCCTTCACTTGCATGTATCGGAAAGCATTCCCTGGTGGCAACTTATATTTTTCTTCCAATGCTCCCAGACTTGCAAACGTCCCGTCTACAAACAGGTCCTTCAGCTTCCTAATTCCTGCTCGCTGCCAACATTGAAATCCCCCATCTATCCTCCCCGGGACGAACCTGTGGTTATTCCTTATCGGGGACCACACCGAGGCACCCATCACTCCCCTGTGTCGTCTCCACTGCCCCCAGATCTTCAAGGTCGCCACCACACTGGGTTTGTGGTGTACCTTTTAGGGGAGAACAGTAGCGGCGCCGTCGCCAGCGCTTTTAGACTCGTTCCCTTACAGGACGCCATCTCCAGCTTTTTCCATGCCTCACCTTCTTCTTCCCTCATCCACTTACAGACCATCGACACATTGGCGGCCCAGTAGTAGTCACTCAGACTCAGCAGTGCCAATCCCCCTCTGTTCCTACTGCGCTGCAGGAACCCCCTCTTTACCCTCGGGGTCTTTCCCGCCCACACAAAGCCCATAATACTGCTGTCTACTTTTTTGAAAAAGGCCTTTGTAATCAGGATGGGGAGGCACTGAAACACAAAAAGAAACCTCGGGAGGACCACCATTTTAACCGCCTGTGCTCTGCCTGCCAATGACAGGGGCACCATATCCCACCTCTTAAAGTCCTCCTCCATCTGCTCTACCAGTCGCGTCAGGTTAAGTTTATGTAGGGTTCCCCAGTTCCTGGCCACCTGAATCCCCAGGTATCGAAAGTTCCTTGCCACTCTCCTCAGTGGCAGAGCATCTATCCCCCTGCGCTGTTCCCCGGGGTGCACCACAAGAAGCTCACTCTTTCCCATATTTAATTTATATCCCGAGAACTCTCCAAACTCCCTGAGTATCTGCATTACCTCTGGCATCCCCTCTACCGGGTCCGCCACATATAGCAGTAAATCATCTGCATATAGTGACACTCGATGTTCCTCTCCCCCTCTAAGCACCCCACTCCACCTCTTAGAGACCCTCAGCGCTACGGCCAATGGTTCAATTGCCAACGTGAACAGTAACGGGGACAGGGGGCACCCTTGTCTTGTACCCCTATGTAATCGAAAGTATCCCAATCTTTGCCTGTTTGTATCGACGCTTGCCACCGGGGCCCCGTACAAGAGTCTAACCCATCTCATGAACCCCTCCCTGAATCCAAATCTCTTCAGCACCTCCCACAGATAGTCCCACTCCACCCTATCGAATGCCTTCTCTGCATCCATCGCCACCACTATCTCTGCCTCCCCCTCCGGAGGGGGCATCATCATCACCCCCAGCAGCCTTCGTACATTGGCATTCAATTGTCTCCCCTTTACAAACCCTGTCTGGTCGTCATGTACCACCCCTGGGACACACTCCTCTATCCTTGTCGCCATCACTTTGGCCAGCAGCTTGGCGTCTACATTTAGGAGGGAGATGGGCCTGTATGACCCGCACTGCAACGGGTCTTTGTCTCGTTTCAGAATTAGCGATAACGTCGCCTCCGACATTGTCGGGGGTAATATCCCCCTTTCCTTAGCCTCATTAAAGGTTCTCGCCAAGAGTGGGGCCAGCAGGTCCATATACTTCCTATAAAATTCCACCGGGAACCCGTCTGGTCCCGGGGTCTTCCCTGCTTGCATGGTCCCTATTCCTTTGATCACCTCATCCACCTCAATCTGCGCCCCCAGACCTGCCACCTCCTGCCCCTCCACCCGCGGGAACTCTAGCTGATCCAAAAAGTGTATCATTCCTTCTTTCCCCTCCGGGGGTTGGGACTTGTACAGCCTCTCATAAAATGTCTTGAACACCTCGTTCACATTCCCTACTCTCTGCTCTATCTTTCCCATTTCGTCCCGAACTCCTCCGATCTCTCTCGCCGCCCCCCTCTTCTGAAGTTGTTGGGCCAGCAGCCGGCTCGCCTTTTCCCCATATTCATACTGTATCCCGTGCCTTCCTCCACTGTGTCTCTGCCTCTCCCGTGGTCAGCAGGTCAAACTCCGTCTGTAATCTTCGTCTTTCCCTGTATAGCCCTTCGTCTGGGGCCTCCGCATACTTCTTATCCACCCTCAAAATTTCCCCCACTAATCTCTCTCTTTCTTTACCCTCTTGTTTTCCCTTGTGGTCTCTGATGGAAATCAGCTCTCCTCTAACCACCGCCTTCAGCGCTTCCCATACTACCCCCACCTGGACCTCCCCATCGTCATTGACCTCCAGGTATCTTTCGATACATCCCCTCACCCTTCCGCATACCCCCTCATCCGCCAGTAGTCCCATGTCTAATCGCCAGAGTGGGCGCTGCTCCCTTTCCTCTCCTAGTTCCAGATCCACCCAATGCGGGGCATGATCTGACACGGCTATAGCCGAGTACTCCGTTCCTGCCACCTTCGGGATCAGTGCCCTTCCCAAAACAAAAAAGTCTATCCGGGAGTATACCTTATGGATGTGGGAGAAAGAGGAAAACTCTATACCCATCGGTCTGGCGAATCTCCACGGATCTACTCCCCCCATTTGTTCCATAAATCCCTTAAGCACCTTGGCCGCTGCCGGCCTCCTCCCGGTCCTAGACCTGGACCGGTCCAGCCATGGATCCAGCACCGTGTTGAAGTCTCCCCCCATTACCAACTTTCCCGCCTCCAGGTCCGGGATACGCCCCAGCATACGCTTCATGAAGTTGGCATCATCCCAGCTCGCGGCATATACGTTCACCAGAACCACCGCCTCACCTTGCAATCTGCTACTCACCATCACGTATCTACCCCCACTGTCTGCCACTATAGTCCACGCCTCAAACAATACCTGTTTCCCCACTAATATTGCCACCCCTCTATTTTTCGCATCCAAGCCCAAGTGAAATACCTGTCCCACCCATTCTTTTCGTAATCTGACCTGATCCGCCAGTTTCAGATGCGTCTCCTGCAGCATGACCACATCTGCCTTTAATTTCTTTAGGTGCGCAAGTACCCTTGCCCTCTTAATCGGCCCGTTCAGCCCTCTCACGTTCCACGTGATCAACCGGGTTGGGGGGCTCTTTACCCCCCCCCCCCCCTCATCGACTAGCCATCCCCTTTTTTAAACCAGCTCCTCACCCGGTTCCCACGCACCCACTTGTCCCCCCAACGGTGTCCTCCCGTCCCGACCATCCCATCCTGTAGCAGCTCCCCCTTCCCCTTAACATCAGCAACCCAGTTACCACCCCCCCCCCCCGCTAGATCCCCCTCCAGCATGTTTGCTCCCCCCATGTTGCTTCCAGAAGTCAGCAAAATCTGGCTGACCTCGGCTTCCCCCATTTATCCTCAGCCTCCCATTGTGTAAGGCTCCCTCCTTCCTGCGCCCCCTTTTCCCGCCACAATTACCATAGCGCGGGAGCAAAGCCCGCGCTTCCCACTCGGCCCCACCGCTAATGGCACAGCTCCATCTCTCCTTCCCCACCGGCGCCCACAGTTCACCATATCCTACCCCCCCCCCCCCCCCCATCGAGGGGAAAGAGAAAATTTCCCCCCCCTTCCGATTCCCAGTCCCATGCAATCACACCACTGCTTTATTACAAAAGTTCTTTCTCTCTCCAGTCTAGTCCAGCTTCTCCTCTTCAATGAATGTCCACGCCTCTTCTGCCGTCTCGAAGTAGTGGTGTTTCCCTTGATGTGTAACCCACAGTCTCGCCGGCTGCAGCATACCAAATTTAACTTTCTTTCTATGGAGCACCGCCTTGGCCCGATTGAAACTCGCCCTGCTTCTCGCCACCTCCGCACTCCAATCCTGGTACACGCGGATCACCGCATTCTCCCACCTGCAGCTCCATGTCTTTTTCGCCCATCTCAGGACCATCTCCCTGTCTTTATAGCGGTGAAACCTCACCACTATAGCTTGAGGTATTTCTCCCGCCTTCGGTCTTCTCGCAAGGACTCAATATGCTCCCTCCACTTCCAAGGCGCCCGTCGGGGCCTCCGGTCCCATTAAGGAATGAAGCATCGTGCTCACATATGACCCGACGTCCGCTCCCTCTGCACCTTCGGGAAGACCCAAAACTCTTAGGTTCTTCCTCCTCGAGCTATTTTCCAGGGCTTCCAGCCTCTCCATACACCTCTTATGCAGTGCCTCGTGTGTCTCTGTCTTCACCACCAGGCCCTGTATTTCGTCCTCATTTTCGGCAGCCTTTGCCTTCACGCCACGAAGCTCCAATTCTTGGGTCTTCTGCGCCTCCTTTAGCCCCTCAATCGCCTGCAGCATCGGGGCCAGCACCTCCTTCTTTAGCTCCTCAACACATCTCCGAAGGAACTCTTGCTGTTCCGGGCCCCATACCAAACGGCCTCCCTCCGCTGCCATCTTGCTTCATGCTTCCCTTCCTTGCCGCTGCTCCAGAGGATCCTCTGCAATCCGGCCACTATTATCTCCTTTCTCCATGTATATCCGGGGGGATTCCCTTCTGTTTCACCGCCCAATGGGTTTAGCCGTCAAAAATTGCCGTTGGGGCTCCCAATAAGAGCCCAAAAGTCCGTTCAAACGGGAGGTGCCAAAACGTGCGACCTAGCTGGTCATCGCCGCACCCGGAAGTCCTGTTGAAACTTTTTAACATCCCTAACTCAAGTCAGTTCCTTTTGCTCTATCTGGCCTTCTCCTCCATCCTCATCATTCATGGAGCTTCTTTGTCACTGGGATTGAGACACTCTGCTCAGCTGCCTCTGCCTCTTCCCTCTCTTTCACCCTCCCACTGGGTAAACTGTCTCTGTTGCCTCTCCCAATGAACACTGAACTCACATCACAGTTTCTCTCCTGTCTTGTCCCTGATTCTATTTCTACAGAACTGCTGCCCATTCAGTTTCCTCATGTTAGCTGACATTGTTTATGATTCTCTCTCTCTCCTCATACTATCCCTCTCACCTTTAAATACATCAGTCACCCTTCCTGAAATAAAACATCCCTTGACCTCACCTTCCTTGCAAATTACGGACGGCCCCCATTTCCAACCTCCCTTTCCACTCCACTCTCCTTGTACCCACAGTTACCCAAGCATCTATCCTCGGCTCCTCCTATTTCTCATCTACATGCTGCCACTAGATGACATCATCCAAAAGTACCGTGTTAGTTTTCACATGTACACTGACAACACCCAGCTCCACATGCACATTCCGGCGCTTGTTTGGGTGCACAGATGGAGAATTCCGAATGTCCAAATTACCTAACAGCACGTCTTTCGGGTCTTGTGGGAGGAAACCGGAGCACCCGGAGGAAACCCACGCAGACACAGGGAGAACGTGCAGACTCCGCACATACAGTGACCCAAGGAGGAATCGAACCTGGGACCCTGCGCTGTGAAGCTACAGTGCTAATCACTGTGCTACCATGCCGCCCTTATCTGCTATCCTTACCTGGTCTGGCCTACAACTCCAGACCCACAGCAATGTGGTTGACTCTTAATTACCATGGAAATGAGTTGAAGAAAGTGCTGAGATGTTTTCAAATGGAAACGGGACAAGCACATGAGAGAAAATGGAATTGAAAATCAGCTGAAAGGCTGAGATTGGATAGGTGTGGGAGTCAGAGATGTGTGCCGAATATGGACAGCAGCAGAATCTGTGACAGAATGGCCTGTTTGTGTCTTATATATTCACATAAATTCAATGTAATCTCCTTTTACAGAATATTTGCAGATGCAAACATCATGTCGAGATCTGACAGAATCACTTGATTCATCAGGACCGGCCTTTCAATGTGGAAGGAGAAATGTTTGTCTGTTTTGTCTATCGGAAAAAAATTCAAAAATCACTGTGATTGGAAAAGCACCGAGACACAGACATCAAAGTAATTTTCCACAGTTAGCTGGAAGTGAGTTTTAACCAATCACACTGCATGAAATTAAATTGCAGCATTTACATCAGGGAGACACCGTACTCAGGCTTCAACTGATGATCCAAGTTGGAGAGACATAAGGACATTCGCACCAAAGGAATCAAGAAGCAGCAATTGGACATTCAGCCCCGTGAGCCTGTTCCACCATTTAATAACTTCACGGCTGATCTGACAGTGACCTCAAATCTGCATCCCACCGTCACCTGATAACTTGTCAATAACCATGGAGAAACCGTGGAAATGTGGGGACTGTGCGATGGGATTCAATTACCCATCTGAATTGGAAACTCATCGACGTATTCACACTGGGGAAAGGCCGTTCACCTGCTCGGTGTGTGGGAAGGGATTCACTCGGGCATCAAACCTCCTGACACACCAACTTGTTCATACTGATCAGAGACCGTTTAAATGTGCTGACTGTGAGAAGAGATTTAAAAGCAGAAATGATTTACTGAGACACCAACGCACTCACACTGGGGAGAGGCCATTCACCTGCTCCGTGTGTGGGAAGGGATTCACCTTTTCATCCCAGCTTCTGCAACACCAGCGAGTTCACACTGGGGAGAGACCGTACACTTGACCCGTGTGTGACAAGAAATTTACTCAGTCATCCCACCTGACATCAAACCAACTTGTTCACACTGATCAGAAATCTTTTAAATGTTGCGACTGTGAAAAGAGATTTAAAAGTAAACCGAATCTGCGGAAACACCAGCGAGTTCACACGGAAACCGAATCATAGCATTTACAGTGCAGAAGGAGGGCATTTGGCCCATCGAGTGCACCGGCCCTCGCAAAGAGCACCTTACTTACACCCATACCTCCAACCTAACCCATAACCCCACCTCACCTTTTTGGACACTGAGGGCAATTTAGCATGGCCAATCCATCTAATCTGCACACCTTTGGACTGTGGGGGGAAACCGGAGCACCCGGAGGAAACCGACGCAGACACGGGGACAACCCGCAGCCTCCGCACAGACAGTGACCCAAGCCGGGAATCAAACCTGGGACCCTGGAGCTGTGAAGCAACAGTGCTAACCACTGTGCTACTGTGTCTCCCACATGTGGGAGCGGTACTGGGGAGAGGCTGTTTAACTGATCGGTGTGTGTGAGGAGATTCACTCGGTCAAACAACCTGCACAGACATCAGCAAGTTCGCAGGCAACAGCAGGGTTTGGATTCAGCTGTTGTTGCTGCTGTTAGTCACATCTGGGACTGAATGATGCCTGGACGTCTGTTTCCAGTGGGGCTCCACAGTTTCCGGTATATATCAATGATTTAGACTGAAATGTATGCACCAGGATTATACAAAAGTTGCTCATGTGTTTTAGACAATGAGGGAGAAAGCCATGGACTGGGTCAGATGGACAGAAAAATGGTAAATGGAAATTTAGATAATGAGAGGTGAGGAACATACTTCAGTTAACTCCCGATAAAAATAAGGTCACTTCAGGATCATGGAAAAAACTGATTGGTGGGGAAGCTACAAATAATCCTTTTTTAAAAAAAAAAATTCAGACCCAATTATTATTTTGTTTTTCCAATTAAGTGGCAATTTAGCCTGGCCAATCCACCTAACCTACACATCTTTGGGTTGTGGGGGTGAAACCCATGCAGACACGTGGAGAATGAGCAAACTCCACACGGACAGTGACCCAGTGCCGGGATTCAAACCCGGGTCCTCAGCGCTGTAGTCCCAGTGCTAACCACTGCTCCACGTGCTGCCCTAGCTACAAATAATTCTAAGAACTTTATTGAACAGTTCTCAAATGGAAAGGCACTTGACCACATTACAACTAAGGATCTACAATAGACATTTGATCTAGCAAGTCATATTTAGGGCAAGATTATAAACAGAGGACATTAATTTAAAGTGATTAGAAAAAGAAGCAATGCTGAGCAAGGCTAGGAGAGTGGGCAAAGAAGTGGCAAATGGAATACAATGTGGAAAAATGTGAGGTTATGGACTTTGGAAGGAGAAATGGAGGCACAGACTATTTTCTAAATGGGAAAATGCTGAGGAAATCACAAGCACTTGGGAGTCCTTGTTCAAGATTCTCTTCAGGTTAGCGTGCAGGTGCACTGCAGCCCCACGGCGCCGAGGTCCCAGGTTCGATCCCAGCTCTGGGTCACTGTCCGTGTGGAGTTTGCACATTCTCCCCGTGTTTGCATGGGTTTCGCCCCCACAACCCAAAGATGTGCAGGGTAGTTGGATTGGCCATGCTAAATTGCCCCTTAATTTGAAAAAATGAATTGGGTACTCTGAATTTAAAAAAAAAATGTTTTTAAAAAGGTTAACGTGCATGTTCAGTCGGCAGTTAAGAAGGCAAATGCAACGTATTCATGTCGAGAGGGCTAAAATTCAAGACCAAGGATGTACTTCTGAGGCTATATAATGCTCTGATCAGACCCCTTTTGGAGTATTATGAGCCATTTTGGGCCCCATATCTAAGGAAGGATGTGTTGTCCTTGGAAAGGGTCCAGATAAGGTTTACAAGAATGATCCCTGGAATGAAAAGCTTGTCGTATGAGGAACGGTTGAGGACACTGGGTCTGTCCTCGTTGGGAGTTTAGAAGGATATGGGGGTATCTTATTAAAACTTATGGGATACTGCGAGGCCTGGGTAGAGTGAACATGGAGAAGATGTTTCCACTTGTCGGAAAAACTAGAAGCAGAGGACACAATCTCCGACTAAAGGCAATGCTTTAAAACAGAGTAAGAAGTCTGACAACACCAGGTTAAAGTCCAACAGGTTTGTTTCGACTCACTAGCTTTAGGGGCACAGTTCCTTCCTCAGGTGATGAGGAGGAATTAAAACAGATGAGGAGGAATTTCTTCAGCCAGAGGGTGGTGAATCTGTGGAACTCTTTGCCCAGAAGGTCGTGGAGGCCAAATCACTGAGTGTCTTTCAGATAGAGATAGATAGGCTCTTGATTAATAAGGGGATCAGGGGTTATGGGGAGAATGGAGATGAGAAAAATATAGATTAATAGAATTTACAGTGCAGAAGGAGGCCATTCGGCCCATCGAGTCTGCACCGGCACTTGGAAAGAGCACCCTACCCAAGGTCCACATCTCCACCCTATCCCCATAACCTAGTAACCCCACCCAACCCAGTAACCCTACCCAACACTAAGGGCAATTTTGGACACGAAGGGCAACTTATCATGGCAAATCCACCTAACCTGCACATCTTTGGACTGTGGGAGGAAACCGGAGCACCCGGAGGAAACCCACGCACACACGGGGAGGATGTGCAGACTCCGCACAGACAGTGGCTCAAGCTGGAATCAAACCTGGGACCCTGGAGCTGTGAAGCAATTGTACTATCCACAATGCTACCGTGCTGCCCTGATTGAATGGTGGAGCAGATTGGATGGGCCGAGTGGCCTAATTCTGCTCCTATGTCTTATGATGTGAAGAAAAACATTCTGTGCTGCATGTGGGATCATGAATGCACTGCTCGAAAATGTGGTGGAGGCAGATTCAATTGATGCCTTGAAAAGAAAATTGGACAACTATCTGTTACTGTCAGATCAGCCATGATCTTATTAAATGGTGGAGCAGACTGGGCTGAATAGCCAACTCCAGCTCCTTGGTCATCTGTTCGCATCTTTTGAGGAGAAAAATATCTACAGAGTTCAGGGCCAATGACAGCGGATTGTGACAGTTGCAGAAAGTTGGCACAGATACAATTTGTTGAGTGCCTTTGTTTTGTGCTGTCACCTTTCTATGACACTGTGTTATGAGGGAAATGCAGTGCACCAATGCAAGAGAGGCAGATTGCTCCCTCGATTTGGATTGGATTTGTTTATTGTCACGTGTACCGAGGTACAGTGAAAAGTATTATTCTGCGAGCAGCTCAAACAGATCATTTTGTACATGAAAAGAAAGTAAACTAAAAGAAAATACATAATAGGGCAACATAAGGTACACAATGTAAATATATAGACAAAGGCATTGAGTGAAGCATACAGGAGTGTAGTATTAATCAGGTCAGTCCATAAGAGGGTCGTTTAGGAGTGGTAATAGCAGGGTCGAAGCTGTTTTCAATCGGTTTGTGCGTGTTCTCAGACTTTTGTATCTCCTGTCCGATGGAAGAAGTTGGAAGAGTGAGTAAGCTTGGTGGGAGGGGTCTTTAATTATGCTACCCGCTTTCCCCAGGCAGCGGGAGGTGTGGATAGAGTCAATGGATGGGAGACAGGTGTGTGTGATGGACTGGGCTGTGTTCACTACTCTCTGAAGGTTTCTTGCGGTCTTGGGCCGAGCAGTTGTCATACCAGGCTGTGATGCAGCCAGATAGGATGCTTTCAATGGTGCATCTGTAAACATTGGTAAGAGTCAGTGTGGACATGCCAAATTTCCTTAGTTTCCTGAAGAAGTATAGGCGCTGTTGTGCTTTGTTCGTGGTAGCGTTGATGTGCATGGAACAGGACAGATTTTTGGTGATGGAAACCCTGTGCCCCAGTGCAGGAGAGGCTGGTTGTTGGGCAGTGTGAGCTGATCATGGCTGGATAAAGACTAAGGCAGATGTCAAGACCCTTGGAGTGAAAACAGGTCTGGAGGGAATGGGTCAAAAAACCTGGGGAGTTGCATCTTGCATGAATCGTGAGTGTGACCCAGTCACAATTATGATCAGTAAACAAACCTATCACTGATTTGATGAGATGATATACCGTGTCCCAGGTGTTGTAAATACTGTACATACTGTAGATCAGCCTGCTTGCTGCCCATGTCTAAGTGATATCTTATCAGAATAATGTGCTTATGTAGTAAATAAAGTATCCAAACCTCTCATTGTGCTTCATGCCCAGCATCTTGCCTAACCGTGGATCTTCTGTTTTGCTAATTGCTCTATGGCGGCTGTTACCCAGAATCCCCTGCGTTGCAGAAAGTTCCCGATCAGTGAGTGTACGAGGCCAGTGCGCAGGTGCAGTGTGGGTGTGTGCTCTGAGCATGCTCAGTGTCAGTCATACTGAGAGAGTGAGGAGAAACTGGGTTGAAAACAACAGTGAGCTGTACCCCTGTGAGAAGGCCATCTCCCAGTCTCTGTTAGACTCTCCTGCAGCTTCCTGTCATGGTTGAGTTGGACAAGGAACTCTCATCATATGAGCTGGAAAAGGCCATTGATTGTTGAGCAAGCAGAAAGGTGCCCGGCAAGGATGGAATTCCAGCTGAACTGCTCACACACAAAGTCCCATCGACTGTTACACCTTCCTGCCTGCCCCTTTTGGGCTGTGAGACTGGTCCGCAGAACATGTGTGATGCAATAAAAACAGCAGTGACAGAGGAGACAACATCAACTACAGGGACATCTCACTCCTTAGAGTCAGGGGAAGACTTTCACTTGGGTGATGTTTAACAGATTCATCTACTTGCAGACTGAGTGTATCCAGAAGCACAGTGCGGTTTCTGTGCTGACAGATCTACAGTGAACATGATCTTCTCCACACACCAGTTACAAAAGAGAACAATTGGGATTTGATCTAAAGCGTCAGTGCTGAGAAAGTGAAATGTTCTAATTACTGAGTGAAAGTAAACCTTTCAGTGTGAATCACAATTTACTGGTCCAATTGGAAATGGTACCAAAAAGTTTCAATCTCTGAAGATAAACTTCAGCCTTGAAGTTATGTTTCGGAGTTCACAAGCTGTGGGAAGCTTTGTGAATGGTTCCTCTTCCCTTTTGTAAACAAGCAGAGAAGTTAACCCTTTCCCTGACAGCACGGCAACAATTTGAAATAAAGACTTTGACTTTTAAAGATTTGGCTTCATCCCATTTGTCGGGGTCATATTCCCGTGCAAATCATCACGGGCAGGATGGAAATTTGCTGGAACATTTTTCTGTATAATCCTAATCTTTTTTGTCACAAGTAGTCTGACATTAACACTGCAATGAAGTTACAGTGAAAAAACCCCAGTCAGCACATTCACCGCGGTGCCTGTTCAGGTACACAGAGGGAGAATTCAGAATTGTCATGTGATAGTACCTTTAAGAACTGTGTGTTTATCCAATAGCTGTAGTGGATGTACCTTTAAGAAATAGGTGCTTATCAAATAGCTGCAGTGAAGACAGACAGCCCAGTTCCACCCACTCTGATATCACTGCAGCTATTTGATAAACACCCATTTCTTAAAGGTACTTCTACTACAGCTATTTGATAAACACTCCCCGAACAGGCGCCGGAATGTGGCGACTAGGGGCTTTTCACAGTAACTTCATTGAAGCCTACTTGTGACAATAAGCGATTTTCATTTCATTCATTTTTCATTTCATAAAGGTACAGCTGGTCTTCCAACCAATCAGAGTGAATGAGGGGCGGGGCTGATCCCGGATCTCCCTCATTGGCTGAGACTCTGTATCATTTTGAGTTCTTCCCATTGGCCTCATGGGCACGGGTTCCAAAACTTCATTTCCTGCCTGAGCGATGTTGACCAATGGGGGGATTTGGAAGACCAGATGGACTCTGGTCCTCCAGCCAATCAGACTGCGGGTTCGGTGTAAATAAAGATTGAGCTTCACACAGACTAAAACTTCTTCCTGTGTCAAATCTCCGAGTAAAATACTTTCCACTTCAATGGACTTGAAATTAGAGTCCATTAACCCTTCTACAGAACGGTTACAACAAGGAACAACAAACGTTAACTCTGTTTCTCTCGCAACAGACATGTTGAGTTAATCTAGCATTTTCTGTTTTTACTCGATATTGCACACCTTTTCAACCCACTAATTATATTTATTGAACCACTGTACCATCAACTACCAGGAGCAGTGTGTTGATGTTTCAGCTATTCTGGCCTTGGGTGACTGTGTGGAGTTTGTACATTCTCCCCGTGTCTGTGATGGTTCTCTCCGGGTGCTCCAGTTTTCTCCCACTGTCCAAAGATGTGGTTAGGTGGATTGGCCCCGCTAAATTGACCCTTAGTGTCCAAACAAAGATTAGGTGGCATTACTGGGTTACGGGGATAAACAAAGAATAGAGAAAAGTACAGCATAGGAAAAGGCCCTTTGGCCCTCCAAGCCTGCGTCGACCATGCTGCCCATCTAAACTGAAATAGTCTGTGCTTCTGGGGTACGAATCCCTCTATTTCCATCCTATTCATGTATTTTGTCAAGATGCCCCTTAATAGGTGGAGGCATGCGCTAAGTAGGGTTATCTTTCCAAGGGCCGGTGGAGGCTGGATGAGCCGAATGGCCTCCTTCTGCACTGTAAATTGAATGATTCTGCAGGATTTTTTCTCTCACAGTCTGATCCGAAGGGGCTGTCTGGTGCTATTTCCCTGATGGTGGCACAGTGGTTAGCACTGTTGCTTCACAGCACCAGTGTTCCGAGTTCAATTCTCGCTTGGGTCACTGTCTGTGCAGAGTCTGCACTTTCTCCCAGTGTCTGTGTGGGTTTCCTCCGGGTGCTCTGGTTTCCTCCCACAAGTCCCGAAAGATGCGCTTGTTAGGTGAATTGGACATTGTGAATTCTCCCTCGGTGTACCCAAACAGGCGTCAGAGTATGTTGACTCGGGGCTTTTCACAGTAACTTCACGCAGTGTTAATGTAAGCCTACTTGTGACAATAATAAAAATTCTGTCTTTGGGTATTTTAAGGAGCAGGTAGAACCTCCTTGGTTCTACCTGTTGTCCCCTCAGATATTCCCATCTGTTTTTGGTTAATGTGTCTGGAGTCTGGGTTCTTCCAGTCCGTCTCCAATTCTCCTTCCTGTCTCGGGTATATGGGTCTAGGTAGCTTGGTGTTGTGATTCGTGTTGTTTAGTTGTCTGTCTGTCTCCAGCAGGTATTGTTGTCTCTCGATAATGACTGTGCTGCTACCCTTGTCTTCTGGTCTTATGAACATATCCGTGTTGGATCCAAGCTCCCGGATTGTCTGTCTTCTCTCCGGGTAAGATTCTGTTTGTCTCTTGTATTTCACGACTGTGACAGGGCAGAGGCCTGATTGAAGGGATTCAGACATGGGAGTCCTGGGAAAGATAAGCAAGGATTTGGGAGGTGACAACATGGACAAAGAGTTTGGAGAGAGAGGTTGAAGATGGGGCAGTAATTTGTAAGGATGGCAGGGTCAAGGGTTTGTTTTATTGAGGGGGTGATGATGGCAGATTTGAAGGACAGAGGGACAGTACCTGAAGAGAGAGAAATGTTGACAACATCCATGGACACAGGGTAGTTAGCTGATCAGTGGCTCAGTGGGAGCTGATCAGTGGCTCAGTGGGAATAGGGTCGATGGAGCAGGGGCTGGGTCTCATGGACAAGATGAGCTCTGAGAGGGCATGAGGGGAGCTGGGAGAGAAACTAGAGAAAGATGTGGGTTCAGGGCTTGGGAAAGGATGACATTTAGAGACAATTTGGTCCGTGGGCTCGTGGAAGGGAGGGAAGCAGCAGAGGCCGCTGATCGGATTTACTCAATCTCAGTCACAAAGAAGCTCCACAAGCTCCTCACACTTCTTATCATAGAATTTACAGTGCAGGAGGCCATTCGGCCCATCGAGTCTGCACCGGCTCTTGGAAAGAGCACCCTACCCAAGGTCAACACCTTCACCCTATCCCCATAACCCAGTAACCCCACCCAACACTAAGGGCAATTTTGGACACTAAGGGCAATTTAGCATGGCCAATCCACCTAACCTGCACATCTTTGGACTGTGGGAGGAAACCGGAGCACCCGGAGGAAACCCACGCACACATGGGGAGGATGTGCAGACTCCGCACAGACAGTGACCCAAGCTGGAATCGAACCTGGGACCCTGGAGCTGTGAAGCAATTGTGCTATCCACAATGCGACCGTGCTGCCTTCTTGTTGGAGGTGAGTATGGAAGAGACAGGGGAGAGCGAGAGTACTTCAAAAGGAACTAACTTGTGTAAGAGATATTAAAAAGTTTCAGCACACTGCGTATTTAACACAAGTTTAATTTATTTGACTGTTACACAGAATATTAGCCCCTGTAAATGGGCTGGAGTTTGTTATCAGCAGAAAGAGACCCAAATGAACACGGTTCAGCCCTGATTGTGAGGAACAGCAAAATCCAATCACTATGGTTACTTGTGGCCTCGTTGGTGTCTCAGCAGGTGGTATGAAGTGGTGAATCCCTTCCCACACTTGGAGCAGGTGAATGGTCTCTCCCCAGTGTGAACTCGCTGGTGCCTCTGCAGGGTGGATAGCTGAGTGAATCCCTTCCCACACCAGGAACAGGCGAATGGCCTCTCCCCAGTGTGAATTCGCTGATGTACAGTGAGGTTAGCTGATCGACGGAACCCAGTCCCGCAGCGAGAGCACCTGAAGGGTCTCTCGTCAGTGTGAACACGTTGATGGCTCATCAGTTCCCCAGAGCTTTTATAGCCTTTCCCGCAGTCTGGACATTGAAACGGCCTCTCCCCAGTGTGAACTCGCTGGTGACGCAAGAGGTGGGTTGAAATAGTAAATCCCTTCCCACATTCGGAGCAGGTGAATGGCCTCTCCCCAGTGTGAATTCGCTGGTGCTTCTGCAGAGTGGATGAATCACTGAATCCCTTCCCACAGTCTGAGCAGGTGAACGGTCTCTCCCCAGTGTGAACTCGCTGGTGCTGCTGCAGGGCGGATAGCTGAGTGAATCCCTTCCCACACCAGGAACAGGCGAATGGCCTCTCCCCGGTGTGAATTCGCTGATGTACAGTGAGGTTAGATGATCGACTGAACCCAGTCCCGCAGCGAGAGCACCTGAAGGGTCTCTCGTCAGTGTGAACACGTTGATGGCTTATCAGTTCCCCAGAGCTTTTATAGCCTTTCCCGCAGTCTGGACATTGAAACGGCCTCTCCCCAGTGTGAACTCGCTGGTGACTCAAGAGGTGGGTTGAAATAGTAAATCCCTTCCCACATTCTGAGCAGGTAAATGGCCTCTCCCCAGTGTGAATTCGCTGGTGCTTCTGCAGAGTGGATGAATCACTGAATCCCTTCCCACATTCTGAGCAGGTGAATGGCCTCACCCCAGTGTGAACTCGCTGGTGTCTCAGCAGGTTGGCTGAAATAGTAAATGCCACCCCACATTCTGAGCAGGTGAATGGTCTCTCCCCAGTGTGAACTTGCTGGTGTGTGGACAGATTAGATGACTCAGTGAATCCCTTCCCACACTTGGAGCAGGTGAATGGTCTCTCCCCAGTGTGACTGCGTCGATGAGTTTCCAGATTGGATGGGTAAGTGAATCCTTTCCCACAGTCCCCACATTTCCACGGTTTCTCCACAGAGTGACTGCATTTGTGGCTTGTGAGGCCTGATGATTGACTGAAACCTCGTCCACACACACAACACGTGTACGGTTTCTCCCCGCTGTGAACGATGCTTTTTCCTTCCATGTTCAAAGTACGATGATATTCAGGATATGATAAATTGAGGACTCTGTCAGATCCTGACGTGATGCTTGGTTTGAGTATCCGGACTTTGAAGCCTCCTCTTCGAACACCCTGTGAAACTGATTTAAAACAGAAAATAGAGAGTGAGAGAAAACACCAAAAACACAAAGGCAGGTTGTGGAAATTGAGCTGAATGAATCTGGTAATTTGTGGGGCCGGCACTAGGATAATGTGACCATGAAAACTGCTGGATTGTCGTAAAAATCCAACTGACCTCTTTGGGAGGAAAGAGGAAGCGGTGAAGAGGGATTTTGTATATCTCCAAGACATATTTAGAGAGTAGTTGGTGAAGCAAATTCGATCTTGAGCTTCATAAATAGTAATATTGATAATGAAACAATGCTTCTGGTGGCACATAGAACATACATTGCAGAAGGAGGCCATTCGGCCCATCGAGTCTGCACTGACCCACTTAAGCCCTCACCTCCACCCTCTCCCCGTAACCCAATAACCCCTCCTAACCTTATTTGGTCACTAAGGGCAATTTATCATGGTCAATCCATCTTAAAATGCTCTCTGAGATGCACTCAGTTCAAGGGCAATTAGTGATGGGCAGTGAATGCTGGCCCAGCCAGCGACACACACATCCCGTGAATGAACAGAAAAGAAAATCTGCCATCCTTACCTGGTCTGGCCGACACGATTCCTAACCACAGCAATGTGGTTGACTCTTTAAATGCCCTCCGAGATGGCCGAGCAAGCCACTCGGTTTGAGGGAAATTAGGGATGGGCAATAAATGTTGGCCCAGCCAGTGACTCCCACAAATGAATAAAATGAAATGCTGGAGACTCCAGTCAGTCAGTCAATCCGGGAGAGTTGGCATCCGGTCCAGACTCGCAGCACATGCGCCCTGCGGCTCCTTGTCCTCTGTAAAGATGGCGGCCGGTAACCCGAGCCTGTCACCGCTCAGCTCACTCTGTTTGATGCTGTCTAAGACGGGACCGTTAACATTTTCCTCGGGAGTTGAAGCCTCCACGGGGTATTTATGAAGCCTCCCGGCTCACTCCGCAGCTTCTATCGCTCCCCGGCCACCCACCGGCTCCATTCCTGAAAGTCGCTTGATTGCTTCTTCCCCGCTCCTGCACCGTCAGCAACAACCTGAACTGCGCATGCACGAGTCACAGCCCGATTGGCGCATGCTCCAGTCATAGCTGGACTCTGCGCATGTGCGAGGAGCTTCTGTAATGTGGATTGAACACATTCCCAGCTGCAATGCATGATGGGTAATAACTCCGCCATTGAAATCGACATTGCTGATAGAAATTCTTTGCGAACCGATTCTGATTGGTACCATTGTGCCAAGGCATCAAATGTATTAGATAAATTAATAGGGCACCTACATAGACAGGCCCTCCACCACAGGTCTGTCCTGGGTGTGATTGACAACAGACCAAACACGAACAGTGAGATGTTAACGTGTTGGAGTCTGAGCAGGTTCAGGTGAACAGTGATTTGTGTCCCCCTGGACCGAATAGTTAAACTGCCCCTCGCCAATAACAATGTGCTGACATTGGATCAAATGGTTTGGGGCTTTTAAAGTTGGAGTGTTAACAAGTGGGAAAACTGAGGAAATCCCTTTGCACATGTGAAGTGTGTGAGTGATCTCCATCTGAACTGCTCCTGAACTGCACATTAGATTAATTAATGACTAACTCATATTTATTCTCATCCAGTGGAAACATTTTCCACTTGTCTATCATATCAAACCTTTTCATAATCTTACAGGATCAGGTCATCCTTCATTCCCTTTTCCTGAGAAAAGGTTTACACCCTGTCCAATCCCTCTTGCCAGGTATAACCTGCCAGTTCAGGCATAATTCAAATATCTTTTCCTGCATCTTCTCCAGTCCTTCGAGATCCATTTTACAATATGGAGACTTTAACTAATCTGAGCCGCAAACTCGCCGTTGTCCCCAATGCCTGTATGTTGCAGTGTTTTAGTCATTTTACTGTTAGCTGAACGAAAGATGGGACAGAATAAGATCCAACGAGCCAGTCTGTAATACTGTAGAACATCTACAAACTTGCCTCTTCCCCGTACTGCTAAACAGTTGACTTTTTCACTCTCCTCCACAATAGTCCTCAACACCGGCGCCCTGCAAGGGTGCGTACTTAGCCCCCTACTCTACTCCCTGTACACACACAACTGCGTGGCAAAACCTGGTTCCAACTCCATCTACAAGTTTGCTGACGATACGACCATAGTGGGCCGGATCTCGAATAACGATGAGTCCGAATCCAGGAGGCAGATAGAGAACCTAGTGGAGTGGTGTAGCGACAACAATCTCTCTCAATGCCAGCAAAACTAAAGAGCTGGTAATTGACTTCAGGAAGCAAAGTACTGTACACACCCCTGTCAGCATCAACGGGGCTGAGGTGGAGATGGTTAGCAATTTCAAATTCCTAGGGGTGCACATCTCCAAAAATCTGTCCTGGTCCACCCACGTCAACGCTACCACCAAGAAAGCACAACAGCGCCTATACATCCTCAGGAAACTAAGGAAATTCGGCATGTCCACATTGACTCTTACCAACTTTTACAGATGCACCATAGAAAGCATCCTATCGGGCTGCATCACAGCCTGGTATGGCAACTGCTCGGCCCAGGACCGCAAGAAACTTCAGAGAGTCGTGAACACCGCCCAGTCCATCACACGAACCTGCCTCCCATCCATTGACTCCATCTACACCTCCCGCTGCCTGCGGAAAGCAGGCAGTATAATCAAAGATCCCTCCCACCCGGCTTACTCACTCTTCCAACTTCTTCCATCGGGCAGGAGATACAGAAGTCTGAGAACACGCACGAACAGACTCAAAAACAGTTTCTTCTCCACTGTCACCAGACTCCTAAATGACCCTCTTATGGACTGACTTCATTAACACTACACCCTGTATGCTTCATCCGATGCCAGTGCTTATGTAGTTACATTGTATATGTTGTGCTGCGCTATTACGTATTTTCTTTTATTCCCTTTTCTTCTCATGTACTTAATGATCTGTTGAGCTGCTCGCAGAAAAATGCTTTTCACTGTACCTCGGTACATGTTACAATAAACAAATCCAATCCATTCCCGTGCCACCTCGATGCCTAGATATTAATAAGAACACAAGAACTAGAAGCAGGAGTAGGCCATCTGGCCCCTCGAGCCTGCTCCACCATTCAATGAGATCATGGCTGATCTTTTGTGGACTCAGCTCCACTTTCCTGCCCGAACACCACAACCCTTAATCCCTCTATTCTTCAAAAAACTATCTATCTTTATCTTAAAAACATTTAGTGAAGGAGCCTCTACTGCTTCACTGGGCAAGGAATTCCATAGATTCACAACCCTTTGGGTGAAGAAGTTCCTCCTAAACTCAGTCCTAAATCTACTTCCACTTATTTTGAGGCTATGCCCCCTGGTTCTGCTTTCACCCGCCAGTGGAAACAACCTGCCCGCATCTATCCTATCTAGTCCTTTCATAATTTTATATGTTTCTATAAGATCCCCCCTCATCCTTCTAAATTCCAACGAGTACAGTCCCAGTCTACTCAACCTCTCCTCGTAATCCAACCCCTTCAGCTCTGGGATTAACCTAGTGAATCTCCTCTGCACACCCTCCAGTGCCAGTACATCCTTTCTCAAGTAAGGAGACCAAAACTGAACACAATACTCCAGGTGTGGCCTCACTAACACCTTATACAATTGCAGCAAAACCTCCCTAGTCTTAAACTCCAACCCTCTAGCAATGAAGGACAAAATTCCATTTGACTTCTTAATCACCTGTTGCACCTGTAAACCAACTTGTTGCGACTCATGCACTAGCACACCCAGGTCTCTCTGCACAGCAGCATGTTTTAATATTTTATTTAAATAATAATCCCTTTTGCTGTTATTCCTACCAAAATGGATAACCTCACATTTGTCAACATTGTATTCCATCTGCCAGACCCTAGCCCATTCACTTAGCCTATCCAAATCACTCTGCAGACTTCCAGTATCCTCTGCACTTTTTGCTTCACCACTTATCTTATGTGCCGTCTGCAAACTTGGACACATTGCCCTTGGTCCCCAACTCCAAATCATCTATGTAAATTGTGAACAGTTGTGGCCCCACACTGATCCCTGAAGGACACCACTAGCTACTGATTGCCAACCAGAGAAACACCCATTAATCCCCACTCTTTATTTCTATTAATTAACCAATCCTCTATCCATGCTACTACTTTCCCCTTAATGCCATGCATCTTTATCTTATGCAGCAACCTTTTGTGTGGCACCTTGTCAAAGGCTTTCTGGAAATCCAGATATACCACATCCATTGGCTCCCCGTTATCTACCGCACTGTTAATGTCCTCAAAAAATTCCACTAAATTAGTTAGGCACGACCTGCCCTTTATGAACCCATGCTGCATCTGCCCAATGGGACAATTTCCAACCAGATGTCTTGCTATTTCTTCCTTGATGATAGATTCCAGCATCTTCCCTACTACCGAAGTTAAGCTCACTGGCCTATAATTACCCGCTTTCTGCTTACCTCTTTTTTTAAACAGTGGTGTCACGTTTGCTAATTTCCATCTGCCGGAACCACCCCAGAGTCTAGTGAATTATGGTAAATTATCACTAGTGCATTTGCAATTTCCCAAGCCATCTATTTTAGCACTCTGGGGTGCATTCCATCAGGGCCAGGAGACTTGTCTACCTTTAGCCCCATTAGCTTGCCCATCACTACCTCCTTGGTGATAACAATCCTCTCAAGGTCCTCACCTGTCATAGCCTCATTTCCACCAGTCACTGGCATGTTATTTGTGTCTTCCACTGTGAAGACCAACCCAAAAAACCTGTTCAGTTCCTCAGCCATTTCCACATCTCCCATTATTAAATCTCCCTTCTCATCCTCTAAAGGACCAATATTTACCTTTGCCACTCTTTTTTGTTTTATATATTTGTAGAAACCTTTACTATCTGTTTTTATGTTGAGCAAGTTTACTCTCATAATCTATCTTACTCTTCTTCATAGCTTTTTTTAAGTAGCTTTCTGTTGCCCCCTAAAGATTTCCCAGTCCTCTAGTCTCCCACTGATCTTTGCTACTTTGTATGCTTTTTCCTTCAATTTGATACTCTCCCTTATTTCCTTAGATATCCACGGTCGATTTTCCCTCTTTCTACCGTCCTTCCTTTTTGTTGGTAAAACCTTTGCTGAGCACTGTGAAAAATAGCTTGGGAGGTTCTCCATTGTTCCTCAACTGTTTCACCATAAAGTCTTTGCTCCCAGTCAACCTTAGCTAGTTCTTCTGTCATCCCATTGTAATCTCCTTTGTTTAAGCACAAAACACTCGTGCTTGATTTTACCTTCTCACCCTCCATCTGTATTTTAAATTCCACCATATTGTGATTGCTCCTTCCGAGAGGATCCCTAACTATGAGATCATTAATCAATCCTGTCTCATTACACGGGACCAGATCTAGGACCGCTTGTTCCCTCGTAGGTTCCATTACATACTGTTCTGGGAAACTATCGCAGATACATTCTATAAACTCCCCCTCAAGGCTGCCTTGACCGACCTGGTTAAACCAATCGACATGTAGATTAAAATCCCCCATGATAACTGCTATACCATTTCTACATGCATTGGTTATTTCTTTGTTTAGTGCCTGCCCCACCATAATGTTACTATTTGGTGGCCTATAGACTACTCCTATCAGTTACTTTTTCGCCTTACTATTCCTGATTTCCACCCAAATGGATTCAACCTTATCCTCCATAGCACCTATGTCATCCTTAAATAACAGAGCTACACCACCTCCCTTACCATCCACTCTGTCTTTCCAAATAGTTTGATACCCTTGGATATTTAACTCCCAGTCGTGACCATCCTTTAACCATGTTTCATTAATGGTCACTAAATCATAGTCATTCACGATGATTTGTGCCATCAACTCATTTACCTTATTCCAAAAACTACGAGCATTCAGGTAAAGTACACTTATGTTGGCTTTTTTACCTCTGTTCTGAATCTTAACACCTCGATCAGTAATCTCTCCTCAGTTATATTTCCTCTTAACCTTTCTCCTAATTTTCCTTGTCGTTGAACCCATATCTTCATGTAACAACCTGCCGCGTCGCTTGCCATTAATGTTTTCACTTCCCGTTTTATTCCTTTTAGTATTCCTGGTCCTACTCACTGTGTTCCCCTCAGTCACTGTACCTTGTACTGTCGCACTTTTTGATTTTTGACTGTGGCTTCTCTGCCTTACACTTTCCCCCTTACTGTCCCCTTACTGCCTTTTGTTTCTGTCCCTGTTTGAAAATGAAATGAATGAAATGAAAATCGCTTATTGTCACAAGTAGGCTTCAATGAAGTTACTGTGAAAAGCCCCTAGTCACCACATTCCGGTGCCTGTTCGGGGAGGCTGTTACGGGAATTGAACAGTGCTGCTGGCCTGCCTTGGTCTGCTTTCAAAGCCAGCGATTTAGCCCTGAGCTAAACAGCCCCTGCCTTTACTACCTTCCAACTTCCTGCATCGGTTCCCATTCCCGACACATTAGTTTAATCTCTCCTCAACAGCTCTGGCAAACACCGCCCCCCCCCCCCCCCCCCAGGATATCGGTTCCAGTCCTGCCCAGGTGCAGACCATCCGGTTTGTACTGGTCCCACCTCCCCCAGAACCGGTTCCAATGCCCCAGGAATTTGAATCCCTCCCTCTTGCACCATCTCTCGAGCCACGCATTCATCCTATCTATCCTGACATTCCTACTCTGACTAGCTTGTGGCACTGGTAGCAATCCTAAGATTATTACCTTTGAGGTCCTACTTTTTAGTTTAACTCCGAACTCCCTGAATTCAGCTTGTAGGACTTCGTCCCGTTGTTTTACCTATACTGTTGGAGCCTATGTGCACCACGACAGCTGGCTGTTCACCGCCCCCCCCCCCCCCCCCCCAGAATGTCCCGCAGCCGCTCCGAGACATCCTTGACCCTTGAACCAGGGAGGCAACACACCATCCTGGAGTCTCGATTGTGTCCGCAGAACCGCCTGTCTATTCCCCTTACAATTGAGTCCCCTATCACTATAGCCCTGCCATTCTTCTTCCTGCCCAGCTGCGCAGCAGAGCCAGCCACGGTGCCATGAACCTGGCTGCTGCTGCCTTCCCCTGGTGAGTCATCTCCCTCAACAGTATCCAAAGCGGTATATCTGTTTTGCAGGGAGATGACCGCAGAGGACACCTGCACTGCCTTCCTACTCTTGCTCTGTCTTTTGGTCACCCATTTTCTATCTCCCTCAGTACCTTTCACCTGTGGTGTGACCAACTCGCTAAACGTGCTATCCACGACGTCCTCAGCATCGCGGATGCTCCAAAGTGAGTCCATCCGCAGCTCCAGAGCCGTCAAGCGGTCTAACAGGAGCTGCAACTGGACACACTTCTTGCACATGAAGGAGCCTGGGACAGTGGACGTGTCCCTGAGCTCCCACATAGCACACCAGGAGCATGACACGGGTCTGAGATCTCCTGCCATGTCTTCAACCTTCTGTTAACTTCAACAATTACAAATTCCAAAAAAATAAATAAATAATTAAACAACAAAGAAAAAAAAAATATATATGGCAATGAAAAGAAAAAGAAAACAGAAACACTACTTACCAGCTACTTACCAGGGATGAAAAGCACCTCCTCCCCACCCCGCTTCGAATTCCCACCGAGATTCAAATTCCCAAACTCACTCTTGGTTCTGTCTCACTCTGGCTGTGTCTTCTATGGCTCACTGGGAGAACTCACTGACAGTAAGTTTACAAGTTGCTCTTTAAATTAATATTGAAAGCATCCCCTTACCATCCTGAACGACAGCTCCCCCAATCGCCTCTCCTTCCCCTTGCCTGGACTGCAAACATCTCACTTTTCCCCATATTTAGTTTATATGCCGAAAACCGGACAAATTCCCCCAGAATCCTCATAATTTCTTCCATTCCTTCTAGGGGGCCGGAACATACAGGAGCAGGTTGTCTGCGTAAAGCGAGATTCTGTGTTCCACTCCAACCCGGCCAGCCTCTGGAGGCTCTCAGCCCAATTGCCAGCGGCTCTATGGCTAACCCGAACAGCAGCGGGGAGAGGGGGCATCCCTGTCTCGTCCCCCGATGCAGCCGGAAATAGTTCGATGTTGATCTATTCATTCGTACGCTCGCAACAGGAGCCTGATACAACAGCCTGACCCGGTCAATAAAGTCCCGCCCAAATCCAAACCGCCCCAGTACCTCCCACAGATATTCCCATTCCACCCGATCAAGAGCCTTCTCTGCGTCCATTGCGACCACTACCTCCACGTCCCAACTTCTGGGGGCATCATAATCACATTTCTTTTTTAAAAATAAATTTAGAGTACTCAATTCATTTTTCCCAATTAAGGGGCAATTTAGCGTGGCCAATCCACCTACCCCTCACATCTTTTGGTTGTGGGGGCGAAACCCACGCAAACACGGGCAGCATGGTAGCATTGTGGATAGCACAATTGCTTCACAGCTCCAGGGTCCCAGGTTCGATTCCGGCTTGGGTCACTGTCTGTGCGGAGTCTGCACATCCTCCCCGTGTGTGCGTGGGTTTCCTCCGGGTGCTCCAGTTTCCTCCCACAGTCCAAAGATGTGCAGGTTAGGTGGATTGGCCATGATAAGTTGCCCTTAGTGTCCAAAATTGCCCGTAGTGTTGGGTGGGGTTACTGGGTTATGGGGATAGGGTGGAGATGTTGACCTTAGGTAGGGTGCTCTTTCCAAGAGCCGGTGCAGACTCGATGGGCCAAATGGCCTACTTCTGCACTGTAAATTCTATGATCTAATGTGCAAACTCCACATAGACAGTGACCCAGGGCTGGTATTCGAATCCGGGTCCTCAGTGACGTAGTTTTGTAAACTCTTTTTCCGGGACAATAGAAGATTTGTATTCGGGAAATTCAGACTAAATATTGCATTAAGATCAGACAGAAATCAGTTGATTCACCAGGATCTGAATATCATCCTTCGAATGTGGAAGGAGAAATGTTTCTCTGTTCTGAGTGAGAAAAGATTTCAAACATCAGTGTGACTGGAAAAGCACCAAGACCCACACAACACACAGCCGAGTGAGCGAGTTGAGTGAACTGACTGTGTAAACTGGGTTCGAATCCTACTACCGCAGGTGATGGAATTTAAACTCAATATAATATCTGGAATTAAAAGTCTATGAAACCAGCTGGTTCACTGATGTCCTTTAGGGAGGGAAATCTGCCGTCCTTACCCAGTCTGGCCGACATGTGACTCCAGACCCATAAGCAATGTGGTTGACTCTAACCAGCCCTCAAGGGCAATGAGGGATGGGTAATAAATGCTGGCACAGCCTGCGACGCCCACGTCCATTGAATTTAAAAAAAAATTGTTTCATTAATTATAACTCAATTAATGATCACTACTTATTTAATCATCTGGACAGACATACAGCTAATTAATACAGTAAATTTTAATGAATACATTTGGTTAATACCAGATACACTGGTAACACTGAGTAGTACTAAACTCGGTATGCTTCATCCGGTGTCTGTCTCTATGTATTTTCATTGTTTATTTATCCTATGTCCTAGATTTTTTCATGTATGGAACAATCTGTCTGGACTGCTCGCAGAACAATACTTTTCAGAATGGCATGTGGTGCAGTGGTTAGCACTGAGACGACGGCGCTGAGGACCCGTGTTGGAATCCCGTCCCTGGGTCACTGTCTCCAAACTCCATGTGGAGTTTGCACATTCTCCCCGTGTCTGCGTGAGTTTCACCCCCACAACCCAAAGTTGTGCAGGTTTAGCGGATTGGCCATGTTAAATTGCCCCATCATAATCGGGTACTCGAAATTTATATTAAAAAAAACAATACTTTTCACTGTACCTCACTGAGCCTTCTTAAAAATTATTCATTCACGGGAGGTGGGGGTCACTGGCTGGGCCAGCATTTACTTCTCATTCCAATTGCCCTTGAACTGTGTGTCTTGTGAGGTGTTTCAGAGGGCACTTACAAATCAATCACAACATTGCTGTGGATCTGGAGTCACATGTAGGCCAGGCCACATAAGGAGAGCAGATTCCCAAAGGACATGAGTGAACCAGACGGGTTTTTACAACAATCCACAATCTCATCATTAGACTTTTAATTTGAGACTTTTATTCAATGTGAATATCTGTCATGGCCAGATTCGATCCCAGATCCCCAGAGCATTAATCTGGGTCTCTGGATTACTAGCCCAATAAATAATACCATTACACCACTGCCCAGCCCACAATGTCTAGTAACTTCTCAAAATTACAAAGTAATTTATTTTTTCAAACAAATTCTGAAAGCTCTGCAGTTTCTGGAAACATTTTGATTGAAAGTGTTATTTTTTAAAATAAAGATCTAGTTTTTACAACATAATTACCTAATACACCAATTCACTAATGATAATCAATGTTCACTACAGAATAATCATTAATGTAATTATTGTTTTTTGCTCTGAAATCAATACATAGTTAATATAGAAAAGGTACAGAAGGTGAAATGGCTACAGGAGGCACATGTTCAAGGTATAAAAGGGCTTCCTTGTCCTTGTTACTAATCACAGTGAATACACTTTGAAAATAACAGTTTTAAAACTAAATGCGATTACACATGCGTACTTACAGCTTCTTACATCACAACAGTGAATATGTTTCAAAAGTACTCCACTGGCTTTCAAAGACTTCAGAAGGACCAGTGGCAGTACAAGGTTTTATAGAAATGTACATTTGTTCTAATAGTCTGCAAACTAGGATATGCCCCTGTCTCTGGATCTCTAAAGGCTTAATTACCTGCAAATGCTCGCACCCCTGTCTCTGGAAAGACTTAATTAGTTGCAAATGCTCGCACCCCTGTCTCTGGAAAGACTTAATTAGTTGCAAATGCTCGCATTCAAAGCCTGGTCTTGGATCTTTGTCCATATATATATTTCTAGAACCTACATCTTCATTCACCTGAGGAAGGAGCAGTGCTCCGAAAGCTAGTGATTTGAAACAAACCTGTTGCACTTTAACCTGGTGTTGCAAGACTTCTATCTGCAGGATGATTCTGAAGGGTTTGCTCCAGTTCAGAGGACGGGTCCGGAGGACTGACCGAGAGCGGCTGGTCCTCCAACCAATCAGGGTGAATGGGAGGCGGAACAAAGGCGTCGCTCTCGCTCACTACGCATGCGCTCCGCCGCGTACTTCGTCCACCCGGGCCTGTCTCGGGGAGAAGCCCGAGCAGCGTTCGCCGGTTCAACTGCCGTATTCGAGCTTCGTATTCGGGGCTGAGGGCCTACACGGAGTGTTTATGAAGCCTCCCGACCCCTCAACCGGCTCTATCCATCCCACATAACTCACCGAGCGGGATCTGACCAGAGAACAATTTCGACCCGACCGCTTGAATCCTACGCTACCATCGGCACTGCGCATGCTCCAATTCACGGGGGAGGCCGGGGCTCAGCCCCGCCCCTCATTCACTCCGATTGGTTGAAGGACCAGCCGCTCCGCTCGGTTTCCCAGTTACGCCCCTCTCTTCCTATTGGACCATAGCTGCCGTCAATCATTCCCAGGGCCTGGTGAGCTGGAGCATGCGCAGTGCCGATGCTGGACTCGGCCGGGAGGTTTCACTGAAACCCGGTGAAGGCTCCAAACACCAATAAGACGTTTCCGGGCCCGGGTTTGCATCGAGCCGGGGGACAGCTGCGGCCTGCTCCCGGTGACAGGCCTGAGTTAACGGCCGCCGGCTTTATAGAGGCTGCAAACCCGCAGGGGGCAAAACATCAGAGATAGAGTTTGTTGTGAAACCAATGGGATATTGTAAAGCAGGAGGTCAGGGTTACAGTCAACAACAACAACTTCTATTTATATAACACCTTTAACATCATAAATCATCCCAGTCAACTTCACAGCAACATTATAAAACAAAGTGAGACACCCAGACACAAAAGGAGATATCAGGACAATTGACCAAAAACGTGGACAAAGAGATGAGTTTTAAAGAGTCTGAAAGGAGGTGAGTGAGGTGGAGACGGGGAGGTTTAGGGAGGGAATTCAGTGCTTGGGGCAGAAGGAACTTAAAACCGCGGCGAAGTAATTAGAATCGAGAGTGTACAAGAGTCCAGGATCAGAGCTGTGCAGATATCTCAGGGGGTTGTGGAGATGACAGACAAAGGGAGAGACGAGGCCATGGAGGGATTTGAAAACAAGGGTGAGAATTGACTGGGAGCGAATGCAAGTTCGGAGCACAGGGATCATAGGGGAAAGGAACTTGCTGTGAATTAAGACATGGGTAGCAGACTTTTGGATGGCTTTAGGTTTACAGAGGTAGAATGTGGGAGAGCAGCCAGGTGTGTGATGAAATTGTCGAATCGGGGGGTAACGATGGTAAATTGCCTTAGTATCTAAAAAGGTTGGGGGGGGGTGGTTACGGGTGAAGGTGGAGGTGTGGGCTTAGCTCGGGAGCTCTTTCCAAGGGCCAGTGCAGACTCGATGGGCGGAATGGCCTCCTTCTGCACTGTAAATTCTATGAGGTCAGAAGCTCATATTGGATCAAGTATGAAACCAAGTTTACAAAGAGACTGGCGAAGTCTCAGACTGTTGCCAGGGAGAGGGATAGAGTCGGTATGTCAGGAATGGAGATTGGACTTCCGGGTGCGGCGATGACCAGCTAAGTCGCACGTTTCGGCAGCTCCCGGTGGAACGGACTTTTGGGCTCTTAATAGGAGCCCCAACGGCAATTTTAACGGCTAAAAACAGTGCGGTAAACCAGAAGGGAATCCCCCCTGGACACGGATGGAAAAAGGAGAGGAAAGTGGCCGGATTGCGGTGGATCCTCTAGAGCAGCGGCCAGGAAGGCAAGCACAAAGCAAGATGGCGTCGGAAGGTGGCAGTTTAATATGGGACCCTGACCAACAAGAGTTCCTGCGGCGCTGCGTGGAAGAACTTAAAAAGGAGATGAAGAAGGAGCTGTTGGCCCCGATATTACAGGCGATTGAAGGGCTAAAGGAGGAGCAAAAGACCCAGGAGCAGGAGCTTCGGGTCGTGAAGGCAAAGGCTGCTGAGAATGAGGACGAAATACAGGGCCTGGTGGTGAAGACAGAGATGCACGAGGCACAACACAAAAGGTGTGTGGAAAGGCTGGAGGTGCTCGAGAATAATGCGAGGAGGAAGAATTTAAGGATTCTTGGTCTTCCCGAAGGTGCAGAAGGGGCGGACGTCGGGGCATATGTGAGCACGAGGCTTCACTCGTTAATGGGATCGGAGGCCCCGACGGGCCCGTTGGAGGTGGAGGGAGCTTATCGAGTTATGGCGCGAAGACCGAGGGCTGGAGAAATTCCTCGAGCCATAGTGGTGAGATTTCTCCGATATAAGGACAGAGAGATGGTCCTCAGATGGGCAAAGAAAACCCGGAGCAGTAGGTGGGAGAACGCGGTGATCCGCGTATATCAAGATTGGAGTGCGGAGGTGGCGGGAAGGAGGGCAAGCTTTAATCGGGCCAAGGCGGTGCTGCACAAAAGGAAGGTTAAATTTGGAATGCTGCAGCCGGCAAGACTGTGGGTCACATATCAAGGGAAACACCACTACTTTGAAACGGCAGAAGAGGCGTGGACATTTATTGTCGAGGAGAAACTGGAATAAGCGGGCTATAAAAAGAACATTTGGGACAAAGTGGTGGGGTGAAGGGGGGGGGGAAATGGGGGAAGAGATGATTTTCCTGTAACTTTTCTCTCTTCCCCATGTCGTGGGGGAGGGGGGGAGGGAGGATGGGGAGCTGGGGGCGCCGGCCATTGGGGGTGGGGCCAAATGGGAAGCGCTGGCTTTGTTCCCGCGCTATGGTAATCATGGCGGGAACAGGGAAGCAGGAAGGAGGGGGCCTCGCACAGTGGGGGCCGAGGTCACGGGGGGAAGCCGAGGTCGGCCAGAGTTTGCTGAATTCTGGGAGCAACATGGGGGGGTGCAATTACGCTAGAAAGGGATCTAGCGGGGGGGGGGGTTAACTGGGTTGCTGCTGCTGGGGAGAAGGGGGAGCTGGTATGGGGTGGGGTGGTCGGGGCGGGAGGGTGCCGTTGGTGGGAGATACGGCTACGTGGGAACCGGGAGAGGAGCTGGATGGAAAAAGGAGATGGCTAGTCGACAAGGGGGGGGTGGTAAAGAGCCCCCCAACCCGGCTGATCACGTGGAATGTGAGAGGGCTGAACGGGCCGATTAAGAGGGCACGGGTACTCGCACACCTAAAAAAACTTAAGGCAGATGTGGTTATGCTGCAGGAGACGCATCTGAAACTGATAGACCAGGTCAGACTTCGCAAAGGATGGGTGGGGCAGGTGTTTCATTCGGGGCTAGACGCAAAAAACAGGGGGGTGGCTATATTCGTGGGGAAGCGGGTAATGTTTGAGGCAAAGACCATAGTGGCGGATAGGGTTCTGGGTGAGGGTGGCAAAGGTGCTTTCGAAGGTGGTGGGGGTCCGGGTCGAACCAAGCTGGGGGTTGGCTATATTCGGGGTTGCAGAATAGCCGGGAGTGAAGGAGGCGAGAGAGGCTGATGTTTTGGCCTTTGCGTCCCTAGTAGCCCGGCGCAGGATATTGTTAATGTGGAAGGAAGCCAAACCCCCGGGTGTGGAGACCTGGATAAACGACATGGCAGGGTTTATAAAGTTAGAACGGATCAAGTTCGTATTAAGGGGTTCGGCTCAAGGGTTCACCAGGCGGTGGCAACCGTTCGTCGACTACCTCACAGAAAGATAGAGGGAATGGAAAAGAAGAAGACAACAGCAGCAACCCAGGGGGGAGGGGGTGGAAGGAACCGGACGGACTCTCAGGGATGTCATTCTATATGTATAGACACTTGTTATAGGTAATGTATATAGGATTGTTGGATTATATCTTTGGAGAGTAACTATTTTTGACAAGGCAGTTGCCACTCAGTTTTGTTTTTGTTTATATATTATTTATTTATTTGTTTAAAATTGGCCACGGTTATTTATATTGCTTTGTTGTTGTTCAAAAGAAAAACTATGTACTGTTATATTTGGCCACAAAATTTTGAATAAAATATATTTTTTTTTAAAAAAGGAATGGAGATTGGAGCAGGGACTGAACAGTGGATTGAGTCTTCTCCATATTTGATTGAAGTTATTTAGTCAGCAGGAAGAGAACCAGAATGGGCCCTAAGTCTGATATCCGGTATAACTTAGTTCGAGAGGGAGAGGAAGAACAAAGGAAACCCTGGAAGATTTGGAGAAACAACCTTTGCGATTGCTCATCAAATCTCCACACAAGTCAGTTCTGGACACAAGGTTAACATCTGTTATTCTGTCTGCTCAGTCAGGGTGATTCAGATTAATGTCCGTCACAAGTCATGGATGAAGTGACTTATAAAGCATATTCTTACCTCTAATTATATAAATTTGGTAACAGGATACAGAAATAATGATCTCATACTTTATTTGGATTTCAGTCCCAGGGAGGAGGAAGAGTGTGTGGGACGGGGATTTACAGCTTTGGGGACAGAAGAGAGAAAAATATGTTTCCCCAAAACTGGAAATAACTGTTCTGAATTTCTATCCTGTGCTGATAATGTGACCTTTGTAAACTCCGTTTACATGGCATTAGGAAAGCGTTTTCAGACATGAAACAGAAACCAAATATCACATTAAGATCTGACAGTGTCACTCAATTGATCAAGACCAGAATATCCTCAGACTATGAATGTGGAATCAAAATGTTTGTGGGAAAATATTTCAAACATCAGTGTGACTGGAAAAGCACCGAGACACACACACACCCTAGTGAGAGTGTTCCAGTGAACTGACTGTGGAAAGAGCTTTAACCAGTTACAGCGTGAAAAACACACTATTCACTAAGGGGAGAAACCATACACGTGTTCTGTGTGAGGACGAAGCTTCACATGATTGTCTAAAGAGGAAACTCACAAAGACACTGACTCCATGAAGATACCATGGAAACCGTGGGGTATGATTTGCGCTTAGGGGTTTCCAAAATGCAAGAGGTCCCGTGTTCATATCCCGGACGAGCTCTGCAAAGCGCTTGACTGGGGAGGTGATGGTGTAGTGGTATTGTTACTGTGAGTAATCCTGAGACCCAGCACAATTCTCTGAGCTTCATTGTGACAAAGTTTCGAGCACTGGGAAATGCAAACCCTATTGGGGCTGGTTAGCACACTGGGCTAAATCGCTGGCTTTTAAAGCAGACCAAGGCAGGCCAGCAGCATGGTTCGATTCCCATATCAGCCTCCCCGAACAGGCGCTGAAATGTGGTGACTAGGGACTTTTCACAGTAACTTCATTGAAGCCTGCTTGTGATAATAAGCAATCTTCTTCATTGTGCTCATTTGGGATTGAGCACAGTCAGCATTGAAATGAAATGGGATAGTTTTACAGGTAGAGATTTGAGAATGATATTTTCATTATATTTGATTCCTTTTTGTTGTGTGTGTGAAACATTCTGGCGCCTTCATCCCGTTCGTGTTGAAGAAAGAGGGATGCCACAGGATCTGTACCGAGTCCCCGAGTGTTTTTTCCTATTTCGTTATCGTGAAGATAGATATTTTAAAAGATGGCTCTATTAAATCTCTGCCATTTCCTCTAAATCAGTCACAGAATCGCTTGCAACTGTCTTTATGCGCATGTTTCAGATGATAATTAAAGCTGTAAACCAATTCAATTTTGTTGTGGACTGACGAACCGCTAATATGTGAACTTTGTCAAAATGCGGACATATTTGCCATCTCATTGCTTCAGGACAATTCAGCATTTCTGATGTTGCTGAATGCATTTTGAGGCCGGGGTAAAAGTAAATAGAATTGGCTGCAGCACCCGAGATCCCGATAACATCCAGCAACAAACTTAAATTATTCTAACTTGTCTCACGGTTAATGTGAAAGATTTGATAATGTTTCTGTCCGGTTTTCAATCGGCGAATGTGAGGACCAGGACACCACAGAAAGTGCGGCACAAAGCCCATTGTGCTCGGTTGCAGCTTCACAACAGTCAGCTTTCAAATCAAATGAGAGAATGTTACTTCACAACAGATTTGAAATGGAAGTGCCAATTTTATTTGATCCTTCCTTGAACAAGATGTGAACAATTCCGTTGGTCAAATCCCGTCAGTGAAAAAGAAAGGCGGTTGTCAGCAGATCCGCACAGAACCTCCTTTCCTCATCTCTCTTTCTGCTTTGCCTCCACAGGAAGACCGAGAACAAGTGATTTGTAACCATCTCTGCCATTTCCTCTGCTTCAATTACCGTATTGCTGGCATCTGTCTTTATGAGCAGTTAGTTTAGGGAGGTGAGTAGTTAGTTTAAAAGCTCTTACCTTTACAGGAGCAGCCCTTTGGATTTCGGCGGCAGCGGTGCGCAGGGGCCTTCTTGGAGGTGAGTAGTTAGTTTAAAAGCTCTTACCTTTACAGGAGCAGCCCTTTGGATTTCGGCGGCAGCGGTGCGCAGGGGCCTTCTGGGAGGTGAGTAGTTAGTTTAAAAGCTCTTACCTTTACAGGAGCAGCCCTTTGGATTTCGGCGGCAGCGGTGCGCAGGGGCCTTCTTGGAGGTGAGTAGTTAGTTTAAAAGCTCTTACCTTTACAGGAGCAGCCCTTTGGATTTCGGCGGGAACCGGAAGTTCGACCTCTGGCAAGTCCCCCCCCCCCCCCCCCAATAAATTCTGGTGGAGAGGAAACCCGAGACACTACACGTGTAGTGTCTCCCACCCACCCTCCTCCTCTAACCTAATAATAAGACCCATTGGTGTAAGGTAAGTGCCATATTATATTATTATATTATTAGCATTGTGCAGGCCAAGGATTGGAGGTGGAGGAGCAGTCTCTGTCAGCGAGAGAACCTGAGAACATCTCAGAAGGTAAGCAAGTGATTTTTACTTTTATACCTTTTTTTCAAATTGTGTGTGTCGGGGGGAAACTGAAGTGACATCACAGAAAAGCTGTGACCTGAGTGGCTGGTTGGGATTCTAACCTAAATTTTTTTGAGTATTTGGGAACTAATTAAACATAATAACTTAATTATAATTTAGAGGATATCTAAGCCAGAGATCGGAGGATATTATAGTTAGCTATCGCATTTCTATTAGAAATCTAGTGCTAGGAAACGGATAGTTGACAGTAACTTTGTAATTAAAAAAAAAGTATTTATATAAAAAAAAAAGACAAATTTTAATTTTAATTAATTGACGCAATGTCAGTTAGAGGGGTGCTGTGCTCTGACTGTGAGATGTGGCAGGTCCGGGAGGCTTCCAGCGTCCCGGATGGCTTCATCTGCAGAAAGTGCACCCAACTGCAGCTCCTCACAGACCGCATGGTTCGGTTGGAGCAGCAATTGGATGCACTTAGGAGCATGCAGGTGGCGGAAAGCGTCATAGATCGCAGTTATGTAAGTGTGGTCACACCCAAGGTGCAGGCAGAGAAATGGGTGACCACCAGAAAGGGCAGGCAGTCAGTGCAGGAATCCCCTGTGGTTGTCCCCCTCTCGAACAGATATACCCCTTTGGATACTGTCGGGGGGGATAGCCTATCAGGGGAAAACAGCAGCAGCCAGAGCAGTGGCACCACGGCTGGCTCTGATGTTCAGAAGGGAGGGTCAAAGCGCAGAAGAGTAATAGTTATAGGGGACTCTATAGTCAGGGGAACAGATAGGCGCTTCTGTGGACGTGAAAGAGACTCCAGGATGGTATGTTGCCTCCCTGGTGCCAGGGTCCAGGATGTCTCCGAACGGGTAGAGGGAATCCTGAAGGGGGAGGGCAAACAGGTAGAGGTCGTTGTACATATTGGTACTAACGACATAGGCAGGAAGGGGCATGAGGTCCTGCAGCAGGAGTTCAGGGAGCTAGGCAGAAAGTTAAAAGACAGGACCTCGAGGGTTGTAATCTCGGGATTACTCCCTGTGCCACGTGCCAGTGAGGCTAGAAATAGGAAGATAGAGCAGACAAACACGTGGCTGAACAGTTGGTGTAGGAGGGAGGGTTTCTGTTATATGGACCACTGGGAGCTCTTCCGGGGCAGGTGTGACCTGTATAAGATGGACGGGTTGCATCTAAACCGGAGAGGCATAAATATCCTGGCCGCGAGATTTGCTAGTGTCACACGGGAGGGTTTAAACTAGTATGGCAGGGGGGTGGGCACGGGAGCAATAGGTCAGAAGGTGAGAGCGTTGAGGGAGAACTAGGGAATAGGGACAGTGTGGCTCTGAGGCAGAGCAGACGGGGAGAAGTTGCTGAACACAGCGGGTCTGGTGGCCTGAAGTGCATATGTTTTAATGCAAGGAGCATTACGGGTAAGGCAGATGAACTTAGAGCTTGGATTACTACTTGGAACTATGATGTTGTTGCCATTACAGAGACCTGGTTGAGGGAAGGGCAGGATTGGCAGCTAAACGTTCCAGGATTTAGATGTTTCAGGCGGGATAGAGGGGGAGGTAAAAGGGGAGGCGGAGTTGCGCTACTGGTTCGGGAGAATATCACAGCTGTACTGCGGGAGGACACCTCAGAGGACAGTGAGGCTATATGGGTAGAGATCAGGAATAAGAAGGGTGCAGTCACAATGTTGGGGGTTTACTACAGGCCTCCCAACAGCCAGCGGGAGATAGAGGAGCAGATAGGTAGACAGATTTTGGAAAAGAGTAAAAACAACAGGGTTGTGGTGATGGGAGACTTCAACTTCCCCAATATTGACTGGGACTCACTTAGTGCCAGGGGCTTAGACGGGGCAGAGTTTGTAAGGAGCATCCAGGAGGGCTTCTTAAAACAATATGTAAACAGTCCAACTAGGGAAGAGGCGGTACTGGACCTGGTATTGGGGAATGAGCCCGGCCAGGTGGTAGATGTTTCAGTAGGGGAGCATTTCGGTAACAGTGACCACAATTCAGTAAGTTTTAAAGTACTGGTGGACAAGGATAAGAGTGGTCCGAGGATGAATGTGCTAAATTGGGGGAAGGCTAATTATAACAATATTAGGCGGGAACTGAAGAACATAGATTGGGGGCGGATGTTTGAGGGCAAATCAACATCTGACATGTGGGAGGCTTTCAAGTGTCAGTTGATAGGAATACAGGACAGGCATGTTCCTGTGAGGAAGAAAGATAAATACGGCAATTTTCGGGAACCTTGGATGACGAATGATATTGTAGGCCTCGTCAAAAAGAAAAAGGAGGCATTTGTCAGGGCTAAAAGGCTGGGAACAGACGAAGCCTGTGTGGCATATAAGGAAAGTAGGAAGGAACTTAAGCAGGGAGTCAGGAGGGCTAGAAGGGGTCATGAAAAGTCATTGGCAAATAGGGTTAAGGAAAATCCCAAGGCTTTTTACACTTACATAAAAAGCAAGAGGGTAGCCAGGGAAAGGGTTGGCCCACTGAAGGATAGGCAAGGGAATCTATGTGTGGAGCCAGAGGAAATGGGCGAGGTACTAAATGAATACTTTGCATCAGTATTCACCAAAGAGAAGGAATTGGTAGATGTTGAGTCTGGAGAAGGGGGTGTAGATAGCCTGGGTCACATTGTGATCCAAAAAGACGAGGTGTTGGGTGTCTTAAAAAATATTAAGGTAGATAAGTCCCCAGGGCCGGATGGGATCTACCCCAGAATACTGAAGGAGGCTGGAGAGGAAATTGCTGAGGCCTTGACAGAAATCTTTGGATCCTCGCTGTCTTCAGGGGATGTCCCGGAGGACTGGAGAATAGCCAATGTTGTTCCTCTGTTTAAGAAGGGTGGCAGGGATAATCCCGGGAACTACAGGCCGGTGAGCCTTACTTCAGTGGTAGGGAAATTACTGGAGAGAATTCTTCGAGACAGGATCTACTCCCATTTGGAAGCAAATGGACGTATTAGTGAGAGGCAGCACGGTTTTGTGAAGGGGAGGTCGTGTCTCACTAACTTGATAGAGTTTTTCGAGGAGGTCACTAAGATGATTGATGCAGGTAGGGCAGTAGATGTTGTCTATATGGACTTCAGTAAGGCCTTTGACAAGGTCCCTCATGGTAGACTAGTACAAAAGGTGAAGTCACACGGGATCAGGGGTGAACTGGCAAGGTGGATACAGAACTGGCTAGGCCATAGAAGGCAGAGGGTAGCAATGGAGGGATGCTTTTCTAATTGGAGGGCTGTGACCAGTGGTGTTCCACAGGGATCAGTGCTGGGACCTTTGCTCTTTGTAGTATATATAAATGATTTGGAGGAAAATGTAACTGGTCTGATTAGTAAGTTTGCAGACGACACAAAGGTTGGTGGAATTGCGGATAGCGATGAGGACTGTCTGAGGATACAGCAGGATTTAGATTGTCTGGAGACTTGGGCGGAGAGATGGCAGATGGAGTTTAACCTGGACAAATGTGAGGTAATGCATTTTGGAAGGGCTAATGCAGGTAGGGAATATACAGTGAATGGTAGAACCCTCAAGAGTATTGAAAGTCAAAGAGATCTAGGAGTACAGGTCCACAGATCACTGAAAGGGGCTACACAGGTGGAGAAGGTAGTCAAGAAGGCACACGGCATGCTTGCCTTCATTGGCCGGGGCATTGAGTATAAGAATTGGCAAGTCATGTTGCAGCTGTATAGAACCTTAGTTAGGCCACACTTGGAGTATAGTGTTCAATTCTGGTCGCCACACTACCAGAAGGATGTGGAGGCTTTAGAGAGGGTGCAGAAGAGATTTACCAGAATGTTGCCTGGTATGGAGGGCATAAGCTATGAGGAGCGATTGAATAAACTCGGTTTGTTCTCACTGGAACGAAGGAGGTTGAGGGGCGACCTGATAGAGGTATACAAAATTATGAGGGGCATAGACAGAGTGGATAGTCAGAGGCTTTTCCCCAGGGTAGAGGGGTCAATTACTAGGGGGCATAGGTTTAAGGTGAGAGGGGCAAGGTTTAGAGTAGATGTACGAGGCAAGTTTTTTACGCAGAGGGTAGTGGGTGCCTGGAACTCGCTACCGGAGGAGGTAGTGGAAGCAGGGACGATAGGGACATTTAAGGGGCATCTTGACAAATATATGAATAGGATGGGAATAGAAGGATACGGACCCAGGAAGTGTAGAAGATTGTAGTTTAGTCGGGCAGTATGGTCGGCACGGGCTTGGAGGGCCGAAGGGCCTGTTCCTGTGCTGTACATTTCTTTGTTCTTTGTTCTTTATTACTGTTAGCATGAAATCAGATATTGCTGGATAGATTTAGCTGGTCTGCCAACATCTGTGGAGAGAAACAGAGTTGAGCAGTACACTCATTTAAATGATCATTCACAGCAGTATAGGAGGGTAGGGTAGGAATGGACAGATAGATGGATTATATAGTTGGAAAGTGGCACAGGAGGTGGGCAGAATAGAAGACCAGGTAGAATAGACAAGAATAGAATAGAATACCTACAATGCATAATGAGGCCATTCAGCCCATTGAGTCTGCACTGATCCTTTGAAAGAGCACCCTAACCAGGCTCCCGCCCTATCCCTGAAACCCCGTAACTAAACCTAACCTGCACATCTTTGGACACCCTGGGGCAATTTAGCATGGCCAATCCACCAACAGATATGGAATCCCTACAGTGCAGATGGAGGCCATTCGGCTCATCAAGGCTGCACCGATCCTCTGAAAGAGCTCCCACTCCCTACCTAGGCCCACTATCACACCCAATCCCCGTAACGCCACCTAACCTGCACACCTTTGGACACTAAGAGGCAATTTAGCACAGCCAATCCACCAAACCTGTACATCCTTAGACTGTGAGAAGAAACCGGAGAAAAACCATGCAGGCACAGGGAGAATGTGCAAACTCCCAAGGCCAAATTGAACCTGGGTCCCAGGTGCTGTGAGGCAACAGTGCTAACCTCTGTGTCACCGTGCCGCATGGACAAATTTGTCATGGACATAAGACAAAGGGGTCATTAAGGAATGAAGAGTATTAACGGTGGAAAAATGGTGAGACAGCCGAATATGAAATGGAAGCAACTGAACAGCGAAGGGCAGATGGGGGAGGCTGTAAAGTGTCTAACAGGAAGAAGAGTTGCTGTCCTTCCAGTTTACATTGGGCATCACTGGAGCATTGCAGCTGGCCTCGGATGGACATGTGTGTTTATTTCAGATTTCAGCAGCCGCAGTATTTTGCTCTATTAGTATTCAACATTTTTGACAGAGTTACTATGTTAATTGTCATCTGTAAACCCATTATATTAAGTTGTTGACTGAACAAACTTACTTTGTGTGCCGAGTCCAACTACAAACATCTTTTGCTGCTCTGTGTGTTCTGATTTCTGGAACCACCCAAAGGGAGGTACTAGACTTGGTATTGTGCAATGAGATGGGATTAATTAGTAACTTCATGGTGAAGGCAGCCCTAGGTGGACACGATCATACGTGTTCGAATTTTACATTCAGTTTGAGGGAGAGAAGAGTGCGTCCAAGGCTCGTATTATGAACTTGGGAATTTATGAACGTGAAGGACAATTATGAGAGCATGAAATCTGAGCAAGCTGGACTGAACTGTAAGTAAAAGTACACATAAATTACAAGTACAGCCTATCACTGCTCAGAAAATATGTTTAAAACATAATCTGACCTCGAGCCACTTCATTGAAAACCTGTTGTTCTCAGACACGCTATTCTTCATGTCATAATTGACAGATTATGAGTAAAACATCCCACTGTTTCACTGTAGGGAAAGGACACACCATTGTAGATGCCCCATAATGTTAGAGATCGGCTTGTTGAACCTGCTCATTCCATCTTATATTCAGCTAATGGGGGGAAAAACTTAAGCACTACAACTTGCAGGCGTTTGGGGACAATGGCGAGTTTGCTGCTCTAATTAGCTCAGATCTCCTTATTATAAAGTGTATTTAGAAGCACTGGAAAGTATGCAAGAAAGTTTTACTGGAGCAATTCTATACTGACAGGTTATACCCATCATGATAGATTGAGCAGGCTAGGGACGTTTCCTTTGGAAAAGTGAATGATTGAGCAATATAACCGTATAGAAGTGTTTTACAGGGTAGACAACTGGAAGATGTTGTCACTTGTATAAGGATAAAAATAAATATAACTTAGTAATGCATCTAAGGAGCAATTCTCTTTAACTAATAATAATAATTGCTTATTGTCACAAGTAGGCTTCAAAGAAGTTACTGTGAAAAGCCCCTAGTCGCCACATTCCGGCGTCTGTTCGGGGAGGCCGGTACGGGAATTGAACACGCACTGCTGGCCTCGCTCTGCATCACAAGCCAGCTGTTTAGCCCACTAGACATTAAAATAGAAAATACTAGAAATACCCAGCATATCTGGCAACATCTGGGGATTGAGAAACAGTTGACCGTTCAGATCTGTGCTGATGCAGTGTAGTTCTGATGAAAGATCTTAGACATGAAATGTAAACCATGTCACTCTCTCCACAGACACTACCAGATCTGTGAGTATTTCGATTCTGGCTTGGGTCACTGTCTGTGCGGAGTCTGCTCGTTCTCCCCGTATCTGCGTGAGTTTCCTCCGAGTGCTCCAGTTTCCTCCCACATGTCCTGAAGGACATGCTTGTTAGGTAAATTGGACATTCTAAATTCTCCCCCAGTGTTTCCAAACAGGTGCCGGAATGTGGCGACTCGGGGCTTTTCACAGTAACTTCATTGCAGTGTTAATGTAAGCCTACTTGTGACTCTAATAAAGATTATTATTAGATTATTATTTTTGTTGTTAATTCAGATTTCCATCATCTGTAGTATTTTTTGGCTTTTCTTAGACTGAACAGTGCTAAGAATGTGGAACTCATTAGTAGAAGGGTTTAAATTCACTGACTGAGCTTCAATCACAGGTGTAAAATCCCACCACAAAATTCTTTGGATTTGGATTTGTTTATTTTCACGTGTACTGAGGAACAGTGAAAAGTATTTTTCTAAGAGCAGCTCAAACCGATCATTTAGTACATTAAAGAAAAGAAAATAGAAAGAAAATACATAAAAGGGCAACACAAGGTCCACAATGTAAATACATAGACACCGGCATTGGGTGAAGCATACAGGAGTAAAGGTTAGTGTTAATGTTCGTGTTCAATTAGTTTTAAAAGATTAGTACGATTATAAGAGATGTAAAAAGGGGATCTATTTGGTAGAGCTCACAGAGAGTCGCCACGCTCTGGCGCCATCTTGGGTCCAAGGTGAATGTGCCTCCAGGCGAATGTGGAAATGAATTCACTCGGTCATCATATTTGCTGACATAACAGCTCAGTCACACTGGAGGAAGAATCGTAGAATCTACAGTGCAGCAGGAGGCCATTCGAGCCTGCACCAGCCCTTGGAAAGAGCACCCCAGTTAATCCCATGCCTTCACCCTATCCCGATGACCCACCTAATCTTTTGTACACCAATATATCGCGGCCAATCCACCTAACCTGCACATCTTCGGACTGTGGGAGGAAATCCACACAGACATGGGGAGAAACTGCAATCTTCCCACAGTTATCCGAGGCCGGAATTGAACCCGGGTCTCTGGCGCTGTGAAGCAGCAGTGCTAGCCACTATGTCACCGTGCCGCCCATTTAGTATCATTCAGATACTTCATATGCACTTTGGTTGCTGTATCAATTAATTTAATAATGTGACATCTTGGCACGTGGCTCCAATTGAAATCGGATCACAAAGCAACAAATTCGATTGATCAATATTGCATTTTAATGGTTGGATAAAGACCCAGCATTCTCCGCGTGGAAGACTGTGTCCTCTTCAGCCCGCAGGAGCTTCCTGCGCAGGCGCACCACCAAGCTGTAAGTGGAGAATGCGCAGTGCAGTCTCTGACGAGAGCATGCGCAGTGCGGCCTCTGAATGGGGCATGCGCAATGCGGCACGTGCCTGGACTTGGGCGGCGAGGGGAAAAATGATCCGATGAACTGAGTCACGGGGTCGCGAGGTGTGGGGGCAGAGACAGCGGAGTGGCTGGGAAGGGGGCTTTATAAACACAGCTTGAATGCCTCAAAGCCCGAATAAGAAGCTCCTGATCCTGTGTTTGCAAAGGACGTTGTTGGGCTGCTGTGCGCCACAGGCCCAGAATAGCGGCAGCCATATTGCAGCAGGGCGCATGCGCAGTGCTCCCTGGCCTGTCAGCAGGAGGAGAGGATGTTGTGACTGACAGTGATGGATTCTGGAAACTCCTTTTACAGGGGGTTAGAAGGGGAGGATTTACACACAGCAAACTCAAACCAAGACAAATTTTATGTCACCTCAATTTATATCTTAGACAAAAAGTTGAAGGTCTTTGTAACTTTCTTTTTCAGGAAGTTAAAAGTGGAGCATTGATCGATGGGAAACTCAAACCAAATATCACATTGTGATCTGACAGAGTCAGCGATACATCAGAACCTGAATATCAGCAGCATCTGAGTGTGCAAGGTAAAATGTTTGTCTGTTCTGTCTGTGAGGGAAGATTTCAGGTCCCAGTGTGACTGGAAAAACCCCGAGATTCAGAAACCCTGGTTCGACCACACCTTGAAAACTCAACTCTGGGCAACAAACCTTGGGAGAATAGAATGGCCTCAGAGTGCAGAGCACAGATTTCCTTGAGTGATCAAAGAATCCCTAAAGTGCAGGGGGGGTGGGGGGCATCCAGCACACCAACCCTTCAAAATGAACACTCTACCCATTTATGCTTCCTCCATCCACCCCACCCAATACGCATAACCCAGAAGTTGAACTGCACATCCTTGGACATTACGAGGCAATTTAGCATTGCCAATCCACTAACCTGCACATCTTTGGACGGTGAGGAAACCGGAGCACCATGCAGACAAGGGGAGAATGTATAAACTCCAACAAAGGCTGGAATTGAACCCGGGTCCCTGATGCTGTGAGGCAGCAGTGCTAACCACTGTGCCGCTGCTGAATCCCAAAGTTAAATTATACGATGTGATTACAGAAAATAGTCATAGTCATTGTGGCACAGCGGAAGCTATTCGGCCCACTGAGTCTATGCTAGTTCGCAAGACCAGTCCAGTCAGTCTCATTCCCCTGTTCCATCCCTCGATCCTCGCAGGTTTATTTCCATTAAATATTTATCCAATTGCCTTTTGAAAATATTCATCGTGTCCATTTCTGCCCTCCCCTCAGCCTCAACTTTAGGGTCATTACCATTGACTGCAAAATCGATCCCCTTCACATCTCCCATATCTTTTACAAAACCTGAATATGTCCCTGAGTTCTTGTGCAACCAGTGAATGGGAACGGATTTTCTTTGTCTATTTTACCTAAACCCATCAGAATCTTCTACATCTGAATTAAATCTCCTCAACCACCTCTGCCGGAACCATTCTGCAAAATCTCTTCTGCACCTTCTCAAGGACCTTCACATTCTTCCTGAAGAGTGGTGACCAAAAATGGATGCAATACTCAAATTGTGGCTTTATC